>NC_059302.1:13447666-13482666 GCF_017591435.1 Portunus trituberculatus | reverse complement strand
GTTTACTGTTAAGACCAATGTATTAAAATGGAGTGTGTGTGTGTGTGTGTGTGTGTGTGTGTGTGTGTGTGTGTGTGTGTGAGAGAGAGAGAGAGAGAGAGAGAGAGAGAGAGAGAGAGAGAGAGAGAGAGAGAGAGAGAGAGAGAGAGAGAGAGAGAGAGAGAGAGAGAGAGAGAGAGAGAGAGAGAGAGAGAGAGAGAGAGAGAGAGAGAGAGAGAGAGAGAGAGAGAGAGAGAGAGAGAGAGAGAGAGAGAGAGAGAGAGAGAGAGAGAGAGAGAGAGAGAGAGAGAGAGAGAGAGAGAGAGAGAGAGAGAGAGAGAGAGAGAGAGAGAGAGAGAGAGAGAGAGAGAGAGAGAGAGAGAGAGAGAGAGAGAGAGAGAGAGAGAGAGAGAGAGAGAGAGAGAGAGAGAGAGAGAGAGAGAGAGAGAGAGAGAGAGAGAGAGAGAGAGAGAGAGAGAGAGAGAGAGAGAGAGAGAGAGAGAGAGAGAGAGAGAGAGAGAGAGAGAGAGAGAGAGAGAGAGAGAGAGAGAGAGAGAGAGAGAGAGAGAGAGAGAGAGAGAGAGAGAGAGAGAGAGAGAGAGAGAGAGAGAGAGAGAGAGAGAGAGAGAGAGAGAGAGAGAGAGAGAGAGAGAGAGAGAGAGAGAGAGAGAGAGAGAGAGAGAGAGAGAGAGAGAGAGAGAGAGAGAGAGAGAGAGAGAGAGAGAGAGAGAGAGAGAGAGAGAGAGAGAGAGAGAGAGAGAGAGAGAGAGAGAGAGAGAGAGAGAGAGAGAGAGAGAGAGAGAGAGAGAGAGAGAGAGAGAGAGAGAGAGAGAGAGAGAGAGAGAGAGAGAGAGAGAGAGAGAGAGTGTCGGAAGGGAACGGATGTACGAACACATGGCCAAGGAGACAGATGGAATGAGGATGGATGGTGAAGACTGATAAAAAAAAAAAAATACGATGACCGAAAACAGGTGTGAAAAAAGATGTCTAAGGAAAGGAGTCGGTAGAATAGACAACAAAGGAGTGTTTTCGTTGGAGCTTCATTCAGGTTAACGGTGACACGTACACTGGAGAGGAGAGCTGGATGCAAACAGTAAACATAAATCAAGTTGAGTACTAAATGTATCGACAATTAAGAAACAAAGAAGTGACATACTTAAGAGGCAAAAGCAATACTGGGATTATGCATGTTATTACATTATCACAACACCACAAAGGCTCTCAGTGAGTCTTACATATGACGTATGAAACTAAGAAATTTCAATCCCCATGATTTTCACATTCATGTGGAAAACTATATACTTCATCTCCCGAAATTGGACAATATGTATCAGAGAAAAGCATTGTACTAATTGATTTGTTATCATATAACTGTATAACAGTTATATACAAGCCATAAAGATGATATCTAAGTAATTTAAAGATAACGAATTTGATTAAGATAACGAAACGAACGACGATGAGGAGAGTTCTCACGAAAAAAATGCAATTCTAGTTTCCATGATGACGATGCGGTTCCAGTTTTCACGATGCGATTACATGAAACAATGTTGAAGTTCACTTGGCTCCACAGGTATTGACGAACCCTTTCACCCCGTAAGGGTCCACCCCAGTCCCGTGGTTGTGAGGGCAGTGACGATACAACCTTGCCGCGCCTCACACGGGTCGCCATGAGTAATGATACACCACACACCACTCCCCAAACACTGTCATGAAGCGAGTCTTTTTCAACCCTTAAAGGATCTTAAAGGCTGTCGGGTCCGGCCCCAGGCCGGACCCGACAGCCACCACGTGCGGCGCCCAAGGCCGTCACGGCCCTCAACAAATATTGGCCGAAAGATCTCAATCGCTATTTCAATTTTGATTCGAATATAAAATCGTCGATGGTAAATGAAAAATAGGTTTGGTCTGAAGGTGAGGCAGAATTAGCTGACTAATGAAACAAGGTGAGGCAGCTTTGCTCCGGAGTGTTTACAGTGTACCTTGCACGTTTCCTGCCGTGAGTACGCACATGCTTGTAGGTGACTGAATAGAAACAGTAGACCAATGGCAGTTGCGTAGTTAACGGAAGAATTTTGAAAATTAGATAAACTTCTGGATAGAGTGGATGAGTGGACACAGGTTTGCATGTCAGTAAACCCACAGTTGTAGACTTAAAGTATTTATTCTGGACGTTTCGAGGTCACTGCCTTCAGCTTCAGCAGCAGCAGAATGAAAAATACAGCGAACTGAACCAAGAGAAGGGAAGGACAGAGGATGAGTAACGTGACACAGTGTGATTGGCACCTGTGAGCTCACCTACTCAAACCCTTTCAGGACCTGACCTGTCTTTACCACTAATCCCTAGATCTAGGAATTAGTGGTAGGTCCTGATAGGGTTTGAGTAGGGTGGAGCTCACAGGTGGGGTTGGCCAATCACACTGTGCCACGTTACTCTCATCCTCTGTACCTACCCCTTCCCTTGGTTCAGTTCGCTTGTATTTTTCATTTTGCTTTGTACTGCTGAAGATGAAGGCAGTGGCATTCGAAACGTCCAAAATAAATACTTCAAGTCTATAACTGTGGGTTTACTGACAAGTTTATATTCACGATAGTGTGATATTCCATCTCCACAGGTTTGCATGTCTCAAAAGACTAAATGTTGAATGACTCAAAGGACATTGCTGAATCATTTAATAATTTTTTTTTTTAATGTTACAGAGATATTAGCTGACCAAGTTCAACAATCATCTGTACCATGTACTTCGTTTATGCCAGAACCAATGCCATATTCTTTCTTTCTTCGACCAACTACGCTGTCAGAGATACAAACCATAATTAAGGATCTTAAGATAACTTTACCAGGTTTTGACAATATTAGTAGCAAGGTTATTAAAGAATGTTCTAATGAAATTTCCCCCTTTCTTGTCCATATAATTAACAGTTCCTTTAAAGAAGGTTCTTTTCCTCAACAGTTGCAGATTGCTAAAGTTATCCCTGTTTATAAAAATAAAGGGAAAAACTCTTCACTTAAATTATAGGCCTATATCTATACTTCCAAGTTTCAATAAAATTTTTGAAAAGGTTGTTGTTGTAAGATTGTTTAATTATATTTCGAATTGTAAAATTCTAACTGATGTTCAGTACGGGTTCCGTCATGGCTACTCCACTGAGCTTGCTGTTTATCAGTTGTGCAAAAATATAAATAATACTATTGATAATAAGGAATTTCAAATCTCGTTATTCTGTGATCTTTCTAAAGCCTTTGATTGTATATCACATTCAATTTTGATAAAGAAACTAAATATTTATGGTGTTCGGGGAATAGCTCTCCAATGGTTTAAAAGTTACCTTGGCTCTCGAAAACAATGTACAGTTGTTAATAATTCTGTGTCATCATTTTCTCCTCTCACCCATGGTGTACCTCAGGGATCAATTTTGGGTCCAATTTTATTTTTATTGTATATAAATGACATAACGCGCACTACTAATAAATTAAAATTCCTTTTGTTTGCCGACGACACCACCATATATATACAAGGTAATAATTTGCATGAATTAAAGAATACCCTAAATTCAGAAATGCTGAAAGTTTTAAATTGGATTAGAAGCAACAAACTAACAATTAATGTTTCCAAAACTCATTATATGATCTCTTCATCATTATTACATCAATCACCACCTATAGAAATATATTTAGATAACATATTACTAGAGCAAGTGGAACAATGTAAATTTTTAGGGGTAACTATAGACAGCAAGTTGAGGTGGAGTGGTCATGTCAATGAGACCTGTACGAGGCTCAGTAAGATAATTGGTATATTATACAAAATACGCAGGTCTTTAACAGTGGATTGTATTAGGCAAATTTACTTAGCTTTAGCATATCCTCATCTTATGTACTGTTGTGCAATTTGGGGTGGGACTATAAACACTAACCTTGAAGCCTTATCTATCATTCAAAAGAAATTGCTACGTGTCATGTCCAGTAGTAATAGGTATATATGCACATACACAACCGCTTTTCGAAAACTTTAATTTGTTAAAACTGTATGATATCATAACTTTGCAAACGTGTAACTTTATTTATAAATCAATTCATAATTTTCAAGTTGACTGTGGTTTTCAGTTTATGCCAAATACCTATAATTCTCGTAGGACAAATAACTTAATACTACCATTGTATAGAACATCACATGCTCAAAGGTATATAACATATAGAGGAGTGAAGCAGTGGAACCAACTTCCCGAAGACGTGAAAGATAGCCCTTCTTGTAATGTATTTAAAAATAAACTAAAGAAAATGTACTTAGAAAACACACTGTAATAGTGTTTATTGTAAGTAGTTGTAATTTCTGTAATACTTGTATGTATATATATATATATATATATATATATATATATATATATATATATATATATATATATATATTTTTTTTTTTTTTTTTTTTTTTTTTTTTTAGTTACTTATTGTTAGAAGGCCCGTTTTGCCCTTGTAGGCTAATGACTGTTAGTATATAATTCAGGTCTGTTTAAGAGCTTAACTCAACAGACCTAGCCCTATGATTTGTATATATAACTAAATGTACATTGTATGATTCTTTTCTTGGGCCAATAAATGTATCAGTATCAGTATCAGTATCATTATCAGTATCAGTATCATACACAAACTGTCACACGTCTCATACAAACTGCCACTTGCAGACCTGATTTTTTTTCATGTTTTATGCTCTTAAAAACTTAATTTATATATATATATATTATATATATATATATATATATATATATATATATATATATATATATATATATATATATATATATATATATATATATATATATATATATATATCAATGACGTGTAAATATCAATGTTTCAAATATAAGGAAATGATTGACATTAATCAAAGTATCACGATGCATTCATTATAATAAAATATTACATTCAGACGAAACACAGGCCTGATGTGTTTGAGATGTAGCATTTTGTTATCATACTTTCCGCACAATATAACGACTGTTTAGGACCGAATAGCTATACTTTCAGAGAGATCCACTATTCTTGTTTATAGATTTTCAGTCTTGAAGTAAGGAAAAATTATATACATTCATGCATTTCTTTTATAATCTTCCTTGGCTCTCGAAAGAGTGCACGGACTTAGAAAAGGTTGAAGAATACTAAGCTATACCCTGAGGAAAAAAAATACAGTAAAAGAAAAAAATCGACCAACATCAATATTATAACATATGCTAAAACAATACCAAGACGATAGAGATACTGGCACAGTGCTCAGACTTAAGTGTCCTTTGTCTATGAGTGAAGCTTCCAAGGCAACATCAGTCAACGAAGAGATAGAGAGAGAGAGAGGGAAAGAGAGAGACTAAGAGACTGAGTTGGTCGAGAGATGTGCGGGTGGAGTGGAAAGTGAGGTAAGTGCTTGGGTAGTAAGAATTAGAGTTGGCTTAGGTCAGGGAGGGAGGCAGGATGAAGAAAAGGAACGTGGCTGGAGTGGAAATTGAGGTAAAGTACAGGGGATAAGAGAGTTAGTGAGGTCACGGCCTAGGAGGAAGAAAGGGAAAGTAAAAAGAAGTGGGCCAGACAAGCAAGGAGGGCAGAGAGTATTGGGGGCAAGGTAAGGACGAGTGAGATAGGGTAAGAGAGAGAGAGAGAGAGAGAGAGAGAGAGAGAGAGAGAGAGAGAGAGAGAGAGAGAGAGAGAGAGAGAGAGAGAGAGAGAGAGAGAGAGAGAGAGAGAGAGAGAGAGAGAGAGAGAGAGAGAGAGAGAGAGAGAGAGAGAGAGAGAGAGAGAGAGAGAGAGAGAGAGAGAGCGAGGGTGGGGCAAGGACGAGGTATGGAAGTTGATACCGCAGTGAGAGTGAGGTAAGGCAAGGCAGGGTGAGGGGAGGCAGGCCAGGGTGAGCGAGGGGAGAGTGAGCGGTGAGTGCAGCTTCAGAGCGAATACAAGTCGAGTCTGGGATGAGATTAAGTGAACATGTGATGGGAATACAGTGAGAGAGGAGGTGAGGGCGGGGCAGCTCCAATGTTTGTCCTTGAGGCTTCCCTTCCCTTGCCTTCTCTTGCCTTCCCAGAACCGCCATTAGTCTGATAAATAATCGACGCTTGCTGTATTTCAGAAGTGAAGTGCACACACATAGTTCCTGAAATTCAAGAGATATGTGCACCCACTAATTTGTAACAGAACACGAGTTATCTGCTTTATCAAACGTAAACAATAGAAAGAAAGGGAATTACTTTTATAAATTTCTATAGAAACAAAAAGCAATATTTTCACTGCAAAATAAAAATCTTCCGTTGTTTCATATCTTTAGAAAACAGTGCACCACGTGTTATATAATGGAGGTTACAAGGTCTTCTGCATTTAAAACTAGCAATGACTGAATGTTTCAGCCAGGAAGGGACCAGACATATCTCGCTCTAGACAGCCTTGACCTAAATCTATTATTCGAAAGATTTGTCATCCCAGACTCCTTTAGTCTTCTGTAGTTACGTGTGACATATTAACGGCTTATTATCTAATTCCTTCAGTGTGAGATGCCATCTTCTGTCCTCTGGGAATGAACTATTCTGTACCGAGACAGCGTGTGAAGCTACGGATGGCCTCGTGCTTTGGTCCAACCTGCTTTCCCTTCCCTTAGTCTGTCTTCAAACCTGTCCATTGTGCCCATGCTTCACACAATATCACTTTACATCAAACTTACAATTACTATTTCCTTTTTATTTACTTAAAATTTCCGTCATTAATAAGGAATGGTAAAATCCCACTTAAAGGCCCCGTAATCTCCATATTCCATTAAAAAAAAAAAAAAGACCACTTTCTCCCCTCCCAAATCATTCCGTTGCCAGCACTTCTACTCACAGGGCAAAGAATGAAAGACTGAAAGAAAGAAAAAAAAAAACGTAGCACAAACTTTAGATGAACTTCCCTTTTCCTACATTCCCGCTAATGATGCTTGTTAGTAAAATTCAGTGTAATGACGTTCTCTACGCCTCGCATGTCCTTGGTCTGTGGTAAGCTGACGACTCTTATGCACTCCTTTCTCTAGAAATAACTAACTCCCGTGCCTGCAGCTCCACACGTCGCCTGGCCACTCACCGTCTCAGTGTACAATTATCGATATTTACTTGGATATTTTCTTACGTTAATTAGTCTAGCAATGTACTCGTTCAGTTTACTTATTTTTTTATTTCCTCGATATACAGATATTCAAACTAAGGTCAGAGTAGCTACAACAATTGAATTTTACTTGTACGTTTTCTATTTTCGTTTGTTTATTCGTTATATTATATTTCTTTTCTTTCCTAGCCTGAGACACACCTTCAGGCCCAGCTTAGTATATAATTAATGAATTTTTTCGAGTATTTTTCTTTATTCATCTATTCACTCATTTACCTTATTTATTCATTTTCTCTGCTACCATGTCAACAAAGGTTCCAGCCCGCCACCTGGTCTGTCAGCGGGGCACTATTCACTGCCTCTCTCACCTGGCCTCCGCGATCCCTGCCTTGCTGCTTGTCTCTCTCAAGATATACGCATTTTTTCGTATTTCTCCCACAGGACAATGTGCTGCTAAACTAATGAAGGTAAAATATAAATTGAAGGTTACAACAGTGTTTCACCATTTCCTTAAAGTATAGTCTCGGCATTGTTCATTTTTGTATTCATTTAGTTCTGCGTGGAAGACTTTGTGAGCAGAAATTGTCAGTGAATAATTTGATTTGTTGAACTTTGGTAACTGAGCTGTATCATTTTTATTTACACTCTTTTTCGTGGGCAGGCTTGAGAGAGAGCACTGCACGTTATAGATCCCTCATAATAGTCCTATCATTGTAAAGCTCAACGAGTTATCTGTTCCTACATAATTTACTTTTATCTTAGTACAAATTAAGACACCACAAAAGTAAGTATCCTCCCCACACCAACCACTCCCACTCCCACTATCACCCCCTTTTCCCTCATCACATCTTCTCAAACTCATCTCTTTCCCTTTTCACATCACCACCTGTGTTTCTGTTACCTCACCACCTTTTCTCTCATCTTCCCATCTCTTTCCTATCCAACTCCGCACCCTCAATTCTCCCTTTCCTGTCCTTCGGCGTTTCACTTCCCTCTCATTCCCTCTCCTTTCCCCCGGCGTTTCTCTTCCCTCTCATTCCCTTTCCTCCTCTCCCCAGTGTCTCCCTCGCCACCTCTTCTTTATATCTCCCCCCATTTAGAGTGAATGAGACCGTGAAGGCGAACGAGGCTTAACCAAAAAAATAACCTTGACAAGTAAATAACATCAAGGCTACATACAGTATTTTAAGGATTCTACCCACAACACCCACCAGTCTCTAGTCCCACGAGAGGTGCACATGCCTGGATGATCCGAAAACACCACCTAAGCCCCTCAGAAGACCTTGAAATCCCGGTAGTAGGTCCTCTGTTACTCAGCTACTCACTGTCTCGCACCTCCACCTCCCTTGTGGCTATTTTCCCTTGGCGTGCAGTGGCGTGGAAGCGGATGGTGATTTGAGGTAATGATGGTGATTATAGTGAGCTGGTGGGTGGAATGGTTGAAGCTTAGTAGATAGAAGAGAAGGAGTACTAGTTAGTTCTTTAAGCTCTTATTCCAGTGGTTTGTGGTAGTGGTTAGTGTGGTAAGGTGATGTTGGGCAGAATGAAAGTGGAGGAGATAAGGAACAGCGATGGTGAGTGATCTGGGGGTTGCAAGTTGTCAGTAACAGAGTAAGGCAGTGTGGGCAGGGTGTAGTGGAATGGTGATGGCGTAAAAGTAGTGGTGTAGGATCAAGGTGGGGGAGATAGAAGTAATAGCAATGGTGGTGGTTATGGTGGTAATAGTGTGAGTCTGCATGAACGTTGATGGCGAGGCGGGATTAAGGCTGGAACTAGTGGTGGTGGTGGTGGTGGTGGTGGTGGTGGTGGTGGTGGCGGCGGTGGAGGATTATCTCTAATAGCCACATTATTTCCTAGATGGTAATTGGTGACTGTGAAGATGATTGCGGTAAATAACAGGGACATTTAGGTCTCGTTGGAGGAATGAATGGCGGCAGATGACATGCCGAAATTAACAAATCAGTGTAATTCTTTTAATTAATGTTTGTAATGAAGACGTACTGGTGATGAATATTAGATGATTAATTATGATAGCACCAATAGACGGAAGAAACGACGCGAAAATTGTAGAAACTTAAAGACAAGATAGGTTAGAATGGAATAGTTGAAGGGCCCGTGGGAGGGAAGATGTAAGAAACAGAGGGAGCTGAGAGAAGGAAGGGAGAAAGACTAGAAGGAACGGAGGGAGGGAAGAACGAGGGCAGAGGAGGAAAAGTGGAAGGTAAGAGGGACGGACCACTGGCCAGGAAGGCTGATGAACAGAAGAGATTTGATGTGCTGGCGTACTGGTGAGAGACTGGTGAACGAGATGAGCCAGTAGGCGAGAGGAGAGGAACTACAGAGCTTAAGGTACCGTGGGATAAAACTTTGATTAATTGGATCTGGGAGGCGGTCGCTGGCCAGTGTGAGACGCTGGAGGGAGTGAAGGAGAGCGAGTAACGAGAAATAAAAGTATCTAGAGAAGAAAGGTAAGGGAATATAAATGTCAGGGGAAAATGATACTTCCTTTTCTATTTCTGCTGAAGAGGCAGACGAATGAAAGGGGCTGATGGCGAGAGAGAGAGAGAGAGAGAGAGAGAGAGAGAGAGAGAGAGAGAGAGAGAGAGAGAGAGAGAGAGAGAGAGAGAGAGAGAGAGAGAGAGAGAGAGAGAGAGAGAGAGAGAGAGAGAGAGAGAGAGAGAGAGAGAGAGAGAGAGAGAGAGAGAGAAAGAAAAGAAAAAAAAAAAAAAAAGAAATGAAATGAACAAGAACAAGAACAAGAACAAGAACAAGAACAAGAAGAAGAACAAGAACAAGAACAAGAACAAGAACAAGAACAAGAACAAGAACAAGAACAAGAACAAGAAGAAGAAAAGATGAGAGAGAGAGAGAGAGAGAGAGAGAGAGAGAGACAGGTGGACAGACAGGAGGAACATGAAGACAAGAAAGACGGGTGGCGGTAGTTTAGGTAAAGATTATCCTAAAATGGCTCCTCATTCCAGTGAAGATTTGAGTATACAGTCATGTAGCCTTAAACAGAGCATAATTTCTTTGGAAGTTTGAGACAGACAGACAGACAAACAGACAGACAGACAAAGAGCTCTTAGAACATACGAGAAAATAATCTTGGAAGACGCTAATAGAGTCATAAATTGGGCATCGTCTGTATGTAAATTTTGAAACTGATAGCACGACAAACAGACAATCAGACAAAAAGACAGAACACTATCATTACGACTACATGCTATATTGGTCATAAATTGGCCACCACAGAGGGACAGACAGACAGACAGACGGACCGCTCTTAGCACACACTAATATAGTCTTGTTTTCAGTTTGTAGTCTCTCTCTCTCTCTCTCTCTCTCTCTCTCTCTCTCTCTCTCTCTCTCTCTCACACACACACACACACAAAAGCTTAGTGACATCATAGTTTTCATTCACTTTTGTTCCATGTCCAAAGGTTAAATCGTTGCCTTTTTACGAGAGCACGGCAAAAAGAGGCATAATAATTTCACACACGGCGCACGCTTCAACTTTCATCACAACAATCCTGAAACCGTCATGTTTACTGTCCTAGGGAGAGAGAGAAAAAAAAAACGTTCCTGGAAGCATATTAAGGAAGGAAGTTTTGATGCATGCAAGTCGGTTTTATGTCATGTGTGCTGTACCTCTGCGCGTTTAAATGGTACTTTTCTTTTTGTCCGCTTACGTTCAGAGGGATTCTATTTATGTTAAAGGATCACCGCTATTTTTGAAGACCGGTAAAAAGAAAATAGGAAATAAAGAAAATGGAGGTTGAATTTGTCGTGGTAATAGCAGTAGTAGTGGTGGTGGTGGTGGTGGTGGTGGTGGCTACGGTGGCGTTTCAATAACAGAAGTGGTAATATTGATGACAGCGAACAGACAAACGGACATGAGTCGATGATGGCTGTGTTTGCAATGATGGTGGTGTCAGTAATAGAGGTGACTGGTGTTGCATTATATTACCAGTGTGGTGTGTTGTGGTGTGGTGAAAGTGTTACTGGTATTGTTTGTTACTGTGGTGCATTTATAACAGTAATGGCGGAAATGTGGTGATTGTTATGGCGCTGTATATTGGTAGTGCTTGTACATTGGTGAATTTGTGGCGATAAGGCAGTCGATAAGGCGTGTAGCAATAGAGAAACAGACTGTATCGTGCTATGATCATGTTATTGCATCAGACGTTACTTGTTATATATCTATTAGTACAATGGATCCCTACCAATATACGGTAAAACTTTGAAAAATTTCCAAAATAGCTAAGATAGATTTCAAGGAGCGTGGTAGTCCAAATCACTAGAACCATGAAAACATCCTGAAAAACAAAGAATCTCCACTAAAGCTTGTTAAACATGAAACAAATCGAGATAATGCAATAAAATGATTATAAATAATGACACAGAGTTAACTGCAGTAACACAGATGATGGCTAACAGCAACAAAATAATAATAGTAATCGAAAAAAAAAAGTAACAAGGTTCCGGGGCCCGAACAGATTCAAAAGCTGTCGCCAAAAACACAAAGAATAAAAACATCTTGAAACCAGAGAAAGGAATGAATGACTGAGAATACTTGCATTAAAGAAATAAACTGAATAATGGTGAGAGAAAAAGGAAAGTCTTGTGTAGCGTAGACATGGGAGGTGGGAAAGCATGCAGTTAGCAAGATCATAGAAGCAGTTAGTACAAAGGATAGCGGTGGAAGATAGCTAGAGATGTAATATTGTGACGAGAGAGAGAGAGAGAGAGAGAGAGAGAGAGAGAGAGAGAGAGAGAGAGAGAGAGAGAGAGAGAGAGAGAGAGAGAGAGAGAGAGAGAGAGAGAGAGAGAGAGAGAGAGAGAGAGAGAGAGAGAGAGAGAGAGAGAGAGAGAGAGAGAGAGAGAGAGAGAGAGAGAGAGAGAGAGAGAGAGAGAGAGAGAGAGAGAGAGAGAGAGAGAGAGAGAGAGAGAGAGAGAGAGAGAGAGAGAGAGAGAGAGAGAGAGAGAGAGAGAGAGAGAGAGAGAGAGAGAGAGAGAGAGAGAGAGAGAGAGAGAGAGAGAGAGAGAGAGAGAGAGAGAGAGAGAGAGAGAGAGAGAGAGAGAGAGAGAGAGAGAGAGAGAGAGAGAGAGAGAGAGAGAGAGAGAGAGAGAGAGAGAGAGAGAGAGAGAGAGAGAGAGAGAGAGAGAGAGAGAGAGAGAGAGAGAGAGAGAGAGAGAGAGAGAGAGAGAGAGAGAGAGAGAGAGAGAGAGAGAGAGAGAGAGAGAGAGAGAGAGAGAGAGAGAGAGAGAGAGAGAGAGAGAGAGAGAGAGAGAGAGAGAGAGAGAGAGAGAGAGAGAGAGAGAGAGAGAGAGAGAGAGAGAGAGAGAGAGAGAGAGAGAGAGAGAGAGAGAGAGAGAGAGAGAGAGAGAGAGAGAGAGAGAGAGAGAGAGAGAGAGAGAGAGAGAGAGAGAGAGAGAGAGAGAGAGAGAGAGAGAGAGAGAGAGAGAGAGAGAGAGAGAGAGAGAGAGAGGCTGAAGGCGATTAATTACAGAAGAGGAGTTGATACGATGAAAGGTTTTTGATTCTTCCCTTTCCAAAAGAGCAGTATTAGTAGAACCACAACTCCCTCCCCCACACACACAGGTGAAGCATACAACATACATGGACGGGTAAGGGCCCTACATATACAAGGTGAGAAAAACTGGCGGAGATGACTCAAAATACATAACTGCATAGAAGGTACAGTTAAAGTTGAGACGTTAAATTTTTCAGTCTATATCTCGAAATGAAGTTCAGAAAGGCAGCATTACATAATACGGGCGTTGGTTGGTGGAGTAGGTGACCCAGAGGAGTGGCTAGAAGGGTCAGGTCACTAAGGGGCGGTGGCAGAATGGAGGCGTTGGTGGTCAGGCCGGCACATGACCTGGCAACAGCGGCATCGATCCACACCACGCCACACCACCGGAATGATACCCTGACACGCCGCCCGCTAACTGCATTCTTAAAGCTGCGTTAAGGGAAATGTGGGCTGGTGGTGATGGTGGTGGTGGTGGTGGTGACAAGTGAATTTGTTGTGTGTGTGTGTGTGTGTGTGTGTGTGTGTGTGTGTGTGTGTGTGTGTGTGTGTGTGTGTGTGTGTGTGTGTGTGTGTGTGTGTGTGTGAATATGATTTCCTCTCTCTCTCTCTCTCTCTCTCTCTCTCTCTCTCTCTCTCTCTCTCTCTCTCTCTCTCTCTCACCATTTCTTCTTTTCATATTTTAGTGTTGTTTTATTGCGTTTTTTTTTTTTATGACTGTGTGTCTGTATATTCCAGGAAGACTATTTGTAGCACATGTTAAACCTCGTGTATATGTATTACCTTTGTTCAGATGCCTTGGGTAATGTAATTTCAGTGCTCTTTTTTACGTGTTTACAATATAAGTTTTGCAATGTTTACGTTTTCACAAAATGATTTTAATTTTAAAAGATATCATTATTATTACTTTTTTATTATTTTTTTTCACAAATATGGGATGGAGAACATACTGTGGTGTGTGTGTGTGTGTGTGTGTGTGTGTGTGTGTGTGTGTGTGTGTGTGTGTGTGTGTGTGTGTGTGTGTGTGTGTGTGTGTGTGTGTGTGTGTGTGTGTGTGTGTGTGTGTGTGTGTGTGTGTGTGTGTGTGTGTGTGTGTGTGTGTGTGTGTGTGTGTGTGTGTGTGTGTGTGTGTGTGTGTGTGTGTGTGTGTGTGATGGAGAACATAACTGTGGTGAGTGTGTGTGTGTGTGTGTGTGTGTGTGTGTGTGTGTGTGTGTGTGTGTGTGTGTGTGTGTGTGTGTGGTTGGGTGGGTGGGTGGGTGCGTCAAAAAGTATAGGTAATAAATGGCTGCCTCGTCATCGTGACATGTGTATAACCACGGAATGCAGAGTGTGGCCCATGTTGCGTGGGTGCAGCAAGGGAGAGGGTGGCTGTCACGTGCACCTGTTCCGCTGCAGAGAGGGAGAAAGAAAAAAAAAAGGAGGAACAAAGTAACATAGGTACGACAGACAAATAAAACCCTGTCAGCCTGTGTCAAGGTGCCTTGCATACCAAAGTACACTTTCTCTACACATGGTTATTAGTTTGAGGAAAACTGACAGAACAAAAACTGAAAAGAAAAGGTTATATTTCTCTACGTTTTCTTCCAGTTGTGTCAGCAGGGAAAAGAAAATATAATATACGTTTTGGAGAGAATACAAGATTTTATCATTTTATTTTGATGACAATAAGAACGTTTATAAAACGGAAATGCAGGTGTTGTACGTAAAGAACACACCAAGTTGTTCCAAGGACATGACGAAAGTTTGCGCATCAGCTAAGAAGGATAAATAATAAGAGGAAGTTATAAACGATGAAAATTATGCACGTCCCGGGTGATAAAATATAAGACACGAGCCAGGATTGTTTGTGTGTTAGCAGGAAATGTTCATCATGATTAGAGAGATAAGTAGACAGACAGGTAGATAAACAGGTAGATAGACAGATAAGTACGAAGAGATAAATTACATATAGATAGATAGATGCTAGAGAGAGAGAGAGAGAGAGAGAGAGAGAGAGAGAGAGAGAGAGAGAGAGAGAGAGAGAGAGAGAATGCCGTTGGTGAGGTAATGCCTCACCGTGACTGACAGGACACAGTTCCGCCTGAATACAATTGTGAGGCGCGGGACGCCCAATGGTCGATGGCGGGAATTTATCTTGAAAAATATGAAGGCCAACTTGCAAGCCAACTTTTATAACTTGGCAAACACTTCGCCGTTAACAAATTGTCCCAGTTTGCCACCTCCGAATTTTCAGTTCCATAAACGAAAAATGTCTTTGCCGTGTAAACTTTCTAAACGCAGAGATTAGCTTTTTGTTCTTTTTTCATACTATCTCTTGGCCCCTTTATCTTTCAGATGTTGATGAAGTGAAGTGAGCTTATTAAGATACGTCTTGCGTGGAGCACAACTAATGTCATATGGAGCCTCAATACAAAATAGCATAAAAATACTAGCAATGTTGACAAGAAAAAAGGTATAGTTCAAATTTAAAAGAAACACAATATTAAGAAATTTCAAAACTATAAATAAGACGAGCTGAGATTTGAATATGCCAATGTCAGGTGAGAACTGCGTATGACCTTTTCCCAATAAAGTCACTATAGAGAATGATAACCAGCAACGATTTACGCAACAAACACAACACAATATGAACCTTCTGGCTGCTACAATTTCTCTCAGGATGATCTAAAAGTCTCGTTTAACTTAAGATGAGAATTTTGAAAGATTACACTCATCATCGAATATCTAGGAACTCTTTTAGTAACTTTTTATATTGAATTGCATTGACCCTTTTCTCCCCTGCTCATTATTGTGTTTTTTTCCATTGAGACATCGATATTACTTTACTTGTTGCTTTGGTACCGTCTACGAAATATCTTATTCTACAAATTATTTCTTTATCATTTAATACATATCATAAAAATAATAGAAATTGCCCAAACACAAAGTCTTGAGTTACGCAACAACTTAAATTATGGCAGTCTGATTTTTTTATTTTTTATTTTTTTTATTTATTGCAACAAGTTGTCTTCTGTCTGAGTGTCTTCCAACCATACCAGAGTTAAAGGTTATTGAGAAAGCGGATGGCGACAAGTTCTAGTGGCAGGAAACAAAACCGTGGGATGTGTGGGGCATGCATCGATGTATCACATACTGCCTTCCGCGTGTGAAGAGTGATAGCACTGTTTCATTCACGGAGCACTTGGTGAAAGAAAACATAATTCGACGAGGATGGGATTCGAACCCACGCAGGGAGACCCTATTGGATTAGCAGTCCAACGCCTTAACCACTCGGCCACCTCGCCTTGATGATGATGGTGGTGATGGTGATAATGATGATGGAGGAGGAGGAGGAGGAGGAGGAGGAGGAGGAGGAGGAGGAGGAGGAGGAGGAGGAGGAGGAGGACGAAGACGAAGACGAAGACGAGGACGAGAGCGAGGGCGAGGACGATGAGGAGGACGAGGAGGAGAACGATGAAGACGAGGACGATGAGGACGAGGAGGAGGACGAGGAAGAGAAACAGAAGAAGAAGAAGAAGAAGAAGAAGACGAAGAAGAAGAAGAAGACGAAGACGAAGACGAAGACGAAGACGAAGACGAAGACCAAGACGAAGACCAAGACCAAGACCAAGACCAAGACCAAGACCAAGACCAAGAAGAAGAAGAAGAAGAAGAAGAAGAAGAAGAAGAAGAAGAAGAAATATAAAAATAAACCAAGAGGAAGAAGAACAAGAAGAAAAAGAAGAAACCAAGAAGAAACAAAATGAAAGAAAAAAAGAAAGAATAAGGGAAAAGGAAGAAGAGGATTATGAGGAGAATGAAAAAGAGATAAAGAGAAGGAGAGAAAAAGAAAAGGAAAAGGATATAAGGCAGCAAAATGAAATGCAACAGAGAGGGCAGACACCATGACGTGTGTGTGATAGATACAGACAGCCGGGCGGCCTGCCACTTAGAGGGATGAGGGGCTGAATGTGGGAAAGGGTAAAAAGGAGTATGAGAGAAGCGAACCAGACCACTGTTATTGACAAGCTACCGATGGCGAACATGACAGCGTGGACTGTCCCAGTTTCTAAAAGCACAGATACATTTCTCGTGTGGCGGCAGCAACAAGGCTTGGCTGGAAGAATGCTGTCGCCGTATTTCCTGCATGTGGTACAGGGTTATTTAAAGGCACACAGCAGAGAACTCGAAACACCGTATTCTGTCTCTCTTTTCACTACAATGAATGAGGTGGATAGATGGAAACAGACAAGTAGTCTCACACAGGGACTGCCACGTGTACGCCTGATGGCTTCTTACTACCTTCCTTATTTTCTAATGTTCTTATGTTCTTAGTAAGCCTCATGTCTTGCCTAGATTTCAACCTAGTATATAGATGGAGTGATAGAAATATAAAGATATATACTGTAGATATAGAGTGATTCAAATAGAAAAGATATATAGATAGTGTGACAGATAAATAGATTGAGATCAAGATATATCTGGAGATTGAACGATACGATTGACATACGTAAACCTTTATAAATTTTATGTGTTGGCGATTGGCTAAGGACAACAAGAACTAAGACTATTGCTTCATTTAACTTAACTAAAAAAAAAAAATGCTCTGCCTTTATAACAAATCAGAATTCCAGGAAGGAGAAAAAAATAGGAAAAAAAATAAGAAAGTTTCAGTGTTCCAAAAGTCTGTCGGTAAAAAATTAAAGAAAGAAGACAGCCAACGCTGGTGTTGGCAGTGCAGACAGAACATGCGTGGGAGTTCAGGGGAGTTTTGTACGAGGACACGGGAGATGACGAGGCTTGTAATTAGCACGTGGCTCAGAATTGTGGGGAAAGGAAAAATGTTCTAATGAGCAAGAATTCTTAAATATACCTGTCTTCTAATCACCTGTATAATGAATAACATGAGAGTTATAAGGATGATGCCCAAGGTCTCCACAGGCACACGCAGGCATTGGTGATAGAAAGTCATCGTAACTGATTTCCATAAAAACGATCTCAAAATCATCGTAACAGACACCGATAAAAAAAAAAAATTTCCCTGACACATGACGAGGATGGCGTGCCTAACATATTTCTTAAAACTGGCTGACCTTTTACGCCCACAACACGTCTTCCCCACCACGTCCCCACACCTTTCCTCTGTTCCCTGCCACCCGCCACTAGGAAAGACACGCTGCGAGTTTGTAACCCACACAACGTTGACATCATTTCACTCCCGACAAATAAAAGTCTTTCTGGAGATTCTTTTGCGCGATTTTTTCTTTTCCCATAATTTTTTTCTTTACTTTTCCTAACTCTCGAGATCCGTTCTATTTTTACTCCTTTCTCTGGTAATAAATCTGAGCGGGCTAGGGAGCCATTGGACGCTTGCCCGGACTCGCGAGCCAGAATCCAGCTTCGTGCTCGGCCCTGAATCGTCTCGCTCCCTTGACTCCAAAAATTAAATGTCAAACATGCAGGGAAAGAGAGAGGGAGTGGGAGGCCTTGACCCTCCATGGCGAGGCTTGCTATCGGCAGCCCCAAGTGGCGCCCTGCTCACCGCCTCCCCTCCCTCGTCTTTATGTTAATCGGTAATAACACACACACAAACAAACACACACACACAGAGAGAGAGAGAGAGAGAGAGAGAGAGAGAGAGAGAGAGAGAGAGAGAGAGAGAGAGAGAGAGAGAGAGAGAGAGAGAGAGAGAGAGAGAGAGAGAGAGAGAGAGAGAGAGAGAGAGAGAGAGAGAGAGAGAGAGAGAGAGGACTGGTATGGAACTATTTAATGGGCTCTCATCTCTCTCTCTCTCTCTCTCTCTCTCTCTCTTTTTTTTTTTTTTTTTTTTTTTTTATTTAAACATAATTTATACAGAAGAACATGTACCCAAAGGCGCACTGTCGTGTGCTACCTATTCTAAGGGTACTACAATCTATTTCTCTACAATATTTACAAGACTTAAAAATAGATAATATACAAGATGGAGCACTGTTCTTTTCACTTCACTAGCACTATTCACGCACTGCACTACACTGAGTGTCACGTCACAAAGAGTGTCAGAGGAGTTGGCAGTGTCTGTCTCCACTTATGTGCCATCAGTTTGACACTGTGTGTGTTCATCTCCTGGACGTGAGGCACCGCGGCCGTGAACAAGTTCCACATCCTGGAGACGCGTCCTGCGAAGGTGCGTTGATGCTGACACCCGTGGGATCGCGGCACCTCTACGGCGTCACCACCATTGAGCACCGTTCTCGTGCTCCGTGCGGTGACTCTCAGAGGATGACGCAGCCCTGCCAGATGTGGCACTCTTTGCACCTGTGCCTTATGGAACACTACGATTGCCGCCACATCTCTGCGGTGTTCCAGTGAATCAAGAGGACGCTCAGGCTCTGGGTGAGGTGGTATTGCAGCATCTACTAGCCGTATGGCGCGGCGTTGGATGCTGTCCAGTCTCCTTCTGTGTGTGGCGGCACAGGACATCCAGGAGAGAGCTGCGTACTCAAGGTGGGGCCGCACCTGTGCCTTGTACAGCAGCAGTCTCCCTTCCTGTCGAGGAAACTGGCGATCCTTCTGAGAGCGGAGATCCTGTGAGAGGCTTTCTTGGCAATGGATTTGACATGGCTGTCAAACCTCAGCCCTCGATCCACCTCCACTCCAAGTATCTTGACGTCATCTTGGAGTGGGAGAGCAGCAGCGCCAAAAGACAACTTTCCTGCCATTGCTGCCATGGCGGCTGGGGACCGAGAGACAACCATTGCCTGTGTCTTCTCCGGCGCGAATGTCACTTGCCAGCGAGCACCCCACTCCTCTATCACTCGTAGCTGCTGATTGATGGCCTCAGCAGCCCGCCCACTGTCCTGGCGTGGATAGGTATAGGAGAGGGTGCAGTCATCAGCATAGGCCTTGACTCCTGGCAGTAGCTGGAGAAGATCATCCACGTAGATATTCCACAGGAGTGGGCCAAGAATTGAACCCTGTGGCACTGATGCCTCCACAGGCAGGGACTCAGATGTTTGCCCGTTGACAACCACCTTGAGGCTTCTGTCCTGCAGGTAATTTCCCAGGAGTCGTAGCAAGCCACCCTGGATGCCTTTAGCACGAAGCTTTTCCAGTAATCCGTTGTGCCATACTTTATCAAAAGCTCCAGCTATGTCCAAAGCAACCACTATAGTGTCCTTGCCGTCGTCGAGGGCGTCCTGCCACTGCCTGGTGAGAAGCATCATTAGGTCGGAGGTTGACCTTCCAGGTCTGAACCCAAACTGTTGGTCTGAGAGGAGGGCATTGTCCTTGAGATGGCTACACACCACCTCTGCCACGACCCTCTCAAACACTTTACCCACCACTGACAACAGGGATATGGGTCTGTAGTTTTTTGGGTCCGTCCTGGAGCTTTTTTGTGTACGGAACTACTCGAGCCTCCTTCCACACTGAAGGCCAGACGTTTTCCCGTACACAAGTTGTGAAGACTTGGGTGAGAGGGGCAGCCAGTTCCTGGGAGCATCGCTTCAGCAGGTGCGGGCTGATGTCATCAGGGCCGGTAGCTTTCTGTGTGTCCAGCCCCGCAATAATCGCTTCACCTGCTGATGCGTCACCTCCACCATGGTGACAGTCTTCTCACATTGCTGGACCAGCTGAGGCGGTGGCTGCTGTGGATTCCCCACCTTCATTTTTCCAGCAAACAAGGAAGCCAGCAACTGTGCCCTCTCCTTACTGCTGGTGGCGACAGTACCGTCCTGCTTGCTGAGGGAGGGATGGATTCTTGGTGGCCAGTTCCTGTTTGTCCTTAACAAGGACCACCAAGTTTTGTTTCCTACGCCAGTGCCACACAGTTTCCGGCGCAGGCTTTCCTCCCACTTTTTTAAGGCCCACTTGCTGGTTACCACCATCCTCCTGCATGCAGCCCTATGCAAGTCCTTGTTGCGCCGAGTCGGGTTCCTCTTGTAGCGGAGCCAGGCAGCATACTTTGCCTCAGCAGCAACACGGCAACGGTAGCCAAACCATGGCTGATCCGTCGGTCTGGTGGTGTATTCCCTGTGTGGGACGTGGCGTCTCTGGAGGGCGAGAAGGTGAGAGGTGAGTGCAAGTGCTTCACTCTCTGCTCCTCCCTGTAGCAGAGTGGCCCATGGGGTGTGGGTCAGGTCGCGGCGCAGGGAAGCCCAGTCTGCTTTGTTCCACAGCCAGATGGTGCGGGTGGTGGCCTCGTCCCGAGCCACGCCCACTTCCAGCTGTGTCAGTACAGCGTGATGATCAGAGCTGCCCACGAGCCCCAGCTGATGACACTGAAGCTTGTCCTCCTGGTAGTCTGAGATGACAGGGTCTAATGTCCCTCCTCGTTCATGTGTGGGGAAGGTGACATGATCTGTCAGACCCTGCACCTCCAGGAGATTCTCGTAGGCGTCTCTTTCCAGGTGGTGATTGAGATCCCCCACAATCAGCACGTGGCTGCAGCTGTGTGCCATCATCTCTCTCTCTCTCTCTCTCTCTCTCTCTCTCTCTCTCTCTCTCTCTCTCTCTCTCTCTCTCTCTCTCTCTCTCTCTCTCTCTCTCTCTCTCTCTCTCTCTCTCTCTCTCTCTCTCTCTCTCTCTCTCTCTCTCTCTCTCTCTCTCTCTCTGCCCTCTCCCGTCCGCTGCCTTCTCCCGTCCTTATCTTCAGAATGCGTCAGGCGTGCTTTATTTGTCCCGCGCACGACTAAAGCTGGAAACAACAAACTGCGGACGAAATTGCTGTAAAGACTTAAATGATCCGAAGAAAAACTGCTGGGTCATTACGGGTCTCATTACAAAAACAGTCTCTTTACTCTTACGCTGAAAACTATCTAGCATTTTCAACTTCGCTTTCTAGGTCACTTGTTAAACGTTCAACTCACGAAGAGATGCTACTAAAACTCCAGCCTTTTTTTTTAATTCCAGAAGAACACACGCAAGCTTTAAATTGTGACTCAAACACTGAATACCTACGAAATTATATATGCACCAGTTTCACACTCACTCCTTCTTTTGCTAGCTAACCAACAAAAGTACTTTAGCCGTGATCAGGTTCCGCAATCTTTTGGCTGCTACTTTGCGTTTGGTAGCGTACCAAAAAACGGAACTGGTAAGGCAATAATGCAACAAAGAAAATTCCACTGTCTTTTTGTAAACTATCCAACCCAAACGCTTTCCATGTTGGTCAGCTGCACAACAAATAGGAGACTATCTAGCCAATAGACCTATGAGACGAAGAGATGAAGAAAAGACAGTAATTCTACAATCTTTCATGTAATATCCAATCACTAAGACTAAACGAAGGACTTCCTCATCCTTAACTGGAAATCACATCTCCACTCTTACTAAATTGGCTTCCATGATGGCGGGCGTACTGTGCTGTGCCCGTTAATCTTTTCTCCTACACGTGGACCCAGTATCGCTTTCGTACCCTTTTCGTGTGTGTGTGTGTGTGTGTGTGTGTGTGTGTGTGTGTGTGTGTGTGTGTGTGTGTGTGTGTGTGTGTGTGTGTGTGTGTGTGTGTGTGTGCGTGCGTGCGTGCGAGCTTCGTTTACTCATCTGGTCTATAAAAGAGTGCAGTCAAGAACTACTCATCAACGCCTCACCCTTCCTCTAACTGACTGCCTTTAATCTATCACATTCCGTGGCGCTGTTGCATCTCTTGTTGTCTTTACTTGTTGCTTCTACAATTCTTTTTTAATGCTTCAATTTTTCCATACATAAGATCATCAATGGACGGGGAAAAAAATATGAAGGAAAGCTCGCTATGTTACTTCTCATCAACACACACACACACACAAAAAAAATAGATAAATAAATATAAAGAAATTAAACGTAAACCAATTTAGTTATAGAAATGTTCCGATATTTGCTATACTTCTTTGGAATACTTTAAGGCTTAGGAATGAAAAGACGAGAACGAAAGAAACAGGTGGAGAATTGAAGAGTTTACAGTGACTGCAGGTTTTCCCCTCCTACCGCCTCAGTGCACGACGCTTTCTACATCAATCACAAGTCAGTTTGCTGTTCATCCCTTCATGTCTCTCACCGGCAAACTGAAATACGTACACTGCCTTTAACTTGTATTTGACATTCCAGTGATCCTGCACTCCTTTACCAGACAAGAATAGAAATACCTTGGCAGCAAAACTGGCCGTGCTCTTTTGAAATGCCTAGACTGTCCCTCTTTCTAGGCCGGGGCAATCAACGGAGCTTTTCTCGGGTGTTTGTAGACCTCGCTCAATATCCTCTCATGGTAGAAAAAGAAGACAAAATAATAAAAAGCGAAAAATGCACTCTAAACGGGCAATTTTAAAGAGAGAGAGAGAGAGAGAGAGAGAGAGAGAGAGAGAGAGAGAGAGAGAGAGAGAGAGAGAGAGAGAGAGAGAGAGAGAGAGAGAGAGTTAACTTTGGAGTGGCGGCAATCTTTTTATTGGTAACCTCATTCTGTCAAGGGTTACCTGGCGCATTGCCATGAGGGAGCAACGAGCGGCGCACCAGTCACCAGAGAAACAGCAAACGCCAACTCTTGAGGACACCAGTGGGTTAGGGCGGCAGTTCTCACGTGAGCTGGTTGGGCTACAGAATAAGAACACTGCATTAAATCTGCCTTGGTGTTGTTCGTCAGATGAAAGACACTTGACCTTATAATTTTGGATCATTCTCTTGGATTACTCTTTAAAGGACAGCGTGGTGTACTCTCTCTGACTTTTGTTGCCCTAGAGCCTAGACTGACGCCCGTCTTACATAATAAAAGAGATTGTGGAAATAACCTCAGCTTACAAGTTCGTATAGACACTTTATTTTTGGGCAGAATATGACTTCTTTCTTTTTTTTTAATAATTATATACTCAACGAATAGATCAGACTCAACGAATAGATCAGCAGTGAAATTAATGAAATGAATTAATATAATCCTAATCAAACATAACTTAACCTCACCTTGAGTTGTAATCGATAATGTTATTTCAGTTTGACCTCCAGGAAGAAGAAGAAGAAGAAGAAGAAGAAGAAGAAGAAGAAGAAGAAGGAAGAAGGAAGAAGGAAGAAGGAAGAAGAAGAAGAAAACAACGTCCAATGTACAGGCTACAAGCTTTGTCTGTCCCCTCCTCGCCTTAAGGAACAGAGTGGCTTGTCTCCTCAGCAGCTGGTGTATAAAAGATAAAGGTTTACATTTTAAAAGCTACATTATTTTCATATAAAGGCGCTTCCTTGCAACACTGATACCATTACTATGAACTTTATACATGTGGCTGCTTTTCCTCTCTTCTTATAGGCAAAACTATATAGCTCGTGTTACAAGTTTCATCCTGATCACAATGCTTTACGTGTCCAGTAAAGAGGAATAAAGTGCCGTGAGATCTTGGAAAGCGTGTCGTAATTAAATGAAGGACAGAATTTCCTGCAGATCATGCGTGTGGCGTGAGGAAAGTTAGGTGCGTGGGATGACAGCGGAAGAAGATGAAGAGGTAGAGGAAAAAAAGATAAAATAAGTTAAAGATGATTACCTCTGACGCTGACATATGAAGGTCGTTAATATTTTCGCTTTCCGGCAAGATAACCATTAGGCCAAACATTCCGCGCAGCACAAGTCGCCTTCCCTCCCTTCTCACCACTCGATTCGTATGTAAAAATCGAAGAAGTACAAAAATATGGGTCGACCTATCATTTTCTGGAGAGATATGAAAGTGGTTTATGAAACTGACAAACGCTCGTCTGAGGTATTGCATCAACACTCTCTCCCTTCCATCTACACTGCAGATGTCGTTAACTCCCACAGTCTACGGTGACCTTTTCCTGGAACTTCCTGAATCTTTGCCTCGACTCCCCTCCCTCCTATCCTTCGCTGCTCCGTTTCAAAGGACATTTTACAACTTATTTCCTGCACTCACAAATCAATATACAACGAAAGAATCAAACAGCAAAATATATTGTCCGTAACGAGATTGTTAGGGAGATATATCATAAGTCAAAGATCTATTTATTTATTCTTTTTTTTTTTTTTTTTTTTGGAAGGTTGGGGAAGGGTGGCAGTAAGCTAAAGTAACAATAGGAGGAAGACTTAACAACCACACGCCAAAAAAGAGAAGTGAACAAAGGGAGAAATGGCGTCTTAGTGGCAGCGACTCGACTCCTTTCTTGAAATGACCTGTTGCGGACTCAAACGTCAGGTACCTCGTCCCCCGCGCCTCAACACACGCAACAGATGGGCCGTCCCTCCCCTCACGCACGGCGCCCCGCATTGAGCCACACACTCCCACACTCCACTGGTTCGGCTTGAGTGTCGAAAGTGAATCAAACTGCCAAAGATTCCTCGGCTTCAGTTTTCATTTCTATACCTGCCGTTAGATCCTGCCCTTCATTCCCTTCCCTTATTCCCGCTTCCTATGTATTCAAGATTTTTCTTGTTTTCTTTTCAGTACATTTTACCGTTCTCCCTATTCCCCCTCTCCTTAGTTTTCTTCCTCTTTTTTTTCTTCCAATATCTTCTACGTTCCTCTCTTCCCCCTTCACGATTCTTTTTTCCTCCTTTCTTTTTCCAGTATTTTTTACTCTCCTCCCTATTATACCTCCCTTTACCTATTTTTTTTTTCTCTTTTACTGCTAGTGCCCAATATCTTCCCAACCTTCCCCTTTATCTTTACCTTTTACCTTCATTTCTTTAACACATTTCTTTCCGGTGCCTCTTAGCTCTCTCTACTTTCCCCTTCTTTGTTTCACTCAATTTTTCTTCCTATACTTTTTACATTTCCCTTTAGTCTTCGCAAGTTTCGTCTTTTAAATTTCTTACCCTATTCTTTTACTACACCGTTCCCTTCATCCTGTATTTTTCTCTTCTTTCCTTCTTTCCTTCTACATTCTCTCAATCGATGTTTCCTCAGAATTCCTCCTTTCTTGTATGTCACTCTCTCTGGAATGTAAATCTGGTTGGTTTCCGCGGCGTGGAAGAGAAAATCTTATTGATCGTCTGAGCTGCCAATGCCATATTCATGATGCGTCCCGGTGACTGAGGCGGCGAGGATTTCTTGAGTTTGTTCCCATAATAAAAAGATCCACTAAAGATCGCCACAAGTTCAAGGAAGGTCGTGAATGAGGCGGTAACTTCCTCCTAAAGTTTCTCTCTCAGTTAAATCTGCTTATTTTGATTAAAAACGTTAGAATATTACTAGCAGTGACAATCAGTTCTTCATAACATACGTAAGCTCCCAATGTCCTCAGAATATTAATCTGCAGTTCACCTTAGCGACTTGTTGATCTTGCCCCTTCACCGCACTCCTTCAGCGTCTGCCGGCAAGAAGACCGTAACGCCAGCCAATCAGATAAAATTTTCGCAAATGGCAAGACTCCTAAGGTTTAAGTAGCTTTTTTTACCACTACAATCAAACAATACATTAAATCAAAATCATATATATGTCGGATGCCCACATCATAATTGAAATATGAAGATACAAGAAATAAGAAAAACATGGATGTATGATAGTTTGCCAGTACGTTGTGTGTTGTCGCACACAGCCATAAAAGGGATTAATTAGAAGGGACAGGAGGGTCAAAAGGAAACAGTTAATGACCCAGGCCAGGCCAGGTTAGGTAAACATCTTGTGTTGTTGTTGTCGTTCTTAGATGTTGTTGATACCACACACGTGGGGGTCACGTGAACTTGTACTTGATTGGTGAACGGTAAGTACATTTGAGGGGCGTGTTGTGTAGGTCAAGACACGCCCCCATAAATTCTTGAAGGAAAATTGTAGAGGATCGGGGCAGAGAGGGAAGAGAGAGAGAGACGAGAGAGAAAGCAGAGGACCTCCACTGCTCTGAGCGGGCCGCCCTTGGCTGCATAGCTGAGGGCGGCATGAACGTTTTGTATTTCATATAAACAGTAAGTGGAGCTACAAGTTGCAATGCAGTCTTTTTGAGGTATATTAGAATGGAAGAGGAATCATGATAGGAGGTTTAGGTATTATTTTAGTATGTGTTTATGTGTATGTACTTGGTTCATAATGACCTCATTATATATTTGCATTTTCATTTATGAGTAAAGGATCTTGTATACAGCTACGTACGTGTGTGCATGTGTGTTGCTCTGACGAATAAGTTATATAACATATTTATTTGTGTGTATTCGTGTACGAATTTAACGTAGTTCTTGTGTATGAGTACCAAGAGAAAGTGATTCGTTGAGTAGTTACATGTGTGGAAATATCATGATTTGTCATTATATTCGGTGATGTGCTACGCTGTCGTTTTCGCCAACGGAGTAAGATAATATATTTAGTGGTGTGTTACACTGGTTGCTTGTATTCATGTACCAAGTAAAGGTCATTCTTATATATAGGTAACTGGTTGAAAGGGGGAATGTTGTAATTACTGCACATGAGATTTACAGATAAAATAAAGTACGATGTTCAAAATATTGAAAGATAAAGAGATAAAGTTTGAATTATTGTATGAGACAATTATGTATGTTTAGTGACGAGTTATGTTGTTGCATTCATATATGAGATTAAAGTAATTCTGATATGGTTGTAAGAGAAATTGTAATGAATTGCAGTATAAGACGACAGAGGTTGTGATTGTTAATTGTCGGCGCCGTATCAAATATCTTATGGATATTATTTTTGTTAATTTAAGGTACAAAAAACCTCTGACTGTTTGTAACCAGTAGCTAGAGAATTTGTGCAACGTCGTGCAACAGCTCGGAACACGACATATAAAAAAAAAAAATCGGTATCTGTTCACTATACAGAGTCCTATATAGCTTGTAGAGTCCCAAACATTATGTGAATGCTTGTGATGTGGCGTTTATATTCCCATGATCCAGTAGTTATACAATGATAATTTAATAGCAATAATAACGATAACAATAACAACAACAACAATAATAATAATAATAATAATAATAATAATACATTAAAGGTCATAAGATTCGTGTGAAATGTGAAATACGTATGATGGGAACAGCACATTCTAAATGATGGCGCGTCTTTCTTTACTTGAATCATGTTCACGAGGCCATTCTGACAACAGGGAAGAGAGATTCGCTTTCGTACTTGCCTCGCGTGGGTCAGGCGGGTGATGTCACGATGACTGGCGAGAGGCGTACCACTGCCGCCACTCATCCAGATTTGCATGTGCGTTGGCCTTGAAGCTGCCCACTTTGAATACCGTTAGTCTTACATCATAACAGGAAGAGATTCAACAAATATATTATTTCAAGTGAAAAACAAGCAAGATAAAAGTTACATGTGATCCGGCAACTCTCGTTTCCCTATACCAAGTGGCGTTACTGAACTACGTTAGCAGGGAAAGGCTCAGATATTACTAGGCACCAGGAATGTCCACAACACTCTCATCACTTAGACAACATACTTGCTGTGTCGCTGAAAACAAACTTCCAGAACTTCGGCAGCTCTACTTCATCTTGACGGCAAATAATTGTTCAGGAAAGCACACACAACCTGACAACACGCCTTCATCGCACAACACTTATGCTGACACTGGTCCCCGTCTGACACATCTCCTCAGTTCCAGATCAGTGTCTCGAAGCCGTTCGGTAAAGATCGAAGCTTCAGAGTGTACTATATGAGGCCCCACCCGCGAGAGGGGCATAACCCTCACGACCCTACTTTCGAGAAAATCGCGTTCAAAGTTTTTCAATTCTCACGGCAATGAAAACGGCCACAATGGCCACAATGTATAATCATTATATATGAAATGAAAGGTCTGGTCTAGCTTTTTCTCGCTATATGATTTTTATTACATAATAATAATTTTATGCCCCCGCCAGCACATTTTGTTTACCCCGAATACCTAATAAAATACTATTCCCTTTATTGTATTACTGATTGTAAGCATTCTATGGTGGATTATCATCCTTTATACTGGCTTGGGACAGTTAAGCTCATCATTAGGAACTCCTTTTTGTTCCATATAATGGCCTTAGCGGATTTACTGACCAAATAAATCCCCATCCTACCGAAAAAAGAGGGTTGATTGGGGATTTATTTCCATCCCTCCACCCACACACAAGGCTGGTGGTCACAGTGATAGAATTTCTGTGACACTTTATTTTTGGTTCTCCCACTGCTGCTAGTACAGGATGTCATCAGCTGGTCTGTTTGTGTGAAGGTGGCATAGGAGGCAGTGGGCGGAAGAGCGGCGCGCGTGATTGGCTGGCTGTGGGGGCACGGCAAAATCCTCCGCGCTGATTGGTTCGGCACCCCCACCCACATGTGAGGCTTGTCCTTCTCTTGCAGGGATTTCAGATACTAAGTCTGGCCCAATTTTTTCACCAAGTTCCCCGATTTTGAGCCTAAATTTCGCTATATTGTGATGCCGACACTTCCACAAGAATTCAACACCCCTTATCAATGAGTTCCCACCCGTAACTCAAAACCGGCAACTTTGAGGGTTATCCCCCTCTCGCGGGTGGGGCCTCATATGATAAAGGCATGTCCCGTAACTGAGTGTTGAGCGTTATTCTGACACAGAACTCTACTTCTTTGGTTGTCATTAGGAAAAAAAGAACTAAGCTGAGCTACAGTTCTTTTTTTTTCATTACAACAATTGTATTTCTATTTCTATGTATTCTTGTAGTGTAATCTACAGTTCAGAAGAGTTTTATCTGTTTTTAATAATTCATCCAAGAAATGTTTAAGAGTTGCTGTGCTGACGCTTATCCTTCATAATACCTGGTTGTGCTGGTTCATGGAAATGAAATATTTCAAATCCACTAAATTTTACTCTAAAAAATAAAGGAATACTTACTTCATTGACGGGCGGCTGGGTGGCGCAGTTGGTTAAGACGGCTCAGGTTCTAATCCTTGCCAAATCTAGTTGTCCGGTGGGAGATGTAGCGTTCTCCCGTTAACCCTAGCGCTGCCATATTACCTAAGCTGTTGCGGCGCCTGAGGGAATGATTTCCATTTTATTTCATTAACTTCACCTCTACACACTAGGCGGGACTCCTCTGGTAATGAACAAAATATGAGTTCGTGTGTACCAAAAGACTTAGGCGATGCATGAAGATGTTTAAGGTACAAAGTCCAGGAATTTGAACTTAGAGATAGGAGGAAATTGGTTATCACAGAGAATGGCAGATGAAAGGAATGGCCTCGGTAATTAAGGTGTACGTACTGACTCACTGGGGGACTTTGGAAGATGATTACACACATTCATAGATAACGATGACAGATGGAAACAGGTACAAGTAAGTTTCATGCAGGGATTGTTGCTTCTAGATCTGATGGCTTCTTGCAGCTTTCCTTGTTTTCTCTTGTTCCTGTGTAAAATCTCTCTCTCTCTCTCTCTCTCTCTCTCTCTCTCTCTCTCTCTCTCTCTCTCTCACACACACACACACACACACACACACACACAAATCAACATCCGAGCCACAGTTTTGATATGTGGCTTCCTTAATATCATAAATACATGTTCCAAAGTTTTAAAATTCTGCTTCGATCAAAGGAAAAAAATATACGAGGGGGCGGAAGGAAAGCGTTTAGGGAAGGAGGACGGGGAGAAAGAGGAAATAGGAGGGAGAGGAAATGTGGAGGAAGGAGACTAAAAATGCAGCGAGGAAAGGGGAACGTCAGGGGAGGAATGGTGGAAAGAGAAATGGAGATGGGAAATATCGGGAAAAAAAAAAAACACGAAAAGGGGGAAAGGCGAAAAAGATGAGGTTTCAGAAAGGCATAATATATAAAGCAAAGGGAAAAAAAGCACGAGGAGGAAGAAGGGGAAGCGAGATAAAGGAAAGCTAATATGCACGAGAAGTTCTGAAGAGGGGAAAAAAAAGAAGGATGTATGGAAGAGGAGGAAGAGTAGTGAGCGGAGGTAGCGAGTCTGACAGAAGGGGAAGAGTGAATTCAGGATGAAGACGTGTGTGGAGGAAAAAATACAAGCAGAGGAGTTAGGAGGAAGATGGAATGGGGAGGAGGAAGGGAAGAGAAAATATTTGGAAAAGGAAATATATGTAGGAGGAAGAGGAGGAGGAGGAGGAGGAGGAGGAGGAGGAGGAGGAGGAGGAGGAGGAGGAGGAGGAGGAGGAGGAGGAGGTTGATGAATAAAAGAAGAAAGATTAAGAAAGGGAGATAAACGAGGACAAGGGAAGGAAAGAGAAAGGAAGTGAAATTAGTAAAAGGAGACACAAGAAGAGAATGAAGAAGAAAAGAGATGAAAGAATACAATGAAAATAAGAGATAAGAAGGGAGGAAGGGTGAAAGAGTTAAAGAAATTATGAAAGAGGGAAAAAAGAAGAGATGAAGGGATATTAGAAAAAGCTGATGGAAGGAAAGAGAAGAAGCTGAAGAAGAGGAAATTTGAATATGAAGGAGGCAAGGGAAATGACAGCTGAGTGAAGGAGCGACAAAAAGGAATGAAGATTAATAGAAAAAGGAGCACAAAAGTAAAAGAGGAGGAGATTAAGAAATTAATGGCAGCATGAATGTGGAAGGCAAAGAAAAGAAGCCAGAGGTGAAAAAAAAGGAGATGAAGAAGAAAATATAAATAAGAAAAGAATGAAGATATTTAAGAGGAAGGATGAGATAACGAGAAACCAAGGAGTCGATGAATGAATACGAGGAAGGAATGAAAACGAATGAAGGAAGTAAAGGGAGGAATGAAGGGAGGGAGAAAAAGATGAGAGGCGATGGATGCAATAACACAAGGATGAACAGGGATTGAGAAGACAATGGGACATGAAAGGTTGGGAATGTAAAGGAACAGGAAGTAATAAGGAGAGAGGAAAATAGGAGACGTAGGAATGGATAGAGAAAAATGAAGAGAGAAACAAGGAAAAAGCAAAAAGAAAAAAAAATAGAGGATGAAGGAAGAGGAAAATTATGGAAGAAAATGAGATGAAGAATGGGAAATGAAGATAATAGGAAGAAAGTAAATCAAGAGAAGGAGACAAGAGGATAGACAGAATAGCGAAGGAAAGCGGGAAGGATATTGAAGAAAGAAAGAAGGAGGAAAGGAAGATACACGAGAAAGAAAGAAGAAAGAAAGAAGAATGACAGGGAAAAGAAGAGACTCGAGAAGGAAGGGTACGAGGAGAAGGAGGAAGAGGAGGAAGAGAAGGAAGAGTACGAGGAGGAGGAGGAGGAAGAGGAGGAAGAGAAGGAACGGTACGAAGGGAAAGAGGAAGAGGAGGAAGAGGAGGAGCAAAAGGAGGAGGAAGAGGAGGAGAGGCAGAGGTGACAATTTGATCCTCTGTTTCTGGGGCAAGACCTCGTTACTCTCTCTCTCTCTCTCTCTCTCTCTCTCTCTCTCTCTCTCTCTCTCTCTCTCTCTCTCTCTCTCATGAAAGTAGAGCAATAGACACATATATAGAAGGACAGATAGGTAAGTAGGTATAAATAAATGGATATACAGACAGACCGATAGATAGGTAGACAAATGAATAGATAGTTATTCCATAGGCCATCTAACTGAAAGAACCATGAAATTATACATGTAAGGAATATGCAAGAAACCAACACTGAAATTCATAAGAGAAAAGAAAGAAAACTATACACACACACACACACACACACACACACACATCACGAACACAATTCTTAATACCTTAGAAAAAAAAAAACGAAAACGCCACATGAAAGAATATAACATTGTAGATGATAGTGATAACAATAATATTAATAATAACAGAAATAGTAGTAATAATAATAATAATAATAATAATAATAATAATAATAATAATAATAATAATAATAATAATAATAATAATAATAATAATAATAATAACTAATAATAATAATAAGAAAAAGAAAGAAGAAGAAGAAGAAGAAGAAGGTAACAATAATAATAATAATAATAATAATAATAATAATAATAATAATAATAATAATAATAATAATAATAATAATGATAATAATAATAAAAATAATAATAAAATCCATTGATACATATGAAGACGAAACAATTTTTCCTCCGTATAATATTGTGGAGTGATTAAATAAAATTGAACATAAAAAATAGCACTGGCAAACCTCACTCTGAAAGGCACCTCGGTAATAAAGTTTCTATGAGATAAGTCTTCATTAATTCTTCTACAAGAAAAATATAAGTAACTAAAATAAACTACTAAAAAAGAAAATACAAAATAAAGCTTTGTAGAACAGTAAAACGTTTCAACAAAGCTTTGTAGAACAGTATAAACGTTTCAACAAAGCTTTGTAGAACAGTATAAACGTTTCAACAAAGCTTTGTAGAACAGTATAAACGTTTCAACAAAGGACTGACAAATGTTCTCTTTGTTTCACTTTGTAGATAAAAGGATCCAACGATGTAATTCAAGTGTTTGTTTTGTATATTTGCCAGTCACTTTTTTTGCTACGAGAAAAACAAAAAAGATGGACTAAAGCTTTATTCCCGTTTTTTTTTTTATTTCGTAGATTGAATGAGGCAATAAATCATAGTTCTATTTCTTTTATTAATCCTTTTTTTCATAAAACTGCAATATATACATAGACACAGGAAGGATACAGAAAACGGGACGAGCGAGCGGGAAACACAAACGTAGTGATGAAAGAAACACTTCAATTCCGCAGCGACACAACAGAAAATAAAACATGACAAGAAAAAAAACTATGAGTAGTGAGAGAGAGAGAGAGAGAGAGAGAGAGAGAGAGAGAGAGAGAGAGAGAACCATCAACACGTCCATCAATCCGGAAGACAAACATCAACGGAACTCAGACTTTTTGTCATTGTAATTCTGGGCAAAACACACACACACACACACACACACACACACACACACACACACACACACGCAGAGAGAGAGAGAGAGAGAGAGAGAGAGAGAGAGAGAGAGAGAGAGAGAATCAGTGACATTTGATCGATGGAAATGACAAGAATCGAAGCGTAGTAAGAAGTTTGAAGCAGGAAAAAGGGAGGAAATGAAACCCTGAGTAACATCTTCAATCTCTTCCACTGATTTCTCACGCTGACCTTAATTCAACTTTAATAATACCAATGTTTTTAATTACGGTTTCATATTAAACTTGTTATTTTCATTCCTTAATTCCCTCTGCATTGGTAAACCCTTCAGCTAACTCCTCTTTCCTTTTTTCTGTATTTCTTCAACCTTTTCATGTCATTTTTTTTTTTTTTTTAAGTACGTATGTTTAATTTCAGTACACTATTTCCACTCCGTATTTCTCTTTCTATAAATGACTCTTTAGTAACTATCTAAATTCTCTCTTTTGTATTTTCTTCAGTTTTTTCCTTCTTTCCCAACTAATTAACTTCAATCCTTAGGCCCTTGTACTAATAAACTCCTCAACATTTACTTAATAAAATCCCTTCTCTTTTTTATTCATTTTTTTTCCTTTTTCAACACTTCCATGACATTTTTTGATGGAGGAGCAATTAATCTTTTTTCCACACCCTCTACCAATCAAAAACGTAAATAATGGATTAAAAAAGCTGTGTCAGAAACACCACATTTCCCTTTCATTTCCGCATCTGGATAAAACGAACAGTCTTTGCCGGATATTTTCTCAAATGACTTGCATCCGAGTATTTTTGCAGCGCTGCAGTTTGATTCGTTGGGGTTAACAAGAATGTTCTCATGATTTTCTTGATAATTTCATGGTTTACAGTGAAAATTAAAGGATTCTTTTAAGTGTGCCTTCAGTTTTAGTGAGAGCTAAACAGACAGTGATGGGAATTATCGGGAGTTTAAGACGGTTCATTGGAAGTTATTGGGAGTTTTCAAATGTGTTTTCATGCTTCCAATGAGAATTTGAAGACTTTTATGGAAGTTATTTGTGGATTTTCAGGGCTACTTTTATAGTAGCTTAAAATGCTCAATTAAGAGTTATTGGGCTTTTGAATGATGTTTTGGTGATAATTACGGTAGTTTTCAAGGGTGTTATCATGATTCTAGTGTTAGATTAACAGGAATTAGTGAAAATATTCGAGACTTCACAATAGCATTTAACAAGCTCTAGAGGAAGCAATAAAGGTTTCAAAGGTGTTTTAATGATTCTGGATGGGGTTCAGCAAATTTCAGATAGGAATTATAAAGCGCTTTCAAGGATATCTTCGTAACTCTGACAGCAATTATGATTACAATCTACATCACATACGGGAAGAAATATCCTGGCAACCTGACTGACCATCGCTGTGGCCTTTCAAAACAGTGCAAATGTGAGCTTCAGATCGTTCATGAATGTAAAATTTTATCTCATCTTTCCTGTAACAACAACAACAACAACAACAACAAAACAACACAAACAACAACAAATAATAATAATAATAATAGCAACAACAACAAACATACAAACAATCATAACCACTGATATTTGTACAGGCAGGTAAACAGGCAGGTGTCACGGTTCTTTACGGTACGAATCTTATTACGAATCTCTCTCTCTCTCTCTCTCTCTCTCTCTCTCTCTCTCTCTCGTATCCGATCCTTT
>NC_059302.1:13395166-13445166 GCF_017591435.1 Portunus trituberculatus | reverse complement strand
CTCTCTCTCTCGATAGCTCTGAAAAACAATAAGTCAAATTACCCAGAGCAAATTATCCTGGAAATTTATAAACGTAATAGTGACAGATCGAACACAGCATACAACTGTGTTAATGCGGACACACAGCTATCACAGGAAGGAATCTCTCTCTGTCTGTCTCTCTCTCTCTCTCTCTCTCTCTCTCTCTCTCTCTCTGCACATTAGCGGTGATGGTGGTGGCGGTAATATCGATAGCGCTGATAATCCTCATCCTCATCTGCATAGTTCGGTAAATAGGAAGGAGAGATTTGCCAGAATTAGTTTTGATGGTGTGATGGTGTGATGGTGCTGGTGGCTGTGTTGGTAATGATTATGGCGGTGATTATGTGAGGATTAGTGTAGTAGTAGTAGTAGTAGTAGTAGTAGTAGTAGTAGTAGTAGCAGTAGCAGTAGCAGTAGTAGTAGTAGCAGTAGTAGTAGTAGCAGTAGCAGTAGCAATAACAGTAGTAGTAGTAGTAGTAGTAGTAGTAGTAGTAGTAGTAGTAGTAGTAGTTGCTGTTGTTGTTGTTGTTGTTGTTGTTGTTGTTGTTGTTGTTGTTGTTGTTGTTGTGGTGGTGGTGGTGGTGGTGGTGGTGGTGGTGGTGGTGGTGGTGGTGGTAGTAGTAGTCGTAAGTGATGATAATGGTGGCGTTGTTAAGTTGTTGCTGTTCTTGTTATTGTTAATGTTGTTGTTGCTGCTAATGATGATAATGACTAGTGATGCAACTGCTTTTGCCATATTCAGTGCACGGTCTGTGTAAGGTCAGTCATTCCCATCCGTCCAGTGAAAAATGATTGCACTATTCAATGCCGCTTTGTTACATAAGAGGTTTACTTTCGTCATGCTCAATTAACATTTGCTGCGTCAGAATAAACAAGAGTGTAAGTATAACTCCACCAGGACCACCACCACCACCACCACCACCACCATCATCATCAACAACAACAAATACAATAACAGCAACATCACCACCACAATCACTACCAACTAACATCACTACCACCGTCACATCACCACCAATACCATTAGCAACATTAACAACAATAACAACAACAACAAAAACATTAAAAACACTCAACAAAGAAGGAGGAGACATAAAATTCATATCAAGGCATTTATGTCACACAAATTTGCTGAAGTTACCCGACATTCCGGTTAACCACCCTAACGCTCCCTCCACTTCTCATCATTCCTGGTCATTTCACCGCGAATGTTCCCACTTGTCTCAAAGTCTTACGCCTCTTTTGACCTGAGCTTCCCCAAAAAAATGATACAAAGAGAAAAAAAAGTAACAAGTAAGTGGTTCTCAAATGCAGGGCTGGAAAGAAAAAAGGAGAATAAAAAAGTAAGATAAGAAAGAATGAAGAATGAACCAGTTTCTCCTTCCTCTCTCCTCCCCCCAGGCAAGACAAAAGTTGCTTCCTGGGACGACTGGCGATGTGTGAAGGGTAAGAAAGAGTGATACTGACGCGATATGAAGACATACTGTACATAGTGGTGGTGGTGGTGGTACTGCTCTTGTTATTGTTGTTATTATTGTTGTTGTTGTTGTTGTTGTTGTTGTTGTTGTTGTTGTTGTTGTTGTTGTTTCTGATCTTGATGCTGCTACTGCTGCTACTGTTACTGTTGTTGTTATTGCTGCTATTGTTCCCACTGCCGTAGTTATTGCTAATAATGATAACGATGATAATGATAATCTAGTTTCACTGTCACAACATGATGACTCAATAAACGCGGCTCAGAATGGTGACGAGATTAGCACCCTTCGGCACCTATAGTTAGTTGTTTACCGATTAGACGCTAATCATTAGCGCTTTAAAACGCTTTATGCGAAACACACACATGAACAAAAGGTCAAACACACTCCATTCTGTCGTTTATTCCTGGACAGTCGGAGCTATATTACTTAAAAGGCTTGACATAAATATAAAGAATAAATACACCAGCTCACACACAAGTACAGTAGTAACATATCTGAGACTCCCAGCCTCAGAAAACACCATGAATCCGACGAACTGAAGTTTCTCTCACTTGTGTATTCCTCTTGCACCATTTTCCTCCGCATTTCTCTGTTTTCTAGGCGACGACGCTTTGATGTTCGCAAAAAACAGGTCTAGCCGCTCACAAAGAGATTTGCGCTAACACTGCCCGTAGGCCACAACACCACCCCTTCTGTCCCGCCCCTCCCTGCATCGCCCCGCATATGAATACATGGAGAGAGAGAGAGAGAGAGAGAGAGAGAGAGAGAGAGAGAGAGAGAGAGAGAGAGAGAGAGAGAGAGAGAGAGAGAGAGAGAGAGAGAGAGAGAGAGAGAGACATGCACCACATCAAACACAAAATAAACAGTAAATCGTAAGAATCACAGCTATATTACTTATTTTAGCTCATAAATATATATTCCTTTGCAAATACAACTCTCTCTCTCTCTCTCTCTCTCTCTCTCTCTCTCTCTCTCTCTCTCTCTCTCAGTGTGATGATTGAGTGCTTTATCCCTCTGGCCGCTTGGTGACGCTGCCTTCGACCAGCTCGTCCGTTGGAGTGGATCGTCCTATATAGAGTCTTTGCTTTTACGTAATGACTTTCACGTACCTTTCCTGCACCTTCTATTTAGTTTCGCCAATGAAAATATAAAAATATGATCTCAAAATAAAGGAGAATTTAAATATTCTCGAGTTGTGTTTCACTGCTATGATTTCACATTTAAAAAATGCAGTGATTAGTTCGGGTGGCATTGTATAATAGTGTTTAATTAGCTTTAATCTCAATTTTTTTCAATACTACCTCTCTTTTCTCGTAGAATTCTGGAGGATCCCTGAGACATTCCTCGGATAAAATACAAGACTAAGTTACACCTGAAGAATTACAGGCAAGCAGCAGCTGGCTGTAAGATCCGCCCACACGTCTGGTTGTATCTTGGCAGTAATATGAGTAGACAGGCCATTAGTGAGCCATCAGTCATGAGTCATAACACGACCACCCCTCTCTCTTCTACCATGGCCGTGAGCTACAGCCAATAGAACTAATGACGGTAAATAGAATAGGAAGACTGTATGGAATGTAAAATAAGATTAAGAATAAAAATGAATAAATAAAACAATAATAATAATAATAATAATAATAATAATAATAATAATAATAATAATAATAATAATAATAATGATAAGTACAAACATTTTCAGTGAAATTTTTGGTGTAGCATCAGGCGATGACAAAAAAAAAGTATGAAGAGAAACACTTGTCTGTCTGTAAACATGAACATATCTTACAAATATATTACGATACACAGAAAAAAAAAATTAGTAATATATTTCACATCAGCAAACAACAAGGTATCAAGAGCAAAGAATAACTGCATAGAGTCAACAAAAACGTCAGTCTAATTAAGCAAGAAAAAAGACAAAAAAGAGGAATATCTATCTACATTTACAAATCATCTTTACGCTGACGTGAAAACATTGCGAATATATTATGGAAGCAATGATAAGCAGAAATCCTGTTTTATATTTAGAGTGTAAAAATACTAAAAGCCGTTATTGTAAATTAATAATCTGCAGAGATTAATATTTGTAATATGATTTGCTGAAAGAATTAACGTTCAAATACATGTCTTGTGATAAAATACGAAAATGGGTATTGGTAAACATTAACTGAATTCATTACAGAGAAATAATGTAGTTAATGGTAAAGCTTGCTGCAGTCTGGTGATTGATGAAATTTTAGTGAAAAAATAACAAACGCTGGTGTGTGGGATGTGAAGTGCGAGGGCAAGTCTGACTGCATTATTTTTCCCAGCATCATCCATCACAACTATGGAAACAAAACCAACGCGAATGAAAGCTTGAAGTAAACGAGCAGGTGAATAATAACTTCAACACATAATCATCAGAAAAGAAATAGACCCACGGAAATCTGTCACAGGCGAACAAGAACATGACAAAACAAGAAAAAAATGTGAAGTAAGAAACGAATGAATTACTTACAGATTCAACAAAAGAAGGTCGCAAGAGTTAACAGAGTAATTAAGAAGCACTGACTAACAAGAGCAAATGAAAACAATAGGCATAGATATTTACTCTGTTGCAAAGGAGGAGTAGGACACCTCGACAACCTAACTCCATGGCGGCGCCCTCTCTTGCTTCTCTTCTTGTTTACCTTTTGCGAACGCCATTGCGGACATACTTTTCTACCTGAAGTCGGTCTCCATGAAAAAATAAATAGATAAATAAAACGAAATAAGAAAATTAAATAAAATAAGCAAAAAAGTACCTTGATAAAATAGACAAACAAAAAGAAATACAAAAGAATGATAATAAATGAACAGAAACTCTAAAATATTCAGCCAATAAGTATGCAAAATAAGAATTAGCTTGACAAAAATATGTATACAAAACAGCGCAAGAAAGAGACATTTAGACGATAACGCAGGCAACAAAGGAGTGACCAGCTGAACACCAAGCAGCTTTGGTGGTAGTGAGTCGCCCAACAGTCACCAGTAGGAGGAGGTAGTAGACACCTACCGAAACAATAACTTACTCCCAGTGAGATTTAATAGCACTAGTTTAGGAGGTGCTGTGAACCTTCCATTAAAGCTAGTTGTGATCTCGTTGAATGTTTCCCTTTGTGTCTCACAACTAAAGGGGGTAGTCACAGCCTACCCTCTAAAGACAGCTCTCCTTCTTCACACAAAACTACATGCACTTACCACACATACACCCTTCACTCCAAATCAAAATTTAAAAGAAAAATGGGACACAAAATAAACAACGCCTCGGAGTCCCCTCTGGGAGGGACCAAAATGTCCCCAGGTCGGACACCTCTCCTGTTGAAGACCACAAATGCCTTGACACCTCCCTCAACTTTTTTTACATTAACTTCTGCAACATTCGCGGTCTTAGATCTAATTTTCAATCTGTGGAACACCACCTCTCCTCTACTAAACCTCATCTTCTTTTCCTCACCGAAACACAGCTGTCTGAGGCAACTGACAGTAGCCCTTCTCTGTTCCCTCCTACTTTCTCTATTCTCATTTTCATTCCAAAGCTGGATGTTGCGTCTATGTACGCAACGACTTAACTTGCTCTCGTGCCCACGCTCTTGAGTCTTCCGAATTTTCCACCATCTGGCTACGACTTAACAGTCACTCTCAAACTAAATTCATCTGTGCTGTTTATCTCTCCCTAACTCTTCTGACTATAGTAATTTCTTCGACTACTTAACTTCTAAAGTGGAGCACATTCTGTCCCTCTACCCTTTCGCTGAGATTTCCATTCTTGGAGATTTCAATGTTCACCACCAGCTTTGGCTTTCCTCTCCCTTCACTGACCACCCTGGTGAACTAGCCTTCAACTTTGCTATCCTCCATGACCTAGAGCAACTGGTGCAACACCCTACTCGTATTCCTGACCGTCTTGGAGACACGCCCAACATTCTTGATCTCTTCCTCACCTCTAACCCTTCTGCTTATGCTGTCACCCTTTCATCTCCGTTGGGCTCCTCCGATCACAATCTCATTTCTGTATCTTGTCCTATTTTTCCAATCCCTCCGCAGGATCCCCAAAGCGAAGGTGCCTCTGGCGTTTTGCCTCTGCCAGTTGGGGGACCTGAGGAGGTATTATGCTGATTTTCCTGGAATGATTATTGCTTCCGTGTCAGAGACCCATCTCTTTGTGCTGAACGCATAACAGAGGTGTTAGTATCTGGCATGGAGGCGTACATTCCTCATTCTTTTCTCAACCTAAACCTTCTAAACCTTGGTTTAACTCAGCCTGTTCTCGTGCTATACATGATAGAGAGGTTGCCCACAAAAGGTACTTGAGCCTTCCATCTCCTGAATCTCATGCACTTTATATCTCTGCCCGGAATCATGCCAAGTCTGTTCTTCAACTTGCCAAACACTCTTTCATAAATAGGAAATGTCAAAATCTTTCAAACTCAAACTCTCCTCGTGACTTCTGGCATCTAGCCAAAAACATCTCAAATAACTTCACTTCTTCATCTTTCCTCCTTTATTTCATCCTGATGGCACCACTGCCATCTCTTCTGTCTCTAAAGCTGAACTCTTTTCTCAAACCTTTGCTCACAACTCCACCTTGGACGATTCTGGGCTTGTCCCTCCCTCTCCTCCTCCCTCTGACTATTTCATGTCTACAATCAAAATTCTTCGTAATGATGTTTTCCATGCCCTTGCTGGCCTAAACCCTCGGAAGGCTTATGGACCTGATGGGGTCCCTCCTATTGTTCTCAAAAACTGTGCTTCTGTGCTTGCACCTTGCCTGGCCAAACTCTTCCAACTTTGTCTATCGACTTCTACCTTTCCTTCCTGCTGGAAGTTCGCCTACATTCAGCCTGTTCCTAAAAGGGTGACCGTTCTAACCCCTCAAACTACCGTCCTATAGCTTTAATCTCTTGCTTGTCTAAAGTTTTTGAATCTATCCTGAATAGGAAGATTCTCAAACATCTGTCACTTCACAATCTTCTGTCTGATCGCCAGTATGGCTTCCGTCAAGGTCGCTCTACTGGTGATCTTCTGGCTTTCCTTACTGAGTCTTGGTCATCCTCTTTTAGAGATTTCGGTGAAACTTTTGCTGTTGCGTTAGACATATCAAAAGCTTTTGATAGAGTCTGGCATAAAGCTTTGATTTCAAAACTGCCCTCTTACGGCTTCTATCCTTCTCTCTGCAACTTTATCTCAAGTTTCCTTTCCGACCGCTCTATTGCTGCTGTGGTAGACGGCTACTGTTCTTCTCCTAAACCTATTAATAGTGGTGTTCCTCAGGGTTCTGTCCTGTCACCCACTCTCTTTCTATTATTCATTAATGACCTTCTTAACCAAACTTCTTGCCCTATCCACTCCTACGCTGATGATACCACCCTACATCTTTCCACGTTCTTTCAGAGACGTCCAACCCTTCAGGAAATTAACAGATCACGCGGGGACGCCACGGAACGCCTGACTTCCGATCTTTCTAAAATTTCCGATTGGGGCAGAGAAAATCTAGTAGTTTTCAATGCCTCAAAACTCAATTCCTCCATCTATCAACTCGACACAACCTTCCAGACAACTATCCCCTCTTCTTCAATGACACTCAACTGTCTCCCTCTTCCACAATGAATATCCTCGGTCTGTCCTTTGCTCATAATCTTAACTGGAAACTTCACATCTCATCTCTTGCTAAAACAGCTTCTATGAAGTTAGGTGTTCTGAGGCGTCTCCGCCAGTTTTTCTCGCCCTCCAACTGCTTACTCTGTATAAGGGCCTTATCCGTCCCTGTATGGAGTACTCTTCGCATGTTTGGGGGTTCCAGTCACACAGCTTTGCTTGATAGGGTGGAATCGAAAGCTCTTCGTCTCATCAACTCCCTCCTCTGACTAACTGTCTTCAGTCTCTTTCTCACCGCCGAAATGTTGCATCCCTTTCTATATTTTATCGCTATTTTCATGGTAACTGTTCTACTGATCTTGCTAACTGCATGCCTCCCCTCCTCCTGCGGCCACGCTGCACAAGGCTTTCTTCTTCCTCTTATCCCTATTCTGTCCAACTCTCTAATGCAAGAGTTAACCAGTACGCTCAATCATTCATCCCTTTCACTGGTAAACTCTGGAACTCCCTCCCTGCATATATATTTCCAAATTCCTACAACTTGTCTTCTTTTAAGAGGGAGGTATCGAGGCATTTGCTCTCCTAATTCTGGCTGACGGTTTTGGCACTTTTTCTGGTCTTTGGAGAGCCAGCGCTCAAGTGGGCTTTTTTCTAACTTTCTTTTTTTTTGCCCTTGGCTGGCCCTGTTCCCTACGTAAAAAAAAAAAAAAAGTCATTAGCCACCTCGAGGATATAAATATTAAGTCAGACAGTTAGAAAGTCGCAGTCTCTAATAATCACACACTAACGTTTTGACAAATTTGCGGTTTATTCTCGGAACAGCCACAAAGAAATACGTGTCACAAGAATCCCAAGGCCTTTTTTCTTTTGTCATTTACAACTTTAATCGCACAAAAAGAAAAAAAAATCATAAGTAAATCAATTAATAAATAAGTCAATACAAAGAAAGAGCATCGACCAACGTCTCAAGATAAAAAAAAAAAGACTCCAGAGTAGAACATTCATAAAATTCCTAATAGATAAAAAAAAAAAAAAACTAAATAAAGCAGAAATAAACAAATAAGTAAGAATTAACAAAGTCTCTTATACAAGGATGGTGTCTGTGGGAGGAAAACAGGACGAGGCAGGAGCAAGATAAGAGAGGTGAAGGAAGTGATGGTGAGGGAGGTAAGGTGATGATAGTGAGGAAGTGATAATGGTGAGGAAGGAGAGGTGATGACAGTGATGGAAGTGATGGTGGTGAGGAAGGAGAGGTGATGACAGTGAGGGAAGTGATGGTGGTGAGGAAGGTGAGGTGATGATAGCGAAGGAGTTAATGATGGTGAAGGAAGTGAAGGTGAGGAAGGTGAGGGAGGTGATGACTGTGAGGAAAGAGGTGATGACAGTGAGGGAAGTGATGGTGGTGAGGAAGGAGAGGTGATGACAGTGAGGGAAGTGATGGTGATGACAGTGAGGGAAGTGATGGTGGTGTGGAAGGAGAGGTGATGACAGTGAAGGAAGTGATGGTGGTGAGGAAGGAGAGGTGATGATAATGAATGAAGGATAATGGTGAGGAAGGAGGGGTGGTGACAAGAAGTGAAGTAATGATAGTGAGGAAGAAGTGATGATAGTGAAGAAAGTGATGATGGTGAGGAAGGTCGGGATGGTGAAGGAAGCGATCCCTCAAGCCACACCACGACCTTAAGGCTGCAGCACCGTCACCTCATTAACGAAACCTGTCACAACTTGTCATAATGATTTACCTTCAGACTTGTTCGCTTCTCAGCTCGAAATTTTAAGAAACTGTATGAGAAAACGTTGAACCTCTGCTTATTTATCTATTCATTTACTTTAGGCGTCAAGGGCCTTTAGTATATGACAAAACTGATAAAAGGCTCACTGATTAAGTTGCAGTCATTGGAAGAAAAAAAGAACATTAATCAGAAATTTGTCAGAATAGTTGTTACTGGCTAATCAGAAACCTGATTGATGTCCTACAAATGCTTCAACGTCAACGCTAAAAGGAGGACAGAGACATTAATGTTTGTCCTCATTACGCACTAAACATCAATCCAAGTTTACAACCCGTGACAACAGTACAAGTCAAATTACCAAGACCAAATCATCCTGGAACTTCCTAAACGTAAGAGTGACAGATCGAGCACAGCAGACTGATACATCACCGTAGAGAACTGTGTTAATGCGGACACCACAGCTATCACAGGTAGGAATCTCTCTCTCTCTCTCTCTCTCTCTCTCTCTCTCTCTCTCTCTCTCTCTCTCTCTCTCTCTCTCTCTCTCTCTTTGAAGCATCGAAAATCTCAATATCGGAAAGCAATATATTCATACGTGCTACCAAATCCTGTGCAGTAAAGAGTGCGCTTTTCTTATCCTTTTGTACGGAACTGACTGGATCGCTTTGACATTCACTGGTGGTGATGCGTGATTGTGAGGAATACCGGCATGAAAAGCAAGTGTGAATGTGTGTGTGTGTGTGTGTGTGTGTGTGTGTGTGTGTGTGTGTGTGTGTGTGTGTGTGTGTGTGTGTGTGTGTGTGTGTCAGAGCTCATAACCGATCTCACCTCGGTCGCCTGTGTGTGTGTGTGTGTGTGTGTGTGTGTGTGTGTGTGTAATTCACCTCGGTCACCCAGCCAGTTTTCCCCATTACGGAGCGAGCTCAGAGCTCATAGACCGATCTTCGGGTAGGACTGACAACACACTCCACACACCGGGAAAGTGAGGCCACAACCATTCGAGTTACATCCCGTACCTATTTACTGCTAGGTGAACAGGGTCACACTTTAAGAGGCTTGCCCATTTGCCTCGCCGCGCCGGGACTCGAACCCGGCCCTCTCGATTGTCTGTGTGTGTGTGTGTGTGTGTGTGTGTGTGTGTGTGTGTGTGTGTGTGTGTGTGTGTGTGTGTGTGTGTGTGAAATAGTATAGTTGTATCAAAACGTAACGGCATTTAATTCTTATTTTAGCCTCTTTCCTGCAATGATCGCCCCTTTGTTAAGTAGAACACACTGCAAATAACTGTTTCCATGAATACACACAAATGGCGAGATCCAGAGCGCGATGGTCGTGTTGGGCTAACGAGGGAGAAACTGCCGTGCATTGTAACAGTTAGCTACTCGCCCACAATTATTGAGGAAAAAGTAACAAACAGTTGATAGGGAAAAGAAATAAACATAGAGTAATAGCACAGCACATGAAACAATCAACAAAGCAAAGCAAACATTGAATACATAAAAGTAGAGATTTAATATAACCAAACAAATAAGTCAGTGTCCTGTACTCCATTCACGTAGAATTGGAGGAAGTGTTGCCGTTGTCCGTATCACTCATTCCGTCACGGTAATATTGTCATTTCTTGACACGCGAACACGATAACACTGCCACTGACTGGCTTGTTTTAAAAAACAAGCTTCGAAAATTACTTTACTCAAAACTAAACTATTATTCATTTGTAAAATATTGCATTTGTCATTAAAACCCAGTACTTTATATCAGCACATTTATTTTGCAGAAACAACACTGGTTTGCGGCACGTTTCTGGAAACAAGACGGGAATGCATGGACCAATCAGCGATGGGGAGCGTCAGTCAGTGGCAAGGTTAACATGCTCACGTGTCCTCAAGTGGCAGAATCTGCGACGCGGTTCATAATTGAGTTTATGATGCAGCAAGTAAAGGAAACACTGGACCTGAGTGAGGAGGTGCTGTTGGAGTGCTCAGGTATAGTGGTGTTGGGTGAGGAAAGGTTACGAAACGCCAAGTCTTAATCTGTAAGAAAGCAACTGAGGGCGAGAAACCGAACGAACCAGTTACTTAATGGAGAGACAAACAAACACAGCTAATAACAAAAGCTGGTTTCCATGTTCTCACCTCCACTTCCCTTCAATCTCCCTCCCCCAACCCATCTCTCTCTCTCTCTCTCTCTCTCTCTCTCTCTCTCTCTCTCTCTCTCTCTCTCTCTCTCTGACGCCTCCTCTTCTCCCTTCCATCCCACCCGACTAATCCTCCCCTCCTGTCCTTCTCTTCTTCCTAATCCCTCTCTCCCTCCCTACCCTCTCCACCTCCACTCCTTTCTCTTTCTTCCTCTGCCCTCCTCCCATTCTCTCTCCTCATCCTCGTCCCCTCTCTCTTTCCTTTCCCCTCAGTCGCTTCTCTCTCTACCACTGGCCCCATCTTGTGAGGGTGATATAGAGGAAGCGTGCGCGGCTGCTGTTCAGTGGTCGTGCGTTCGAACCGCTCAGGTAAGCTTTTTCACAGTAATCCGACGTGGCTGCTTCTGTGAGTGAGGGATGGTGGGGATTGAGCCAGCAGGTCTTCCCACTGACGCACAAAAGGCCCAGAACTCGGGTCTATCCACTACATATTGATGGGTAGTTTTAACGTTCTCACTGTCCCCTCTCTCCATGCCTCGTATTCAGAAACGCTTTGCTTTCTCACCACGATTATTTTCAAAGGCCACGGAGATTATTGGCCGAGGTGTCAAAACCGTTTCTCCTTTCGATAATGCAAAATTATTGTTATTATGCCACTGGAATTTTAAAAAACCCTCAAAAAATCCGTGTAGGTTTAACTATAGAGCCTTATGAGTGTTATCATGTCACTCCCGGTAATCTTTAACTTTTAAACGTTTCTCGTTCTCTCTATCGTCTCTCTTTATCTCCCACTCTCTTTCCTACCTGCATTTTCCCTCTCCCTCCCTTCCCTAACCCCTATTCTATACCTCATCCTTTTCTTCCTCTTGCTCCCTCTCTTTCATTCCCTCCCATCTTTCTTCTACGACCAATCCCACCTTTCCCTCCTCCTTTTCTTCAAGTTCATTTCCTCCGTAAAGTGTGACACCACAGAGGTTTCCCTTTCTCTCCCATGTCTTCTTTCCAAGCCCTTCGTCCCTAACCCTTTATCTCTCTCTCTCTCTCTCTCTCTCTCTCTCTCTCTCTCTCTCTCTCTCTCTCTCTCTCTCTCTCTCTCATATCCTATTCAGTTTCCTCTTCATTCACCCTTTCCTCCTCTTCCTCCTCCCCCCTCCTCATCCTCCAAATCCTCCTCCTGTGCTCCTGCGGGTATTCGGTTTCCTCCTCAAACCGATAACAGGAAATATGGGGCTGGAATTGAGAGAACGCGTCTTTCCCCCAACATCCACCTTCCCTCCACAACCCGCCCCTCTCCTCCTATTCTCAGCCACCTGCATCAATATCTGACTCCGAAGAACTTACTACACACACCGCTGCCACCATTTGTTCATTTTGTTTATTTACTTTTTCATGCTAGTTTTTTTCTTCAGTGGTTTTGGTGGGTGAGTCATACACGTACTACCATATACTGAGCTAAGGTGTCTTGGCTTGGTGGGGTTACGGTATTAAATTTCTGCACACACCGCTGTTTCTATTTTTTTTTTTTTTTTTTTACAAGGGTCTCCTCCAGAGGTTAGGGTGGCCGAGTTATACACATACTACGATATACTGAGTTAAGGTGTCTTGGTTTGGGGGGTTGTGGTGTTGTGAAGTTACTGCACACACCACTATAACTTTTTTCTTTCTTTTTATTCTACAAGGGTCTCGTCCAGTAGTAAGGACGGGTGAGCCATATACTATTTCATGCTTGGTAAGTGTCCTTGACTGCTGGTGAGGGTACAACTCTTCTGCTATATTCCATACTTATTTTCTGGCAGATGAACCCAGATCGTCTCCACCCAGGCGAAGATTTGGACCTCAGACATCTACCCCATGTACCACCAATTGGTGGCCCTCTCAGCGTCCAGCACAATATATTAGGCTCCACTGGGTCTACTTCTTGCTTCATCTCTTGTCTACTCTACTCCATTTGCTGCTTATTTGCGTTTTTGTTGCTCTTTGTTCCTGTGTTATCGTTTTGAGTTTCCTCCTTATCCATGTTAATCACTTCCTATATTTTGAAGTTATATGCATCAATCTTGGACTATTTTTTCATTAGCCTTTTACTTGTTAGATTAGTAGTTTATGTAGTTGTAGTATCTCTGCTACACATTGGCACGGTTGAAGGGTCATGATTCTCTGTCCCCACAGCCTCACATCACCATATTAGACAAAACGCTAAGACATTTAAGCTACAGAGGTGGCGTGATGTACGGAATTAAGCCCCGCGTGATCACTAAACATTGATGATGATGATGATAATGATGATGTTGGCAATGATGATGATGATGATGATGATGATGATGATGATGATGATGATGATGATGATGATGTTGATGATGATGATGATGATGTTGGCAATGATGATGATGATGATGATGATGATGATGATGATGATCTAGATCGTCCGTGCCTATTATTCGTAAACATCATTCTGAATCAACAAGTTTTAGTAGCTAAGTTTTCTTGCTAAGGTTAAGTGAAGTACAACACTCACCGTCTTTGAGATTAATAACTTTATATTTGGAAACTGGTAAGAAGGAAAATATTTACTGAGTCTCTCGTCTTACCCACTACCATTACCATTGCCTTGTTCCACGACGATGACTTCCTCCCTCCTTCTGCATGCATTGGAAAAATAAATAAGCTTATCTGACAAGAGCCTTTGTGATGCATCTTTCAAATCATCCATCAGTCTGTTGCCTTTCCTTGCCATCTCGCATCGCTTCTGTTGCTGTGCCTCACATACGTATGCACAAGTGATACAATTCAGCGATATAATAGAATCATTCTTATCCAATACTCAACTCTCTTCATCTGTATAACCATGTATTCAGTTATTCCATCATTCATATTACTCAAGGCGATGGTGTGTTGGATGGTTCAATTCTTGTTTAGTGGTATTAAAAAAGTTCTTCCTCTGGCGAGGTTGTCATGGTACATTTCCACACACTTCTGTTGAGGAATTCTTTTTCGTAACATTTAATCAATATATTCAGTGGAGCCTCCATAACATAGTATACATTATACACCATGACTCTAAGCCATCAAACACTACGGCCCGTATTCTCAACCTCATTCTCTAAAAGGATTATTTTTGAAGTCTTGAATATTACTAAATCAATTCTTATAAGTGTTTTTTTTTTTTCTCCACTGATGGTACACAATCTTTGTTAATCCCCTCATTACTATGGGCATCATTTGTTAGCATCAAGGGTATGATGAAAAATGTTTACAACAGCGCACAGAAAAATATGAGAGAATAAATGATTAATTTTGCTTTTTTTAGCAGAATGAAAATAATTTCAGAGGGTGTAGTAAAGAAAGAAAGAGGGTGTAGTAAAGAAAGAAAAGATGCAGGTGAGTAGGGGAAAATTGATTTAGTAGTAAAACGATTAAACTACGACTAGAATCATTATAATTCCCTTGAAAATCAAAATAACTTCCACTAAAGCCTTTGTTAAGCAGTCGAGATCAGACCACGAAGTGATGCAGACCTGAGGCCGTACCACCGAAAATACTCAAGTGTATGAAACGGCTTACACTTAACAGCAGTGCTAGAGCACTTTGTTAAGTAGAGCACTTGAGTGGTACCTATGATTATACTTAACGTATGCTGAGTGCTCACTAAGTAAAGTATTGGCGTCAAAGTGAAAGTTCAAGATTCAAGTATGAAAATAGCACTCAAGCAAAAAAGGAAAGCTATAATATTAGGGAATGTGACACCATTAACAATTTATAGTTCATATTTCTGCTTCGATAATCTTAATTGAAGTTTTTACTAACCCCAAGCGTTAAAGGAAATAACGTAGCATATGTTATATTGATATTTATAATCAGCTGTTTTCGTGGATGGTTTGTTTACACTCGTCACTCTTTCCCGCGCGCCAACACGACCATCACACAGCAACTCTTCTCATTAAAATGGAGCACACTCCCAAGAGAAATGCCAACTGGTCGAGAGACGAGGAGTTATTGCTACTGCAACTCGTGGGCGAGAGGAAAGAAGTGATAAAGGGCAAGTTTGGCCCAAATCTCACAGTAAAACACAAGAGACAAGCATGGATGGAGGTCACCGAGAAGCTGAATAGTGCGTTCCCTTGTGTTCGACGATCAAGAGAGCAAGTGGAAAAGAAGTGGCAAAATCTCCTATCAAAGGGGAAGAGTGCACTTTCAGCAAGAAAGCAGCAGCACCATAGAACTGGTAATTATATTTCTTTTTACAATAATAGCTCCTTAATTAAGACATGTTTACCCTAGTAATTACCTTAAAGAACAACCTTAAATAAACTTGGTATTAGGGAGGGCTATGAAGTTCAGGGAATTGTGGGGGTAAAAAGCAAGTACTGTAATAATGATTTATAGGTTTAGAAACATGTAGAATAAGTGAAATAAGTTCCATATTTATATGAAATGTGCGTTCTTCCCCACTTGAATGTTATTATATGATCAAATTATGAGGTATTTGAAATTCAGTTGCTGTATTCTCTATGAGGCGAAGGACACTTTTCTAGACAATAGGTTAGGTTAGGTTAGTGTTTAAGTTAGGTTAGGTTAGTTCCTTCAGCAATAAGAGATGCATTAATGAATCTAGGGAAACTTATAAGGATGGCTAAGAGTGACTTTTTTGTGTTGCATGCATCACAATAGAACCATTAATGCATCTCTTATTGTTGTATATCATTATGATGTGAAAATAAACCTTTACCGTCTTTTGAAAAAACATTACTTGTGAATTTGGTATGAAGCATACAAACTTTGTCAATATGTAGTGCAGGCCACAAATGATTTAATAAAACTGTAGCACTATTATACCTTCCAACAAGGCTTCTACATTTTTCATTTTTACTCAGGTGGTGGTTCTTTACAGAAGACTACTGCTGGAGATGACACCTTGACAGACCTGATTGCTGACATTGTGGGACCCGACAATGTCTGTATTACAGGGGTTACACTGGATGGTCCTGCTGATGCAAGTTTGATTGGACTAGCTGACACTAACAGGTATTAATGAAATCTTTGTGTTTCTCATTATAATTTTTTTTTTATTTACTGTCTTTATTAGTATTAGCGATTTTTAATATTGTCATTACAAAAATATTATAGGAAGTGGCTATTCTTACGGTACCGTAATCCTTCCTACCATGGTTATTTTTGCAACACTCGCTTTATGTCTGGAATGCTTCGTCTTGCTTATACGTAAACGTGTCACAAAGGCAGGTTACGCTATGTAGAGTAGGGAAGGGCTGGGTAGATTGCGTTGTGTAGGTTAGATTAGATTAGGTTACCAGTGAAATCGATTGATCGACAACTCTAACATGGCAGACGCCCCTGTTTTAACAACCAAGCTAATCTACCTATCCTAATCTAATGTAACCTAACTTCGTGACACGTTCAAGTATGAGCAAGACGAGACATTCCAGATGTAAAGCGAGTATCGTAAAAATAGCCACACGAGGAAAGATTGTGGCATCGTAAGAATAGCCACTTCTAATGTTATGATTGCTCTTTTTAATGGTTGTCATTTTGTAGGAAATGTAAGTTATGCTTTAACAAAGCCATTGTTTGCTTCGTCTCAGATTGGATTATGAGGTGACGATGGAGTTGACAGATGATCCAGTCGTGAACTCCGCTCCTCAAGCTCTGCCACCACCTCCTCAGTGTAATGTAGGCTCAGCTAGTGTAGCTCTTCCTATCGAATTGTCCACATTGGCAAGCAGAGGGCCTCCTCCTCAACCTCCTTCTCAACCACCCATGAACCCTGTATTTGAAGCAGGACTTCACAGTGAGCAGCATGCAGAGGCAGTGAGGAAAGTGCTGCATCAAATGGAAGAAGCTTACAGGGCTCAAACAATTGCTTGGCAGAACATTGCCAAATACTTTTCTAAAGATTAAGCAAGTGTGGTTGAGAAAATAAAAGGCTGCAATAGTATTATGCTTTTAATTATCCAGATTTCCCCATCCCTTTCTCATATCCATCCACTTCCATGTGAAACAGCTGGTGAATGTGTGCTCCAAACTGCATGCATCAATCTTCTTGGCTGTTGAAAAGAATAAGATGGAAGCATTAAAAGTGGAAATTCTCTCTCTCTCTCTCTCTCTCTCTCTCTCTCTCTCTCTCTCTCTCTCTCTCTCTCTCTCTCTCTGTGACACTGATCGATCCGAAGAACCAAACAAGTTCTTTGTTCAGCAATGATATAGAATTTAAACTTGTAAAGAAAAGTGTACATTACATAATAATGTAGACTTCATGGTTTATGAGAAAAATAAATACATAAAAAGGTAACTTCATACTACTGATGACAAATCCAATTGTCAATTACAACACTGAATCAAAATAAAACTTACTTAAAGTGAATGTTCACAATGTAATCCCTGAATCTGAGACCGTCTCTGGCTCGTCCAGGCTGCATTGGCTCATCATGACCAATAGCATGTTGTATTTCTTCCTCCACCACTGGTCCATCTTGCACGGGTATATCCAAATTTCTTTCCATGCACAAGTTATGCAGTGCAGCACAGGCCATGATGATCTTGCAAGTTTTCTTAGGATTGACTCTAATCTCTTGGTGTAGAACATTAAACCTGCGCTTCCACTGCCCAATGCCACGTTCCACAACACACCTGGTCTGCTTGTGTGCCCTGAAAGAACATTAACCATAATGATGTAAGTAAAAATTGGGTAAATTTACAGTTTAGTTTCCTATCTCTACCCACACTCCTCCAAAACCACCAGCAAGCTTGGGGAATCGTGGGTTATGGGTGGGGGAGGCAAATTTAGGTGATTTTGACCCCAAAAAAAGTCTACGGGAATTTTTTTAAATACCCTAAAAAATACCATTTTTATAATTACCCTAAAAATCCCTACATATAGGGATATTTTACCTACATCATCGTATTTCCCCTAAACTGGCCAGGGGGCTGCGTCCCCCAGACCCCTAAAGTAACCAATCCTAACCTACACCTATTCTAACCGGGTAGGCACTGCCCCCCCCACGGACCCTCCTGAACTAACCAAACCTAACCTACACCTTTTCTAGCCTCAGCGTGGCCATAACCACCTAGTATCTATTGGCTTAAACTGTAATAGAACCAAAATTTATACGTTAATACCCTAGTCAGAGCTAAATTGAACTTTAGCAGTAAATATGCAATATAGAGTGGTGAATGTGCTCTTTAACTTTTTCAACTTGTTGAGTTAGGCACCAATGTTATATACATAAGACTAACCTGTTATATGCTTCCTGTGCAGCAGTTTGTGGCTGGAGGTACGGAGTCAGTAGAAAGCGTTGGCACGGCTACCCACTGTCTCCAAGAAGGTAACAGCCAGCAGGTACAATTCCTCTCTCAAACCTGATTTTAAGGCCGCTTTCACTAAATATCCTGGCATCATGAGTAGCTCCGGGCCATTTTGCTACCACATCCAGGATCCTGTACTTAGCATCAAACACAACTTGGGTATTGTTGCTGTGATAGTTTTTCCGATTCACGTACTCGGCCTCATACTCCTTGGGAGATATAAGCCTCACGTGAGTCCCGTCAATTACTCCTACTACTCCCGGAAAGCCACTAATGCCCATGAATTCAGCCTGTTTTTCTGGTATTTCTGCTTGCCGGGTTGGGAATTTTACAAAACGGCTGATGAAAGTGTCGGTCACAAGGGCGTCCAGTGTCTCACCAATCACTTTACTGATGGTTTGCTGCGATAAACCCAAGTCATCACCATTACATAGTTGCATTTTCCCCGTAGCCAAGTATCGCAGTGTCGTGAGCACTTTCATTTCCCCACCAACACTGTTGCTCCTGTTTGTAGCAGGTGATATTTTGTCCCTCACCATATCTGTCACTAGCAGAATCCCCTCACGATCCAATCGATACCTCTTTATCAGTTTTGCATCGTCGTACATATTCAGCACGTCTTTTCTGACCCTGTGTTGCCTTGGCCTGCGAGCTCTTTCCTGTTGGGCGTCCATCACGGTTGTTTATTATGGTAGGTACAGGAACACTTAAGCGTTGCGGGGAATACGGAAGTGTCCTCCTCGGGGACCCTCAGCGCTAAGTGTACTTTGGCACATTCAGTGTTTTGGTTGGTAACACTTAAGTATTTTGCCAAGACTTGAGTGCAAGATTCAAAAAACGTCGTCTGCTAAGTGTACTTTGCATCACTGAGTATTTTCGGTGGTACAGCTCCTGGACTCCACAACTGTATTTACAACACCCTCCAGTGTCCTTGAAAGGGAAGCTACCGCTGGATGTAAAATTTGTTGTTTACCAAGGTTTGTACGCAGGTTTTCATTGCAGGTTTCGCTATCAATATTGCAAAGACAGATTATGAATATATATATATATATATATATATATATATATATATATATATATATATATATATATATATATATATACACACACACACACACACACCAGCAGGCGCCCGTGGTGAATTACACACACACACACACACACACACACACACACACACATATATCTAGAAGATGAGGCCATATGAAGAAAGGCAAACCTGGTGTGTAATTCACTGTTTGATCTGCTGCAATCTGTCGAGACAGCCAGACGTTACCCTACGGAACGAGCTCAGAGCTCATTATTTCCGATCTTGGGATAGGCCTGGGACCAGGCACACAGCACACACCGGGACAACAAGGTCACAACTCCTCGATTTACATCCCCTACCTACTCACTGTTAGGTGAACAGGGGCTACACGTGAAAGGAGACACACCCAAATATCCCGGCCGGGGAATCGAACCCCGGTCATCTGGCTTGTGAAGCCAGCGCTCTAACCACTGAGCTACCGGGCTCAGTGTGTGTGTGTGTGTGTGTGTGTGTGTGTGTGTGTGTGTGTGTGTTTACCTACTGTCACCCAGTTAGCCATTCTCTCAAGGAAAGAGCTCAGAGCTCATGGTGACCGATCTTTGGGTAGGATTGAGGCCACTCACACACCACATACCGGGCCAGCGAGGTCACAGCCCCAACCTACTTGCTGCTAAGTGAACAGGGCTACACAAACATAAAGCTCGTCCATTTGCCTCGCCACACCGGACACTGGAACTCAGGCCTTCTATGTTGTGAACCGAGAATGCTGACCACTATAATATGTTTCACTGTTTGTTTGATCTGCTGCAGTCTCTGACGAGACAGCTAGACGTTACCCTACGGACGAGCTCAGAGCTCATTATTTCCGATCTTCGGATAGGCCTGAGACCAGGCACACACCACACACCGGGACAACAAGGTCACAACTCCTCGATCTACATCCCGTACCTACTCACTGCTAGGTGAACAGGGGCTACACGTGAAAGGAGACACACCCAAATATCTCCACCCGGCCGGGGAATCGAACCCTGGTCCTCTAGCTTGTGAAGCCAGCGCTCTAACCACTGAGCTACCGTACCGGTGTGTGTGTGTGTGTGTGTGTGTGTGTGTGTGTGTGTGTGTGTGTGTGTGTGCAATGGAGCAATCCGTATTTTTACTTTAGCAGAGATCTTACTTCCCACATCCTCTGATTTATTTTATATATCTTTCCCTCTATCCTGATATTATGTCTTTCTACTTTACAAAGAAAAAATAATAATAAATAAATAAATAAATAATAAATAAATAAGAATTTTTCCTTATTCTATTTCATCTTTTCTAATACGACACGTATTTCATAGCGTCCTTTATAAGTTCCCTGTTTTCGTTTTTAAATAACTTAAAAGATGTTCCATTCTGCTCACTCACAGAATGAGCAACACGCTTTACGTCCCTCGCCCTGTCAGACACACTACACGACTCGTGAATACTTTCCGTCACAACCCTTTGTCCTTCATGCATTTTTACGAGGTCTCATTCCATCTGCATGAATCTTCCCCTGTACTGCAATCCGAACCCACATTCACCTGACATAGGCTAAAGTGGGTATCCTCTTTCTATTTCTCCTTCTTCTAGCTCTTTCCTTCTTCCTAATGGAACACTGCCACGTTCCGATGAAGTGCCTTGCGTGTCCCAGCGACCAGCCACAGCGGCGTTGTGTCTAGCTTGCCACCATTTTTATTTATTTTTTAATGTAGGAGAAGGCCAGCCAAGGGCAAAAGAAAGAAAAAAAAAAATAAATAAAATAAATAAATAAATAAATAAATAAATAAATAAATATATATATATATATATATATATATATATATATATATATATATATATATATATATATATATATATATATATATATATATATATATATATATATATATATATATATATATATATATATATATATATATATATATATATATATATATATATCAAAAGCCCCACTTGGGTGCTGGTTCTCTAGAAGAAAGAAATCGTTATCCAAAATTAGGGAGCAAATGTCTTGATACCTCCCTCTTAAAAGTAAACAAGTCGTAGGGACTCGGAAATACAGAAGTAAGGCAGGGAGTTCCAGAGTTTACAAGAGAAAGTTATGAATGATTGAGAGTACTGGTTAACTCTTGCATTAGCGAGTTGGAAAGAATAGGGATGAGAGAAAGAAGAAAGCCTTGTACAGCGAGGCTGCAGGAGGAGGAGAGACATGCAGTTAGCAAGATCAATAGAACAGATAGCATGAAATAGCGATAAAAGATAGAAAGAGATGCAACATTTCGACGGTGAGAAAGAGGCTGAAGACAGTCAGTCAGAGGAGGGAGTTGATGAGACGAAATGCTTTTGATTCCACCCTATCTAATAAAATTGTGTGAGTAGAACCCCCCAAAAAACATGCAAAGAGTACTCCATACAGGGGCGAATTAGGCCCTTGTACAGAGTTAGCAGTTGGAGGGGCAAGAAAAACTGGCGGAGACGCCTCAGAACACCTAACTTCATAGAAGCTGTTTTAGCAAAACCTGAGATATGAAGTTTCCACTTAAGATTATGAGTAAAAGACAGACCGAGGATTTTCAGTGTGGAAGAGGGAGACAGTTGAGTGTCATTGAAGAAGAGGGGATTGTTGTCTGGAAGGTTGTGTCGAGTTGATAGATGGAGGAATTGAGTTTCTGAGGCATTGAAAACTACTAGATTTTCTCTGCTCCGATCGGAAATCTTAGAAAGATCAGAAGTCAGGCGTTCTGTGGCGTCCCTGCGTGATCTATTGACTTTCTGAAGGGTTGGTCGTCTCTGACAGGACGTGGAAAGATGTAGGTGGTATCATCAGCGTAGGAGTGGATAGGGCAAGAAGTTTGGTTAAGATCATTAATGAATAATAGAAAGAGAGTGGGTGACAGGACAGAACCCTGAGGAACACCACTATTAATAGATTTAGGAGAAGAACAGTGGCCGTCTACCACAGCAGCAATAGAACGGTCGGAAAGGAAACTTGAGATAAAGTTGCAGAGAAGGATAGAAACCGTAGGAGGCAGTTTTGAAATCAAAGCTTTATGCCAGACTCTATCAAAAGCTTTTGATATGTCTAACGCGACAGCAAAAGTTTCACCGAAATCTCTAAAAGAGGATGACCAAGACTCAGTAAGGAAAGCCAGAAGATCACCAGTAGAGCGACCTTGACGGAAGCCATACTGGCGATCAGATAGAAGATTGTGAAGTGACAGATGTTTGAGAATCTTCCTATTCAGGATAGATTCAAAAACTTTAGACAAGCAAGAGATTAAAGCTATAGGACGGTAGTTTGAGGGATTAGAATGGTCACCCTTTTTAGGAACAGGCTGAATGTAGGCAAACTTCCAGCAAGAAGGAAAGGTAGAAGTCGATAGACAAAGTTAAAAGAGTTTGGCCAGGCAAGGTGCAAGCACGGAAGCACAGTTTTATAGAACAATAGGAGGGACCCCACCAGGTGCATAAGCCTTCCGAGGCTTTAGGCCAGCGAGGGCATGGAAAACATCATTACGAAGAATTTTAATTGTAGACATGAAATAGTCAGAGGGAGAAGGAGAGGGAGGGACAAGCCCAGAATCATCCAAGATGGAGTTGTTAGCTTTAGAAACAGATGAGATTGCAGTGATGCCATCAGGCTGAAAAATAGAAGGGAAAGATGAAGAAGTGAAGTTATTGAAGATGTTTTTGGCTAGATGCCTTACTGCTATAGTCGTCCATTGTCAACATTCAGAGCACGGTAAAAATAAATATTTGCATGGACACACAAAGAGGAATGAGAGAGAAAATATAAGCCTCTTCAATTTACTGTGATCTGTTTTCGATAAGTGATCTGAGCGCGGCACCTGTGTTTTATTTATGACGGAAATCCGGATTCTGGTAATCTGAGTGATCTGGATTGCGATCTGCCTGATATTCATCTTCAAGAGAATGATTTTAAACCCCCAGGAAGTGACTAGATGGTAAATAAAAGTTGCAGAAATACTACTGCAGCCATAAAATAAGAAAGAATAGTAGTAATGGACACCAGAAACAAGAGGAATATAACGAGGTACACCAAGCATTGTTTTGATATCCTTTCATATTTGTTATTGGACAGCTTTCTTCTCCCAATGCTTGTTTTAGGCAGTTCCGTAAATGTCCCTCTCTACGTGTTGCTCTTTTTTTTTTTTTTGTCACTTACTTTATCGTGCTTCATTAAACTTGCATGTCCCTTTTCCCTTCACAGGTTCTGACAGCATCTTCAAGTCCTGGGACTGCCAAAACTCGGACTTTAATGCCATGCCTGCCTCTAGGCATTCCTGGGCCCTCCAGCAGGAATCCTGATGAAGCGGCAGTGGCAACCGAAATGCCGTCAGATACCACACCTGAGGTCAGCAATGGGGGGAACGTCGAGCAGCAGCAGTCAACAAAATCAAAGAATTCAACACGTTTGACTCTTTCCTCCCACAAGGCGCAGATGAGGGCTTTGCTCACATGTAATACAGTTACACTTGAACAGCATACGTGGGTCCTACAAGATCTTGTAAGCTATGTTAGGGAGAAAGACAGAAAAATGGAGCAGTATAGGGAGAAAAACCAGCGAATTCAGGAGCATGTTTTGCAAGAAATGGCCAGATTTAATAACAATGAAAAACATAAATCCTCAAAGAGAAGAAATAGCAGTAGCAGCAGTGAGTGAAACTTCCACTTCCCCATGTTATACAAATTTCACTTTTAGAAATACTGCTTTGAGCTTTATAATGAAGGAAAAAAATAAAACAAAAATGTTATACTTCACCAATTATTACCAGGAATTTAATGGAAAAATCTACATATACTCGGGTCATGGGAGTGCAGCGACTGGACACGTGACCTAATGTTATTGTTTTGATTTGTGCTGCCGCGGCCGTGCATTCATTTATTGCCGAGCGAATCCAGATCAGATCGCGATCTAGATCTGGAGCGGATCAGTGTTTTAAATTTAAGAGGCTTTATGTTGCTAATTTTGCCTTACCTTGGAGGCAGAACAATCAAAGAAGCTGCAGTACAAAACAGATGTCTGAAAAGTTGTAAAACAGAGAGTAAAGAGAATAGGAGATTAATTTCGTGTTGTACAAGCTAAAGATGTTTAAATAAATAGTCTAGTGGTAAAGTGGACAACCTCACCTAACCATTACCACCACGTACTTTTCTTTCTATGAGGTGGCAGTCGCAGTCACACCCGTTACAAAATATACCTAAGGAGAAAAGGTAATACTATCTGGCTCGATCATCAAGTATCAGGGAACACACCAACGCTGAACATATGCTGACAAGTGAATGTAACAAAGAAAATGGAGTTGAGCAAACACATCATGCGGCAAAGAGACAAAAGATGGAACATTACAGAAACGAAATAGCAATGATAATGATGATCCCTTCCCTAAGTATTCCACTCATGCATCTTTTTCTCTTCCTGTTTTTTTTTTCTATGTACCAATAACAAAGAACAACCATAACAATAAGAAGGAATTACCCACATCACCACACCCTTCACGATCTTACCCTGCACGAGCCTTACTAAATCTCCTTTCTCGCTTCGCCTTCACTCCTCATTCCTTTGATGTCTTCCTTTATTTCCCGTCACTTCAATGTGGACGATTATCATGCTTCACTTCTCTCCCTTCACTCACTTCACTCCCGTCATCGCCTGCACTTCACCTGGTGTGCGAGAATGACCCTTCAGTCCTCCCATCTCATTACTGCCACGTGTCCTCCCCTTGAAAGCTTTTGGTCTAGTTTTTCCTCACACATAAAAGAAAAAGGTGAAGAAAAATCAAGAATGGGGAAACAGGAAGTAATACGAAAAAGAGCAGAACAGAAAATGCAAACAGAAAGAATAAGAAATAAGAACAGGAGCAGAAATTAGACAGGAGAGATATTGGATGTTACTTATTTCCACATTCTTATGAAATTAGATTAAAAAAGAAAAAAAAAACACGTGCAGACATTTCTCTACCAGTGTTGTTGTCATAAGAGAGGCAGGCACGAACAAGCTTGCTGTCATGTGTGTTTCTTATCACGTCATCCATCTTTATGTTGAGCATGAGGAAGAATAAAGCTTATTCACCTTTTCTTTCGCGTTACTTGCGGGTGGTGCTGAGTTAACATTTTTGACACACCCAGAGAGAGAGAGAGAGAGAGAGAGAAAAAATTGTAGCTAGTCTGATCTTTATTTAGTTGTACCATTGCTGTCCTTCCTCTCTGAAAGTCTCTTCTTACTTTTTCTCCTTCCTTTCTTTCTTCCTTCCTTCATCCATTCCTTCCTCTTTCCTTTATTCCTTCCTTCCTTCCTTTCATAGCTTTCCTTTCCATGCCTTGTTCGCATCTGTATTACTGTTGTGTCGTTGTTTTCGTTGTTGTTGTTGTTGTTGTTGTTGTTGGTGGTGGTGGTGGTGGTGGTGGTGGTGGTGGTGGTTCTGGTGCTGGTGCTGCTACTGTTATTACTGTTCGCTTTCTTATTCTCGTTTCCTATTCTTCTTGTTCTTTTTCTTCTTCCTCATCTTCTTCTTCCTCTTCCTTTTCCTCTTCCTCTTCCTCCTCCTCCTCCTCCTCCTCCTCCTCCTCCTCCTCCTCCTCCCTTTCCTCCACTCGTAGTTTCCCCATAACAGTCAGTCAGCAGATATCCTGTGAATAGGTTCACACGCCTCCTGTTCTTTCCTTCCTACTCGCGTGTATTCCTAGGTGTGTATTCCTGGGTACGTATTCCTCCCTTCCTCCTCTATTTACTGTCCCTATCTCCTGCTTCTCCTCTTCCTCTTTTTCCTCCTCCATTTCATCCTTTTCCTCGTTCTCCTTCAGTTTTTTCTCTCTCTCCCTTTTAATCTCTCCCATTATTCGTGTGTGTGTGTGTGTGTGTGTGTGTGTGTGTGTGTGTGTGTGTGTGTGTGTGTGTGTGTGTGTGTGTGTGTGCAGACATTCTCTTAATCAAATTATTTAGTATGAAATTTGTCAACCAATCACGCATCTATCGACACTGCAAGTGCTGCCTTGTCATTGGCCAGTGTTGGCGCTGGAATTCAGAATCATAGTAAATACGTAGATAAATAAACAGATCGGCCTGATAAATCGTCCTAAGCTGTGTTCACACACATCAGGGCCATCATCATTACGCTTCATTTCCGGGTCTGTGCTATCCGGGCCCCTCCAGCGATACCTCACACTAGTGTCTCTCCCGCCACCCGCTGATACCAGACGCGCCAGTGAAGCTTCACGCCCAACACGAACCAGTTCCCCCTGAGGAGATTAGACTAACATTTGTCGCTTTTATTTTTAATGAAATAAAGGAGGAAGAGCATCAAAGGAAATATAAACATATTCGTACATCCATGTCCAATAAAACTGCAAATCTAAATAAAAAGAAATATAGCATTCTTTACTATAATTCCTAGTGAAGAAGAGAAGAGAGGTTCCGCGTGCAGCACGGAAAAGATCGTACACGTCACTCAACGATGATAATGAAAGCAAGGACTCTATCACTCTAAGAAACCCAAGCAGTCGCCAGTCACCGCCTCTGCCAGTGTTATCAGCGATGAGGAGGATGTGGGCCTGTTGGCGGTGAGCTGAGAAACACGAGCGTGGCTCAGTTCATGAAGCGAAAGGTGGATTGATTCGTGCTCCGGCAAAGAAGACTCTGTCGATACTTCTAACGGGTAGCATTGCCACTCGCATGTTGACACGTGTGATCCCGCCTTAAGGGTCTTCCATTAAGACTGGAACATCACACATAACGAAGCTGTTGTTGCTGTTGTTGAAACGTTCGCCAACAAGAAGATTCACGCTTCACTATAAGAGGAGAAGCACCAGCAGGCTTTACAGATGCTTGAATGTCAGAGATTGTCGTTTATCAATTATTTAGGGGGAAATATCGCCGATCACTTCTTCTGTAATGTTGTATTGTCTGTTGGTGTTGTGAACGTCAGGCTGTGGAGGCACTGCAGGGAATGTTACGAAAACGACTCAACGTATGTTCTATCTATTTATCAATTACATATTTTTGCGTTGAGATCATCAGTCATGTGGCTGCAGTGACTGACTTGGTCCACACTCGCCCCTTGAGGAGCTGAATCTTTACGTGCACAATTTCACCACCGCCTTCACGCTATCCAATATACTTGCCTCACACAATAAATATCAAACTCTTTTTGAAGTTTACAGCTTATTGCATCAATTCTCAGTCACGTTCATGTCCACTTGAAGCAATGCAGAATACTGGATATAGCTTTTAATCGTAATGATGACATTTTACTTTTGTTTCTTTTTTATTCCAATTCATTTATTTCATTATTTCACGTAACAAAGCTAAAATTTCAATGCTTTGTCTGACTTATTCTTCTAAGTCATCTTTCTCAGAGATAGTCTTTGAATGTTTGTTTCTTATATTCAAATTTAGCAATTTTCTCCTAACTTTTTACTCATGGTTACTTCATTGGTGCAGTGGATAATGCACCTGTGTGGATAACACATTCGTGTGAATTATGCCTCTGTGTGCATATCGCATCTGTGAATAACGCACCTGTGTGGTTGATCCACATGTCTGGATGAGGGTGATGCACCTCTGTGGGTGGCACACCTGTGAGTGATGCATTTGTGTGAGTGACACTTATGAGTGATGCGCCTGTGTGGGTGACATACATACGTGTGGATAACACAGCGTGGGTGGCAGTGTGTTGATGACACAGTAACCTTTCCTCCACATTCTGAGATTCATGTCCTTTATTTTTCAGAACAAGATCGTTCAGTTCTTTTGTATGACGTGTCGAAAAATATAAAAGATAAAAAATCTATCTTTAACTTTTCTGTTGCAGTTTTTCCTGTTTGGAAGTAAACATTGTGAAGCATTTTTTCCATCTTTGTCGCTCCTCTCAGACGAAATGGGACAACTACCATTTTTCTGCTTCTCCACTGATTTTTTTTTTTTTTTTTTCTAGATTCAACCTTGTCCGATCCTTGCTTCCTCTACATCTGTGCACCACTCAGTCGTGCATGTCATCTGCATTTTGGATTGTCGTTTTCCTTTTTTCTTTTTTTTTCTGTTTCCGGCTTCACACCTCACAGTCTTGATTTCTTTCTTACTGTACCTTTATCTATCTACTATTCGTATGCATGAAGGCTCACCTTTCTGTGTTGCTGGAGCTGCACGTGCGTATTCCCTTAACTTCAACAGAATCAGGATGACTGACCATGACACTCTCTAAAGATCCGTGCAATCAATCTGTTATGTAAGTTAAGAGTTTCTGGGAAGCGTTCGTAGAAGGATGACCTTAAAATGTTTGCGAATCCACAACCTCTTTGCTTATCCTTGGCATATTTTTATTAACCCCTTCAATACCGTGCCGCGTTTCCATATTCATTCTGGTTACAGTTTAGCGATTAGAAATTTGAATAGTAAATACTGTGGCCATTAATCTTTTGATCTCCATAGACCCTATCCAATGCAAATACAATCGTCTTTTCATAATCATGGTAAAAATGAGTCTCAGTACTAAGAGAGTTTACATTTTTGTCATTTGTTTCTGTTTACTTAATGTCGCTCACTTTTCGATGTAGATTCAATAAAACACTCGCTAATGCTTTTAATGGCAAAGCAAAATTAGAAGCTATAATTGTGTTCCTTATAAAAGCAAATTTATACCAACATTCCATCCTGGATAATGTGTCGCTGCCTTGATATCCCTCCTGTTTCTTTTCAGTGGAGGAGTTGTGTTACTGCTTGGTGAGCGCTGCGTTCACACTTCATAGTCTGTCAACTCTCACTTTACGTTTTCCTGAGACATACAATAACGACACTACATAGAAGATATTTGAGACCGATGGAGTCATAAAGAATGTTCAATATACATTATTATTGTTATTGTTATTATCATTATTATTATCATTATTATTATTATTATTATTTTTATTATTATTACTATTATCATTATTATTATTATTATCATTGTTACTATTAATATTATTGTTATCATCATTATTATTATCACTATCATTATTACTATTATCATTATTATTATTATTATTATCATCATTATTATTATTATTATTATTATTACTATTATTATTATTATTATTATTATCATTATTATTACTTTTACCATTATTATTTTCATTATTATTATTATTATTATCATTGTTATCATGATTATCATCATTATTATTATCATCATCATCATGAAGTGATAAATACCAAGGTTATGCTGTTTAACTGAAAGAACGGCGAAATTAAGTGGTTATTTTATATTATTTGTTTTAATCCTCTAAGTTTGTCCGATAAAAAAATTCAAAACACACACACACACACACACACACACACACACACACACACACACACACACACATGCTACCACCCACCATCACCACCACCACCACCACCACCACTACTCCATCTCACCTCTCGCCTCTCACCTCTTATTGCCTCGTGTTCCTCCTCTAAGTACCTATTTATCGCTGCTCTCCACAACTCTTGCTGTAATCTCGTTTACATCAAATTACGCATCTGCCTTCACCCTTAAGCCGCCGTTATATCCCACCACACCACCACCTTCACCACCACCACCACCATCACCACCACCACCACCACCACAGCAATAATCGCAACATAACCAATGCAGACACGATCCTCAAAACCGTCTGGTTAAATTTGGCCTTCATTAACCATGTAGTGATGTGTGTGTGTGTGTGTGTGTGTGTGTGTGTGTGTGTGTGTGTGTGTGTGTGTGTGTGTGTGTGTGTGTGTGTGTGTGTGTGTGTGTGTGTGTGAATGTGTGCTCACGTGCATTAATTTGCAAGGAATTCTATTTGCCTCCCATATTTTTTCCCCTCCGCAGCGAGGCAGGAAATGGTTATTCCTCACCGGAACTCTCCCACTAAACCTTGCCCGGATATTTACTCGGTATTCCATCCATCTGTCTGTGTTTTTCTTTCTTTCCTTTCATTTTCGCAGTTACCTCAGCAGTGCCTGTCTCACCAACACACCACCCTCGCATTTTCATGTAAACCACGTTATTTTCAGTTGAGTTTTAATCCTGATTTTCTCGATGTTAAAGAGGACACTGAAACGTAATATTCCACTCACAAGAGGAGAAAGAGATGGAGGATTTATTTCATACAATCAACAAAACTTGCAACACATCCCTTGAGAGGAAAAAGACATACTTCGACATAAGGAATGAAAAAAAAAACGATGGGAACAAGTACAACATTCAGAGTAGATGTACAAAATTCTATAGACTGTTAGATATGCATCTCCCGGGACAGCTGTTAAGGGAAGCGTGGCGAGGAGGGGCACACGTCACCATCACCACATACACTTCCCTATTTCCCCTCTGCCCAGACACACAAACACAGATTAGCGCAACTGCCAGTCTTAGCTTAGCCTCAGAGTGACAGCCACGCAATGCTGTCATCTTAAGGGGGCTGAGGGAACTAACTAAAGACAGGGAGGCAAAGTGAGCGAGTGCATCAGGTTTGGATTCGTTAGAAGGCAGCAACAAAAGGACGATAATGAAAAGAGCCTTTGTGTATGAAGCAATGAGAGAGAGAGAGAGAGAGAGAGAGAGAGAGAGAGAGAGAGAGAGAGAGAGAGAGAGAGAGAGTGTGTGTGTGTCTAAATCGCCAATGAACCGATTATGGTTTATGAATACGCGAAATATCATGAATTATTTTACATGCCATTTCAGGCTCAACCGGGTATGAAAATAATTCTTTTGTAGTACTGGCAAAGTGGTATCTGTCTCTCAGGTTGCTGGGCGGCTCTCTGTAACGTCCAGTTCTGTTTGCATTCCGTAGCACATACACAAACATTCCTTTACCTTCAAGCACACAAACCGTTAAATAATCATACGGGTGAACGAAACAAATATTGACATACATAAAGAGACACGTAATGACAAGAACAAACGGCCACCAGTAGTGATGGTAATGGTAATGGTGGTGACGAGATAGCAATGAGTGTAATGTCATGTGAAGACTGAGTATAATGGTGGTGGTGGTGGTGGTGGTGGTGGTGGTGGTGGTGGTGGTACCGTCACGTGGACACACTAGTGCTAAACATGCTTATTATATTACGAGTATCTTTTACAATACTTGAGGTCCTATAAAAAACACATCTCATCTCGTGCTAAAACAGCTTGACTGAAGCTAAGTGTTCTTTGCCGCCTTCATATATTTTTCCCTTTCTTACAGATCCTAACTCCGGACAGGGACCTTATTCATCCTTGTATGGGAGAGCGGATTTCACTCAAACAGCCTTTAAGCAAAACGGGATAAAAGCTTTTCTCGTTAGTGTCTCCCATCACTTAACAAACTGCCTTCAATGCCACTTGTTATCTTCTTTTTTTTAAGTAAGAGGGAAGACCAGCCAAGGGCAAAAACAAATTGTGGTTAAAAAAAAAAAAGGCCCACTAAATACATAATAATGAGAAGGGGACTCCAAGGATGGTAAATGAGTCTTCTTCGATTTTAAACTTTTGCGTGAAGAATATATGTGTAGTTAAATGCATGTCATTTTGTGTGTAGAAAAAGAGTAGTCTTTAGAGGACGGGCTGTGACTGCCCACTTGTGTTGTGAGGTATATTATTATATGTATGGGTACTGCTCTTCTGTACTTGCTAACTCCATGCCTTCCCTCTCCCGCAACATCGCTACACAAAACCCCACTCGTTCTCAACATCCTGTTTGCCTTATAAATGCATAACTTAATCAGTATCTTTATTCCTTCATCCATTTTACCGGTAAACTGTGAAACTTTATTTGTTTATAAATTTCTTCTATCTCCTTTCAATGACGTAAACTGCTTTGAAAATAGAATACGAACACGCGAGTTGAATTACGTAAACTGGCAAACATTTTGAAAACTTCCCCTAACTGTCTGTTGGGAATAGAAAAAAATTGAAAAGTTGTTCATTTTTATTTTTATTTTTTTTCTCTCAGCTAGACAGGTCGACATTTTAGAATACTTGTAACCATGAAGTAATTCCCTGCAGTGATAAATTAGTGTTTCGAAACGTGAGAAACTGATGTGAATAATGTAGCGATGAAGGATGTCTCCCTAAAAGATCGATCCCCCCAGCAGGACACTCAAGGTACACCGCTCCTCACCCATCGAGCCGTAACGATCGCCACGGCCTAAGCGGAGTCTGGCTGGCCTTGACTGTCTCGCCACTGCACTTCCAAGGAGAAATTTCACACGCTCACAATTTCCAAGATACACAACTCGCCATCAAAAAACTGCTTTCTCTATCTGAGCAGGAGGTGACTAGAACGGTAACCCAATTCGTGAATGTTTTACTTTTAGGCTCCATCCGCGAAATGAAGTACGATTTTTTTCTCTCTCATATTTAACTTTTTTGAAAGCGGGAAATTAAAGAGGTTTTTTATTCTCTCTCTCTCTCTCTCTCTCTCTCTCTCTCTCTCTCTCTCTCTCTCTCTCTTTTATTTGTGCCTTTGGTCGGAATTCCTTATGCATGAAAAGCCACGACCTCACAGCTTTTAGAGTAATGACGACTGCTTACACTTGAACTCGTGAACTTGTGTGTGTGTGTGTGTGTGTGTGTGTGTGTGTGTGTGTGTGTGTAATTCACCTCGGTCGCCTCCTGGTCACCCAGCCAGTCTTCCCCATTACGGAGCGAGCTCAGAGCTCATAGACCGATCTTCAGGTAGGACTGAGACCACATCAACACACTCCACACATCGGGAAAGCGAGGCCACAACCCCTCGAGTTACATCCCGTACCTATTTACTGCTAGGTGAACAGGGGCCACACATTAAGAGGCTTGCCTATTAGCCTCGCCGCTTACCAGGACTCGAACCCGGACCTCTCGATTGTGAGTCGAGCGTGCTAACCACTACACTACGCGGTGTGTGTGTAATTCACTGTTTGATCTGCTGCAGTCTCTGACGAGACAGCTAGACGTTACCCTACGGAACGAGCTCAGAGCTCATTGTTTCCGATCTTCGGATAGGCCTGAGACCAGGCACACACCACACACCGGGACAACAAGGTCACAACTCCTCGATTTACATCCCGTACCTACTCACTGCTAGGTGAACAGGGGCTATACGTGAAAGGAGACACACCCAAATATCTCCACCCGGCCGGGGAATCGAACCCCGGTCATCTGGCTTGTGAAGCCAGTGCTCTAACCACTGAGCTACCGTGTGTGTGTGTGTGTGTGTGTGTGTGTGTGTGTGTGTGTGTGTGTGTGTGTGTGTGTGTGCTTGGTGAGAACAGGACGTGAAGGCAGGAAGTCCTCCCTCAGTCGGTTGCCGTTAGTGCTGCACCACGAGCCGCGGGAGGGTCAAAGTGAGGGCGGGTAAAAACGCTAATGAACTAAAAGGGAGAACGGAAGCCCGGTCGCCGAATAATGTTAGGAAGCGACCATTGCCACTTGGTTCCTCAACATTTATAAAACAATTATTTCTTCAATACAAATTATAGCAAGACCATTGTATTTCTACTTTCTCCATTGACCAAAAACTAATAACTCAACTTCGGAAAAAAGGAAAAAAGGAGGAATTTCTACAAGGTCAGTAATTCATTATATGATCCACTTATGAACACAGTAAGTCATCATCACTATCTTTATTATCATTCCCATTGGCAGTTTGGATCAGCAGAAGTTACACACACATATACCTACACGCACGCACACACACACACACACACACACACACACACACACACACACACACACACACACACACACACACACAAACACACACACACTGAGCTCGCTTCGTAATGAGGAAGACTGGTTTGGTGACCAGCAGACGACCGAGGTGAATTACACAAACATCAAACATACACACACAAACACACACACACACACAAACACACACACACACACACATACACACACCGCGTAGTGTAGTGATTAGCACACTCGACTCACAATCGAGAGGGCCGGGTTCGAGTCCCGGTAAGCGACGAGGCAAATGGACAAGCCTCTTAATGTGTGGCCCCTGTTCACCTAGCAGTAAATGGGTACGGGATGTAACTCGAGGGGTTGTGGCCTCGCTTTCCCGGTGTGTGTTGTGTGTTGATGTGGTCTCAGTCCTAGCCGAAGATCGGTCTATGAGCTCTGAGCTCGCTCCGTAATGAGGAAGACTGGCTGGGTGACCAGCAGGCGACCGAGGAGGAGGTGAATTACACACACACACACACACACACACACACACACACACACACACACACACACACACACACACACACACACACAGGCCCGGTAGCTCAGTGGTTAGAGCGCTGGCTTCACAAGCCAGAGGACCGGGGTTCGATTCCCCGGCCGGGTGGAGATATTTGGGTGTGTCTCCTTTCACGTGTAGCCCCTGTTCACCTAGCAGTGAGTAGGTACGGGATGTAAATCGAGGAGTTGTGACCTTGTTGTCCCGGTGTGTGGTGTGTGCCTGGTCTCAGTCCTATCCGAAGATCGGAAATAATGAGCTCTGAGCTCGCTCCGTAGGGTAACGTCTGGCTGTCTCGTCAGAGACTGCAGCAGATCAAACAGTGAAACACACACACACACACACACATGCAAACACACACACACACACACACACACACACACACACACACACACACACACACACACACACACACACACACACACACACACACACACACACAGACGGAGCTCGCTCAGTAATGGGGAAGACTGGCTGGGTGACCAGCAGACGACCGAGGTGAATTACACGCCGCAGAGTTTAGTAGTTAGCACGCTCGACTCACAATCGAGAGGGTCCAGGTTCGAGTCCCGGAAAGCGGTGAGGCAAATGGGCAAGCCTCTTAATGTGTAGCCCCTGTTCACCTAGCAGTAAATAGATACGGGATGTAACTCGAGGGGTTGTGGCCTCGCTTTCCCGGTGTGTGGACTGTGGTGTGATCTCAGTTTACCTGATGATCGGTCACTACGAGCTCTGAGTTCTTTCCGTAGGGGAAAGACTGGCTGGGTGACCAACAGACGACCGTGGTGAATAACACACACACACACACACACACACACACACACACACACTCAAACAACGTTAAAAAGAAAAGAGAGCAAATTTTACAATTTTCTACCTCCTTTCCATCAGTGACGGAGGAAAGAATGTGGAGAGAGGAAAGAAGCATTGCCTGGCTGGACCATGAGCAGATCACAGCCAGAGGGAGGCAAACACCTGCAGCTGTGGTGGAGACACTGAACGCTGTGGAGAGTGGAAGATTGGAAAATGCATAGAGGAGGAGGAGGAGGAGGAGGAGGAGGAGGAGGAGGAGGAGGAGGAGGAGGAGGAGGAGGAGGAGGAGGAGGAGGAGGAGGAGGAGGAGGAGGAGGAGGAATACATACATAGGAATACATACATAGGAAAGACGAGTGACAGGAGGCCTTGCGACCTATGACGAGGTCACTCGTTTACTATACTACATGTACAGAAGCTACATACTTAGTAGGAGGTAAGGATAGAACAGATGAAGCTCCTCCCCACCCACCACTCCCTCCGGCGTCACCCGGCAAGAAATAAGACGAAAAATACACCCCGATTGCTGAGAAGGACAATCGGGGAAATTTATACAGGAAAGATGGGAAAAAAGAGAGTACTAATGTAACTACTACTATCGCTAAGAAAAAGAGATATCTAGTGTAACTACTACTATCGCTAAAAGAAAAAAAAAATTCGGAAACCATTTTCTTTATAAAACTTGTCTAATTTACTTTTGAACGTAGCTACCGTGTTAACTTGGACGACGGACGCTGGCAGCTTGTTCCAGTGTTCAACTATTCTTACGTTAAAAAAGTTTCTTCGCAAATCAGTATTAAATCGCTGTCCTTTAAGCTTCAAGCCGTTATTTCTTGTTACTGATTGTGAAAGCTCAAAAGATTCTCATAATCGATCTTATCTATATTTTTAAGTATTTTAAACGTTTGAATGAGGTCACCTCGGATGCGACGATCTCTGAGGGAGAACATATCTAGTCTTTTGAGACGTTCTTCATATGACAGGCCACGTATTCCGGGGATTAGTTTCGTTGCTCGTCTTTGAACGCTCTCTAATTTATTAATATCTTTTTGATAACATGGAGACCAGAACTGAACCGCGTATTCCAAATGCGGTCTCACTAATGATGTATAAAGACGCGTTATGACTTCAGGTGTTTTATAATCAAAATTACGCGCGATAAATCCTAAAACAGTGTTAGCTTTACGACTAGCGGCCGAACACTGTGCAGCACATTTTAAGTCATTTGTTATGAGTACTCCCAGGTCCTTCTCTTCAGTGACTTTAATTAAGTTACGTCCATGTAATTTGTAATTATATTTCACATTGTTTTGGCCGATGTGCATTACTTTGCACTTATCTCCATTAAAATGTAATAGCCATTTATCGCTCCAGCTACTAAGGTTGTCCAAATCCCGCTGGATGGCAGCAGGAGGAGGAGGATAAACAACAACGAAAACAACAAAAACAACGGTAACAAACAACAAAAATAACAAAAACAACGGTAACAAACAACAAAAACAACGAGAACAACGGTAACAAACAACAACAACAACAATAATAACAATTGAAAAGACCAAGAAATGGCGATAGGGAAGGAAATTATAATATTTTGTTGAAGTGTGCGACAAACAAAAGAAAAGACACGAAGAGACGAGGAGAAGTAATGCAAATGAAGCCCAAACAGTAACAGACCTTGTCCTACTAATTAGACTGTTTGGGCAAAGAAGAGACGGAAGCAAAGTGACACAGTACACATAGAAACACTCATCAGAAAGACCCGTGACTTTAGGACAAGACTGATAGCTTTCCAGTGTCAAGAAGGATGACTAACTCGTTCATTACTAAACTAATTTTCTACTTAATATCTACAACTTATTGGTCAACTTTTGTGTTAACCTCTCATAAAAATTTCTATGGCATAAAAAAAAGACATCAGCCTTCTGTTTTCCATTCTTTTTCTCATTTTTACTATGCTAAGAAAGTTAACAAAGGAAAACAACATAAAAAGAAAAGTCAGAGAGAACGAAAATATGACAGGAAAGACATAGAGGAGAGGTAGAAGGACTTTATAGTTCTAAGAATTTGTTGGGGCCGCCGTGGTACAGTGGAACCATGCGTGCTTTGGGGTCCGAGTGGTCTCCAAGCGCACGGGTTCGAATCCTGTCCACGGTCCGAGTGTAGATTGGGCTTCCTCACTCGGGGCAATGGTTTCCTAGCAGGTGGACTTTGAGATAGGAAGTACCCCAAAAAGTACCCCCTTTAGCCCATAAATTCCCGTGAAAAGCCCACATGGTATAAAAAAAAAGAATCTTATTGAAGGAAGACCATATCAACAAAAGAGTTACAAAGAACGAGAATATGACGAGAATGACGAGGAGATGGATAGTGACGCTTTTACAGTGCAAGGAAGGCCATTGAAGTAAAATCACACGAAGGGCTACAGAGGACGAGAAGATGACAAGAAGGACAAGGAGAACGAGTGGTGGTGATGCTTTTATACTGCGAGGAAGGTTAATAAAAGGACCCTTGTGCACCCACCCACCCACTCATCCACACACACATACACACACACACATTGGTACTGGAAACACAAATTCGTTCAAAATCACAGAAGCCTAAGGAGGAAGCAGGAAGTCATTAATTCTGTAATGGCCAACACGTGGTAAGTCAACATCAATAAATAATTAGAGCAACATTGCCTGGGTAACTCAAGTAGATTCAGTAACCATTCCTCTAACTAATGATTATATTTATGAATACAATCTCGAGCACATGTCTCTCTCTTTCTTAACCACGTTTTCAGTAGCTCAGAATGATTTGTTTTCGACGTATTTGTTTTATTTTAGACCTCAGAGGATGATGTGACACGGATACCTTAACCCCTTCAGTACTGGAATGTGTTTCTACCTTGAGTTTGGTTGTGATTAAACCATTTCATTTACATTAGGAAGGGTCTATGAAGGTCAAAAGATTAATGGCAAGAAACTTCACTATTCTAATCCCCACATAAGTTTCTGAAGCTGTATAATATAACCAATTAGTAAGCAGAATAAATATGAAAACGCGTCATGGTACTGAATGGGTTAAATTCTCACCTCATGCATTTTTTCACTTTATAATATGACACTTGGACTTTGGGAGGAAGGAGCTTTGTTCTTTATATATAATGAACACAGATTGTGGATGATATTTTTTAAATGTATCGCATGTGTATGCATGTATTCAAAGGTTGTGTGTGTGTGTGTGTGTGTGTGTGTGTGTGTGTGTGTGTGTGTGTGTGTGTGTGTGTGTGTGTGTGTGTGTGTGTGTGTGTGTGTGTGTGTGTGTGTGTGTGTATTTACCTAGTTGTATTTACCTAGTTGTAGTTTTACAGGACCTGGGCTTTACGCTCGTGTGGCCCCGTCTCTATATCTACACTTATCCAAGTGTGTGTGTGTGTGTGTGTGTGTGTGTGTGTGTGTGTGTGTGTGTGTGTGTGTGTGTGTGTGTGTGTGTGTGTGTGTGTGTGTGTGTGTGTGTGTGTGTGTGTGTGTGTGTGTGTGTGTGTGTGTGTGTGTGTGTTGTATTTGATATGTAAGTCAAACCTATTTCGGTGATTAGAATGCTCATCCTCATAGATAACTGCTTCAGTACACCCGCTCTTGCCACATTATTATTAAGTTAACTTGTCTGTTATGGAGCACCAGCTTGATAGGCAGTACCGTTCCTCTCTGGTTAAAAGTTTATTTGTATTCAAATTGTATGTATATGATGCTAATGAAATATTGCACACAAACAGTAGATATATTAGTGAATAAATGGATAAATAAACTTAATAAAAATAAGATGGTTGATTTGGTGATCCCAGTATTAGGAACCCAGCTGGGAAACACTTCACCTTCCTCACCTTAACTAATTAGATGCAAAGACGACTATTCTTAGCCACCGCACACTGCCTTCCGTCACCACCACAGGGGAGCTGGGAATAACATTAATGGGATTCAGATTATAATTAGTTTCATAATGCAGTGTGTTTATGCACGAGTCCAATGTTGTAATGTTTCTGATACATTAAGCAGGGATGAGCAAGGATTTGTTAGTTCTTGCCACTAAACAGGACTTCATACATGACTATGTACACACATATAAATACATGCATACATACATAGAGAAACAGACAAATAAACAGACACAGAGACAGACAAACACAAACGAATAGACAGACAAAATACACAAATAAATAAAACAACAAACAAACATAGTCACATCAGCTGCTTTCGATGCATGTTTGTTTTTTTTTTTTATTATCTAAGCTATCTACATCATAAGAGAATGTTCACATCTTCTAGCTACTCGCATACACGATTGGGAGAGACCTAAGAATCACCCTTAGTACTGAGTCAATAGAGAGCTTTAAGATACAGAAAAAAATATATCGATACAGATGAGAACATAAGAAAATAAGGGAAGCTACAAGAAGCCATCACACCTAAACGCGACAGTGCCTGTATGAAATCTACCTACCTATTCCCACCTATCATTTCCATCCATATATCTAATTTTCTTTTAAAGATCCTAGAATTAACAACCTGCTTATTGAGTTTCTTCCATTCATTCACCACTCTATTGATAACAAAATAGGAAAATGAAGGAGGCATAACAATATAAGGGATGACAGATGGGAATAGGTAATTAAGATTAAGTATCTAAGGTAATTGAGGAAGGCGTCCAGTAAATACCTATCAAATCGCATAAAGCGAGGGAATGCTGAGGCAGGAAAGCACTAATGGAGAATGTAATAATAGATGGAATGCAATGGAATGTAATGGAGTGGTAAGTTGTACAGTGAATGACCACGTGGTATTGTGTAGCGGTTTTAAGCCACGGATTGTTAGTGTAACACAGTGGCAATGCTGTGATGGTGTGAGGTAATGGCGGGAGTGGTGGTGAGGAGTGCTGTGTGTGCGTGGAGTGACAGGTGGCGTGATGATGTGATGAAAGGCTGAGAAAGTGGTTGTGTGGTGTGGTGTTGTGAGAAGCGACAAGTGAGCAACATTCAAATGGTATAAACTGCAGAGGTGTTGTGGATCAGTAGTGTAATGCTATCAGTACATTCATACATACATACATACATACATACATACGTGAATAAATGCATATATAAAAAAATAGCTACAAAACACAAATTAAGATTCAGAAATAGCTTTATGCACATTGTTGTCACCACGTATCCTGCTTCCTCCGCCACGCATATTTGTCGCATTCAAATGTGTTGAGGCAATCTGATGAAGCGTGTCGTATTGGATTCTTGAGTCATGTCGCATTCCTGTGCAGATGAGCAGCAAATATCTCCGCCACATGTCACATATTTAACATACGGATAATGTTTATATATATATATATATATATATATATATATATATATATATATATATATATATATATATATATATATATATATATATATATATATATATATATATATATATATATATATATATATATATATATATATATATATATATATATATATATATATATATATATATATATATATATATATATATATATATATATATATATATATATATTTCTGGGGGCTGGTATAGTGAATGCGCGCAGCTGCTATTAAGTACAAATCCTGCTCAGCCTCAGTCTTCACTTATGAAGCAGTGCAGTCCCTGTGAACAAGGCTGATACAGCCAAAGAGTCTTCCTGGTGACGCAGGCACAGGCCGGACTGAATCAGCACTAGCGTGAGTGAGGCGAGCCGCGGGCCACCCATCATGCATCTGAAAGGTAACTTGTTTTCTCACTTTCCCGTCACTCTGTTACCCGTTAGCGACCTTCACCACTTAAATTACATACTTGTACATACATTTTCCGTTCCTTAAAATGCACAGCACAGCCTCTCTTTCATAAAAAGAAAAAAAATACATATTTCATTCCATGCTGCAGTTGTTCTCTCATGTCTTTATACATATCATTCAATGTCAAATAATTTCTTATTTTCAAATATTGTTAAAATTTTCGAATATTTCCATAAAACAAACGTGCATTTGTGGAGGGTCTTAAAACACACACACACACACACACAAACAAACAAACAAACAAACACACTTTCTCTCTCTCTCTCTCTCTCTCTCTCTCTCTCTCTCTCTCTCTCTCTCTCTCTCTCTTCTTCTTCTTCTTCTTCTTCTTCTTCTTCTTCTTCTTCTTCTTCTTCTTCTTCTTCTTCTTCTTCTTCTTCTTCTTCTCCTCCTCCTCCTCCTCCTCCTCCTCCTCCTCCTCCGTTTTTTTTTCCTTTTCCCTTCACATCTGACATCTATCATCTCAAGTTAGTACAGCCAGGCTCCTGCTGCTCTCGCCACAATCACCTCGCTCTGTTCAAGTATTCAGGAGTATGGCTGACCGCTCCGGACTCTAGACTCCATCGCTATAACTCACTCTCTCCTACTACATAACCTTCTCTCTGCTGTATACACTGAGCTCTTCTTACTCCGTATCTTTCTCTCATTCCCTCGACTTGGGGTAAGGAAAATAATAGTAAAAGAATAATTTTATCTATTCTTTTCCCATCCCTCACTCTTACTGCACGACAAAACCACTTTAATAACTGATGGTCTAATCTTACCAGCAGAGTAAGCCGATTACCACATATGCTTCTAAGTTTATCAATAAATTTTCTACTCCACCGGACCACCTCCTTTCTGTAAATGTCCGCATGTGCGTTATATCCAGCAGATCCATCTCTATCTTCACCGTGCCATTAACATCACCACAGTCGTATACAGCATATGAAAACGAAAGTCCTCCCGAACTCCCAGATTTTTCTTTTCACATAAAGGTACCTCTTTTACCGAACTCTCCCCAAAGCCCTCCCAAACCTTTACATTTCCACCCACTCCACGACTCACCTATTCTTCCACGGATCCTCTGCTTCAATATCCACGCCCAACTATTGAAACTCCCGCTTATACCAAAGTTTCATTATTGAGAACCACATGAGTACCCCGTGAACCTGCATCGCTCCTTGAATTTCATCACCTTTGCTCTTTGCCACGTCCATTTTCCTACTCTCACAATCACTGGTATATTCTAATACGAACTTGCATTTTACATCTATCTACCATCTCGGTGCGCCTCAAGTCAATATATCATTCAGTCCCCAGCCTAAAGTAGAGCTACACTGATGTCTACCAAATCTACCAGGCTGGCAATCACACACAGGGTAACCAAGACAAAGCACAATACACTCATGCACAGACCATTCACACTGTTAGCCCCGTCAGCGCCTGGAGGAAAGGAAAATTTCATGGACAGCAGCATTATATCTTGATTTATATATATAGCACAGGTGACCACAAACGAAGCACATAACTAACACATACCAGAAATAACTAGACAATCTGTCGCTTCGTCTTTACATTTAAACACACTCTTAGCCCAGTCAGCCCCCATTGGAAAGGAAAATCATCATGGGCAGCAGCATTACATTTAGATCTACGTATATAGCACAGCTGGCCACAAACGAAGCACTCAACACATACAAATAATAACTAGATGCTCTCTCTTTTTCTTTATATTCTTAACACACTGTTCTGGTTTCTCGTCCTCTAATCGTAGCATGGTGAAGAAACTGAGGAAAACAACAGGAGTCTATTTTTAAACCAAACTTTGACGCTCAAGTATTTTTCTCCTATTCGACCTACTCTCTAATTCATCCTGAACATACTTTACGTTACTTTTCGATAGATGACTGGACTTTCCACTAACTTCTATTAAATTTCCACCCTCTTCGTCGTAACCCACTAATACCACTGCTACGCTCCATTCCTATTAGTCCTTCTTTAGTTCTTTTTGCTTTCTTCTTTATCTTCTTTTCAATTTTTTTTTCCTTTTCTTTTTTTTTTCGTTCTTTGTATGCTAGTTTCTATTTATATACATTCCCTGTGTTATTCTAGGTATTATCCTTTATTTTTCCTTCATGCGCAAGTTTTTCTTTCTCCATCTTGACATGTTTCTCATCTTCTCGAACTTTACGTATCTTCTTTCTTTGTGAGCTAGCTTCTCCTTTCCTTTATTTTCTTCTGTCTTCGTCTTTTTCCTTATCGTCTACAAGTTTTCTTGGTCTACATTTTTTTTCATCATCAGCCAGAGCTTTTCAATTTTTTAAACATTACAGATACTAAATTTCGTCTTTTCCCATCATATTTCTCATAGTTTTAAGGACCACAAGTACTAAACACTTCGCCGACGCAACCTGTAACACTTGGTAAACCATCTGGTCATCCATTACTCTTTTTTTTTGTACACTAATATCCGTGCAGAATATAAACAAGCCTCATCCTTTCCCTAATCATCTTTCACACTTCTAGGGATTAAAGATCTTGATGGACGCAATCTGTGACATTTCTTGAGTCATTTGGTGCGTCGTGTTTGTCGTCCACTGCTCTGGCACCACCATGCACTCCAGGCTCTCCTATCATGTTACCCTCGACGGTTCTTTCTTGCACATTCCCTCTTGATTTTATGCGTGAAGGCCAACCAAGGGAATATAGAAAATTAGAATGAAAAATGACGGTTAGGTAGTTGGATTCATCTATTAGAGCGGTTTTGTAATAATAGCGACAGTAGTTTGTATTAAAGAAATAGTCGTGTGTGTGTGTGTGTGTGTGTGTGTGTGTGTGTGTGTGTGTGTGTGTGTGTGTGTGTGTGTGTGTGTGTGTGTGTGTGTGTGTTTTCTCTTGCCCTTTTCTTCCGTCACTTGCTTTAGCAGACTATAAAAAATAAATTTAAAAAATTGCTTTATACAAAAAAAAGTCGTGTAGGAAAAACATGTGTCTGTCTGTCTGTCTGTCTCTGTTCTTGGCAAGATTTATGATTTTATAGTTATAGTTCCGGAAGTGCATTACGTGAGTGGATGAAAAAATATGGCAATAGAAATATAACTATAGGAATTAAAGTTGTCAATTTTAACCTATAATCTCTCTCTCTCTCTCTCTCTCTCTCTCTCTCTCTCTCTCTCTCTCTCTCTCTCTCTCTCTCTCTCATGCACGCGTCGATGATGGAAAGCTGGCCCGAGTCGTGCTGTATAGCGTGGGTGGGCTTCCATTTAAAGTAGCGTCGCTTAAAGGTCCAGCATACCTGTCTCTGTGTCACTTGAGTGGAGTGGCGTCAGAAGTCACGGTGAGGGGAGACGGATGAGTGCTCTTCATACTAAACAACAGGTGAAAAAATTAGTAATGGTAATAATTATAATAGTGTCATGAAGGAACCGGTTGAAACACCTTGAATGCACAGGACAGTAGTCTATTGCTATTCGTTTGTAAGACTGTAAGATGATTTTGGAGGCGCAACAATGAGTGTGGGAGAGATGAGGCAAGACCGAATTAAGAAGTCTAGCAAAAAGCGCCTAAATTAACGACGTGCAGCTACGCGTATTGCCAGAATGGCGTCGGGAATGTTTGCATGCGTATCTGGAAGCCGGCACACGAACCTCGGCAGGCACAATAAAGAAAAGAACGCGTTATGGAAATACATATAAGGGACTCCAGTGTCAATATAAATGCAGCAGACAAACAGGAAAGCATAAGTGGTTATTGGTTCTGAATATTGAAGCACAATATCTTATCAATGAAACAGTGGTATGTATGAAATTAATCCAACTGCGTCAGTATATTTGCAATACACTGACAGAAAAAAAATAGTTATATATCGCGGTTCCTGATGCACGAAATATACAGCTGAGAAAGGGTGATGCAGTACAAAAGTGCCAATGTGTGACGATGCACAGTCGTAGTCTGAGGCTCAGCAACCTTCAGCAAACCACTGTGCTTTGAGTTTCCTCTCAGCACTGTCCCGTGATCCGCCATTCTCATCACATTCACACAATGTATACAGGGTGTAATATGAGTTTCTGCAAATACTGCTAGAAATGAACGTAAAAATTATTCTAAGCAGAAAATGTTCTATACACATGCATTTTGAAGCTTTATTTAGCCGTGGGATTTAATTCAAGTGAGTGAGGTGACCGATACAACGGCTGAGCAGCAGCAGCCAGTTATCATTTGCAGATGACACACATACGTACACCCCTTCCTCAAGATAGTACAGACTGCCTGACACACTGATGTAAAACCTCGCATGACAGAAGAGAGTGTGCAAAATGTACTCAAAGAACTGGAAACGAAACGGAAAGGTGAAAATGTGAGCAACAAGAGCAAAGCGATGAGAAACAAAGGAGGGACGCAGGTTGACACGGTGCTCACGTGATTCCCAACGATGAAACTTTGGAACAAGTGGCAAAGTTTCGATACTTGGGTGCGGATATTGAGGCAGAGCGTCCGTGGAGGAATAGGTGAGCCGTAGAGTGGAAGAAAATGTAAAGAGGATTTTGAGAGGAGTTTGGTAAAAGAGGGATCTGTATTTGAAGCAGAAAAATAGGGTTTTTTGAGAGGACTGTCGTAAATGGAAGGTCCAGTGAAGAGGTAGGTATTCTGGATATACTCGTAGAGACACTTTGCTACGTTTACTTTAGAAATTTGAGAGAGCAGCAAAGATTGTGACAGAAATTCGTGGAAACCAGTACAGCTTGCTAGAGAGATAGAACAAAATATATATATTAGGTTAGTGAAGTGGCTTAAAGGAGACGATAACAAACGAGAGACGAGAACAGATGATTGGTTACTAATGTGGGAACAATAAGCCACAAGAAATTGAAGTAAAAGACGATAACAAACGTAAGAACAGATGATTGGTTACTAATGTAAAGCCCAAAGATTTATATGTAAAGGTTTTCACTTAAAGCCCAAAGATTTATAAGGAAACAAAAAGAAAGATGCATGGACCGAGGGAAGGGAAGGAAGCAATTAGTGACAAGTCAATGTATGTAGGAGGGCGAGGTGTGTATATGGGACAAAGTGGATTGGATTGATGGAAACGAGTGATTTCATATCGCTTTCCTCAATCTGAGAACAGTGGCCGGTAAAAATATCGAGAAAATATCGAAAGAAAGCGTTATTTTACACAGCACTTTGCCTGCAAATGAACTTTATCGAATTCATTTAATCTTTATTTATTATATTGTTTTATTTCATTCCATATATTGCGTTCTGGAAATGCAATTAGGCTTTTGATAGAATTTTGAAAGCTTAATGAAGTAACTGTTCTGGACCACTGCCCATTACAACACCTCAAGGACGAAAAATATAATACTTCCTTACTGAATAAAATAATGTGTTCACAGCCTTAGACTTTATCAGCGGATTTGACCTTGATAGTATAAGACAGTCAGAAAGCAAGTGAAGGTACAGGAAACGCTAAGTTCTGCACGTGTCAAGATATTGTTTTGTTTATGAGTAATTGTACTGTGTTATGTACATATATTTTTCTTTGTTATACTCTTCTATACCGCATTATAATCGACATTCGTGTACACCGCAGTGAACAGACTCTATCAATGAAGGCACAAACAGAGACAAAATCAATAGAGTTCATAGAGTTCAGCACATAACGGGATCCTTATAAATACACCCTCGTTTCCATGGAGCCAAGGCATCACCATTCTACCTACAACGGTTAATGACGAACGTGATCTCGCGTCTGGCAGGAAACACGACAACGATACAATTCTGGCATCCAAAGGCCTGAAGAAATATATATCAAAGGAAGCGTTCTCTACAGAATGGAAATAACTTGACGTGAGGAAAACTTACTGTCAGTCTTCTCATCAATTCATTGTTATTTATATATTTATTTTTCTTCGGAGATCCAGAGAGTAATTAAGCACACTTTGGAGAATACAAGAATCCATACCAGCCGGGACAAGGCTCAAGCGGGCCACAAGTTCTAAGCTCCTAAGTCTTTAGAAGCCTTTAGACAATTCCATGGGGGAAGAGAGAGAGAGAGAGAGAGAGAGAGAGAGAGAGAGAGAGAGAGAGAGAGAGAGAGAGAGAGACAGACAGACAGACAGACAGACAGACAGACAGACAGACAGAGAGAGAGAGAGAGAGAGAGAGAGAGAGAGAGAGAGAGAGAGAGAGAGAGAGAGAGAGAGAGAGAGAGAGAGAGAGGGTGGGGAGACTGAAGCAAACAATTCCGTGCTCATCCATGCCTACTGGTTCAGAATTATTGCAACATTGACTAAATGCTTTAATACATCTTCATTATGAATGTGATTATAATTTCAATAACTTTAACATTATTTACACTCTACCTCTCGTTTTTTTTTTTTTTTTTTTTTTTTTTTTTTTTTCCACCTGACAAAGCGAGCCGGATGAAAGGCAGTCGCGGGCAGCTAAAAATAGTTAACGTATTGCATCTGGTATGAAGTAAGAAGCATCTCCCAGCTGGTGCCGTGTTGTGATTAGCAAGTCGACAATCAGATTAGGAACAGCTCTTCATTTGAAGCGCTTCTTGAAAGTAAAAGGTATATAAATAGACGAGTGAGGCAATAAAGGAAAGGATGAAGGGATGAACTGATAGAAAGCAGGAGAACGGTAGTGATGTGAAGGTTGCCGTCTAAAGGTATGATGATTTTAGACCGTCTTTTCTCTCTTCCTGGAGGTGAGTGGATGAATTGCAGGTTTAAGTATGGCATAGTGGCTACTGTGTGGCTCTGTTCAGCATGGGGGAGTTTTGAGTGGTTGGGACTCGAATTCAAATGGGAAAATTCAGTACACTTAAAATTTGGCAACGAATTTCAGTACATTGAACATTGACAGATAATGCAGTACATTCACAGCTTAGGAAAAGAAATTTAATGCATTAAAAATTTGTTTAAGAAAATTTACTACATTCAATGGCGAAGTATTCAGTACACAAACAAAAGAAAAAAAAGGAAGGTTAAAAATTATAAGTTAGTCTCTTTTCCTTCCTATAATTCCGTAGTTTTTTAACAGGAATTCGAAATGAGGCTTGGACGAAGATAACCAAATTCCCTCCTTCATTTCCATCACAGCCTAACGGAGCGAGGCGCCAACACGGCAGACAAATGCAAATCACATCTAATTTCAACAACAAATTCTTTTCCACTTTACGACTTTTATCCTCCCCGCCTCAACAACCACACCACCTGAGCAATACCAGTAACCCAACACCATCACCGCACCCTTCCATTCTCTTCCTTGATTCCCTGCCTGTTACATTCTCATAAACTCCCACTGCTACACCAATTCTTCCTATTATCACTTATAACCTTCATAGACACTTATTTATATTCTATAGAAGACAAAATTAACCTTACTAAGTTCTTTTCTTTTAATTTCTATCGATAGGCGCCGTTTCTCACATCCTCAACTTCGACAATGGACAATAAAACCAGAAAAATAGTTAATAATAAAGACTAAAAAGGTAACGAATATTGAGTCTTGATATTCTGATCTATTTTTGTGCCACCTTTCTTTTTGTTCCACTTCTTTTCTTTCCTCTTTCCCTTCCTCCTCCTCGTGGCCCTCCTACACACATTCCCTAAGCTCCTCTCCAGACCGCCCTCATCCTCTCCTCCCTCACGGCTGCTGTTGTTTGCCTTCCCGTTCTTGTGTCCCTTCATGAGCTGCTCAGGATCTCGGCTGGCAAATTCCTCCTCGTTTCACCACCTCCCTAGCTCGTCCAAGGAGGGAGCAAAGTGTGTGGAAAAAGGTATTATTTCAAAGCCGTAAAAAATCTTCTCTCGTGTAACGTTTTGGTTTTAACGTGTAGTGTCCTCTTCGTTTATGAATTGAGTTTAAATAAAAGATGTAGTTTTGTTGTGGTTGTTGTTGTATTTGGACGAGAGATTTGATTGGCAGTGAGGATGAAATGTTTGTACTGGTGGCTGAGTGATGGGAAGTCAACAGTGCAACGTGGAACATATTTAAAGTCCATAGAACAATATGAAGGCGAGGGAGCAGTACTAGTGTCTGTCCCGTGTGGCAGCGAGTCGTCCTCCCCCTCGTGTTCGTGTCTAAAATATATTTCAAAAAGCACAGTTGACTTTCCATATCCATAGGTAGTACGTGTTAAATATTCCTGAGCGATATTGCAATCTGAGGCAAATAACAGAAAGGTAAATGTGAGTAACGAAACCAACGGCATTAAAAGTCACGTATTTATTTACCTTCTTTATCCTTTCCACTGCTTGGAGTTTTATTTTCCCCATTGGTTATATGTATGCAATATTATAAACCCCACATTTTTTCACTTGTTTTTTGAATAATTTTTTAGCCTCTCTCTCTCTCTCTCTCTCTCTCTCTCTCTCTCTCTCTCTCTCTGCAATTTTTTTTTTCTCGCACTTCTGGATGTTAGCGAGTGATAACAGCAGAGAAAAGAATTTATCACCTGCTATTTGTAGTTTATATTCTGCAGCACAAACTCCAAATGTGAGATAGGCAACATTACAAAAAATATAAGTACAGTAGATAAACATTCTACAACGTTCAACGAAACACTATCCCACGAAAAAACACACACACACACACACACACACACACACACACACACACACACACACACACAACTCTCAGCAATACAGCACTTCACAAACTCCAGCACACAGTTGGAAGACACAGCCAGACAACACACAACACAACATAAACACCCCTCATATTATCGAAGAGGAGCCTTAAATTCTGCAACCTTCCAGACGACCACAATCCCAAACACACAAACGAATATCTTTGCAGTAAC
>NC_059302.1:13330166-13390166 GCF_017591435.1 Portunus trituberculatus | reverse complement strand
ATAGGCGATGGGATGGAGGATGCCGCTTGTGGGGTCCGCTTGTAGGAGGACAGCACCCACTCCAACTCCACTCGCGTCCACTTGTAGATGGAAGGGGCGGGAGTGATCTGGCGTCCAGACCACTGGCTCCGAGGAGAGGAACGCCTTGAGATGTTGGAAGGCTTGGTCACAGGTCGGGGTCCAGTGGAAGGGGACGGAAGTGCTGATAAGGTCCGTCAGGGGCGGCCAGGGTGGAGAAGTTCCTACAGAATCGTCTGTAGAAACCAGCCATCCCCAAGAACCTCATGAGAGCTTTCCTGGTGGTAGGGACAGGGAAGCCAAGGATGGCCTCCACGTTGGCTCTCTTGGGGCGAACCTTGCCGTTCCCCACCACATGTCCCAGGTAGACCACCGTAGACTTCCCGAAGGTGGACTTGGCCAGGTTGATTGTAAGACCGGCTTCCTGCAACCGACCCATCAGCCTCCGGAGACGGGTCAGATGTGTCACCCAGTCGTCCGAAGTCACCACCAGGTCGTCCAGATAGGCAGATGTTCCCTCCAAGTCCTGGGTGATGTAATTTATAGCCCTCTGGAAGGTGGCGGGAGCATTAGACAAGCCGAAGGGCATCACTGTGTATTGGTATAGTCCGAAGGGGTGATGAAGGCGGATATTATTCGGGCCTCGTCCGAGAGGGAATCTGGTAGTAACCTTTAAGTAAATCTATAGTGGTTACAAATTTGGCTACTCCTATACTATCTATAAGGTCCTCTATCAAGGGCAATGGGTAGGAGTCTGGCACCGTCACTTTATTTAATTTCCTGTAGTCGGTGCAAAATCGACTACTACCATCTGGCTTAGATGTTAACAGGCAGGAGAAGCCCAGGGGATATACTAGGTTCTGCAAGGTGATGACAGAGCAGATAGTCTACCTCTTTTTTCATCAAGTCTCTTTTAATGGGTGAAATGCGATAGGCTGGTTGTCTTATAGGCTTGATGTCATTAGATATTAATGTTATATCATGTTGGATAGTAGTACAAAGTCCTGGAAGGTCACCTGTGATTTCTGAAAAGTCTAGCAATAACTTTTTAAGATCAGACTGTTGTGAAGGTGTTAAGGAAAGAAACACCTCATCAAGGTTGGACATGATTTGGCTGTTTGAGGGGCGTCCTTTAGGTGACGAGAAGAGGAATTCGATGTCGGACTCTTCCTCGGGGGCACAGGACCAGACTCCTTCCCTACCAGACATACAGGTACAGTGCGAGACAAGTCGTCCTCTGGTTCTCTGGAGTGGTAAGGTTTCATTAGATTAATATGAACTAGTTGGGAATCCTTACGACGGTCAGGAGTGTGGACCACATAGTTTAATGGACTTAGTTTTTGAGCCACAACATAAGGTCCCATGAACTTACTGTGAAGAGCATTGCCTGGAGTGGGGAGAAAAGTAAAACCTTGTCTCCTGGTTTGAAACTTCTCATGACAGATTTGGGAAGAGAATTTTGTTGCATTTTAGTTTGAGATTTGAGGAAGTTTGATTTAGCAAAAGATCTGACTTCACTGATTTTATTCTTAAGGTTACTGATGTAGTCAGACACACTGGGGCTTGAAGGAGTATTTTGAGTAAACCATTGATCCTTTAATATTTTGAGAGGCCCCTGATCTGTCTACCATAGAGTAATTCAAAAGGGAGTAACCTAAAGAATCTTGAGGAGATTCTCTTAAAGCGAAGAGAAGGAAAGAGATACTTTCATCCCAGTCTCCTTGATGCTCCAAGCAATACTTCTTCATCATGGATTTTAATGTTTGGTGAAACCGCTCCAGACAGCCTTGGGATTGGGGTGGTAAGCCGAGGAGGTTACATGGTCGATGTTTAGCTCATTCACTATCTGTTGGAAAAAATTGCTAGTGAAATTGCTACCCTTGTCAGACTGAATTTGTTTTGGAATTCCTACCGAGGTGAAAAAATGTATTAGATGTTTTACAATGGTCTTTGATGTGATGTTCTTAAGAGGGAATGCTTCAGGGTACCTGGTAGTGGGATCCATGAGGGTTAACAAATACTGATTCCCTCGTTTGGTTTTGGGTAAGGGCCCTACGCAGTCTAGAACGATCTTTTCGAAGGGCTCCGTCTGAACTGGAATAGGCGTCAGAGGAGCTGGCACAAGGCGTTCGTTAGGCTTACCCACAATTTGACATATGTGACATGTTTTTACATAGTGTGACACATCCTTTTTCATTCCTGGCCAAAAAAATGTTGAAGAGCCTTCTTGTAGGTTTTTGGATGCCTAGATGACCTGACAATCCATCATGAGCTAGTTCTATAATGGCTGGTCTTACAGACAAGGGATGACAACTTGATGTGTTTCTGACCAGGTGTCTAGTTGTTTCAGTTCAGGAGGTCTGTAGGCACGCATCAGGACTCCTTCCTGATAATAAAAACAAGGCAATTTAGACATATCCTTTGTCTCACTGGCAACATGTCTGATCTTAGCCAAAGTGAGATCCTGTTCCTGAGCATTAATCAAATTCTCCTTTGAAATGATGTTATTGTACAAGTTGTCAGTAGAGGCAATCATTGGTGGAGGAGGTGGTGAAAGGGCAGGGGACTTGGACTGAGACCTGGTGACTGCACACACTGGGAAGAAGTGAGGGGATGTTTCGTCCAGGGTCTTAGTGGGACTTTCTGTTAAGGGAGAATCAAGAACAATTAAGTTTGGAACAGCCAAGTTACCCGCAAGATCATTACCCAGTACAAGATGTACCCCGGTACTGGCAGTTCACCAGGTTTAATGGCTACCTCAACCTCTCCTGAAATGAAAGGGCACTGTAAGCTAATATTAGCCAAGGGATAGGAGAGCTGTGATTCGAGACCTGTAAGGATCACCTTCTCCCAGTGAAAGCCTGTTTGATGTTAGGGATGACATCTTCCCTTAAGATGGATTGGGCAGCACCTGTATCACGCAGAACCTTGACATTTATTGCCTTGTCTTTACCATCAGTCAGGGACACTTTACCTTGATACATGTACGAGTCATAAAGTTCTAGAGGAGAGTTGACAGGGTTAGCTAGGGCCACTGGTTTCTTGTTCTCAAATGTGTTAGGTTTAGGGGCCACAAAAGAAAGTTGACGTTGAGAGGCCTTGCAATTTGGGTGTCTACATTTCTGGATCGTGTGACCTGGTTTCTTACAGTATGTACACCAGGGGAATTATATGCATTTGGCGAGAATCCGGTCGGCTTACCACCCGCGCCCCAAAACCTTCCCCAAAGGAGGACCTAACATTAGATAGTGAACCACGACCTCTACTACCCAGGGATCCCATCAACAAAGCAAACGCATCAGCCACTTTAGCGGCAGACATAAGATCACTCTCTCCCGTTCTTCCACATGCCTCAGAATATTAAAGGGTAACTTGTTCTTCCATTCTTCCAGGACCATTAGATTGAGCAACTCCGAAAAGGTGGTAATGTTAAGGGCGGCTAACCATTTCTTAAATTGTCTTAGTTTCTCACTAGCAAATTCAACATAGGTGTGAGAGTCTGGTTTCACATACTTTCGGAACTGTTGTCTGTATCCATCAGAAGTGATAGAGTAGGCGTCTAGAATGTTACCTTTGATCTCTTCATATTCTACCTCATCACTAAGGCCGTTGTATACCCTATAAGCTTTTCCTACTAGCTTAGGGACAAGGAGAGACACCCACTGATCCTTGGGCCATTTATTCCTATTAGCAATGCTCTCAAAAGCGCGAAATGACCCGTCAACATCAGATTCATCAAAAGGGGGAACTAGCGGAGCAGCTGTAGCAGGATTAAAGCTTGCTAACTTTTTCTTTATATCTATTTCTTCCCCTCTAAACTTAGCGTCATTTCGTAGGGTTAACTCCTGAATTTCTAACTCTTTCTCCTGCCTTTTAAGTTGTAACTGAAATTCTCTCTCTTCTTTTCTGCCTGTAGTTGCATTTGTCTTTCCTGTAATTCTCTTTCTTTTTCTGCCTGTAGTTGCATTTTTTTCTTCTTTTCTGCCTGTAGTTGCATTTCTTTCGCTTCTTTTCTGCCTGTAGTTGCATTTGTTTTCATGCATCCGGTATTCTAGTCTAAGCTTCTCAATTTCCCACTGACTTATCCTACTCTTATCCTGTTCTTCCTGGGGACTGTGTATTATAGTCCTCGTAGAGGCTGACATGGGAGTTAACTCTTCTATGGCATTTCCTAGCAACTGACCTTCTTGCACTAGATGTTCAACAACTACATTCTTAATGACCTCTTTAGTCATCTGAGACGTGATGGGAACATCAAAATGTTTAGCGATGGCTTTCCATTGGTCCTTCTTTATATTAGCATCTTTAAGTTGTTCCAGAGAAGGGTCAGCACAAAATCTTCAACGTTAAACTGAGCGGAAGCCATATTAAATAGATGTTAAACAAACAACAAAAAAAAATGATAAGCGAATTACTTAAGTGAGGAACTTGGCAGAGTGATAATAAAGGCAACCTTGAAATTACCTAGATTATACTTAAGTAAACACTTATGAGTACAATCACTAATGAGGGGTAAACTAGAGAATTACGGCATTAAGAGGGATCCGGATTACTCTAGTTACGAGACTTGAGAGTGAGGAGCGAATTGTACTGAGACTTGTTATTGATAAGGAGGCGGATTAGTCTGAGAGACTAGTTAAAATGGCCGATTCTAACTAGCGAGAAAAATGATCCGCGAAGTGAGGGGATTGAGGGTTCGCATGAACATATGATGATCCCAACACTTGGATGACACTTATTACACACCTGCCCATGTGCAAAAATAGAGATAAGTGCTATCGGTGAACACGCCTTTCTACCTGGTTTCCTGCTCTACCACTGCTATGCGATACCAATGAAAGTCACGAAGCACTTTTAATCCAAAAGGAGCCATTTGATCGCACAAAGATAAATTTAAACCACACGCAGAGTAAGTCACAGAAAAAAAAAAAACATCAAAGTCAAACCACCACAGAAACACACACAAAAAAAAGGTAATCACAGAAAAAAAGTCACTGGAAAAATGGAACACTGAACATGGGTTATAATGGTCCTGTCACGGTCGCCAATTGTTACGTTCACCGGTTAAACGGGTAAGATTGGCATCGGGGAGCCGGTGAACAATAACAATAAAAAAAAACACTGCAGGTTCAACTGGTGAGGAAATGCAAAGGGGGCACTTAAAAAGCTATTTAATAACCCAATAATGAAACTGACATACACATATAGATATAACATGAAACACATGAAACTGACATACACATATACATATAACACATAAATAAATACAACAATAAAGAACCCAACTTAATACCTAACAATAATACTAATCCTATATGGAGGCAATGTGGAAAACACGGACGAGGGAAGTGATACTTATGAGGTGTCGCAGTGGTGAAGTGCTGGGTGATGGTTGATCCCACGGTAGTCCAAGAGGCGTTGTGTTCACTGGTTGAGGCCTAGACCTCGACTGACTTCCAGAAAGCCAAGAGCTTGCTTAACACTTCCGCTTGAGTCGAATGGGGCCGCGTGAATCCAACTTCGGGACAGTAGCGGGGCTTCATGAGACGGTGACGTGGAGGGTTCATGAGACGGTGGCGTGGAAGGTTCATGAGACGGTGACGTGGAAGGGGAGGTGGAGAGGTGGCGAACGAGGTAGCAAGCGGAGGAGGTGATGGTAGTGGAGTATGTTACGGGCGGGCCGTAACACTCTTTTTCGAGTTCAACATAACTTTCTTCCCATGGTTCTACTAATGCCACTTATACCATCCCAGTTGAGCAGATTAGACAAGGGGAAACATTTCATACGTAATTTCCACATACTATCAATCCTTACTGCCAAGCTAGGCCCATCTGTGTTACGCGAGCCCCCAGTAAAGCATCTAGCGTGACAACATCCATAAAAAAGTTACGAGTCAACGCACCACAGCCAATTAGTAAGATAGGTAATAATAGATCATGATAACCGTGTCAACTCAGACGGCAAGGAATAAATGAGAAAATAAAGGTATAGAAAATAAGTGAATGATAAGTAGACCAGTGTAGCAAGATGGAAGAAAGACAGGGAAAGAAAGAGAGGAGGAAAGGAGGGAAGAAAGAAACGAAGAAAATGAAGGAATAAGAAAGGAAGGAAGGAAGAAAGGAAGAGCAGAAGAAACAAACAAACAATATGAAGAAAGGAAAAAAGAAAAGGAAGGAAGGAAAGAAGAAAGAAAGAAAGAAAGAAAGAAAGAAAGAAAGAAAGAAAGAAGGAAGGAGGAAAGAAAAAAAAGAAAGAAAGAAAGAAAGAAAGAAAGAAAGAAAAAAGAATGAATGAATGAATAAAAAAGCAAGAAAGGAAGAAAAAGAAAAAAAACAAAGAAAGAAAGAAAGAAGGAAGGAAGGAAGGAAGGAAGGAAGGAAGGAAGGAAGGAAGGAAGAAAGAAAGAAAGAAAGAAAGAAAGAAAGAAAGAAAGAAAGAAAGAAAGAAAGAAAGAAAGAAAAAAAATAGAAAGAAAGAAAAAGAAAAAGTGAAGGAGAAAAAGAAGAGAAAGGAAGAAGGAAAAAATAAAACAAGAAGGAAGGGAGACAGGAAAAGAAAACAAGAAAATTAAGAAAAAAGATAAAGAAAGAAAGAAAGGAAAAGGTAAAAATAAGAAAAAAATCCAAAAAAAACAAAGGAGAAAATAAATACATTCAACTAAAGAAAGAAAAAAATAAGACAATCAATCAATCAAACACACACACACACACACACACACACACACACACACACACACACACACACACACACACACACCATAACCCAGTACAGCACATTTTTCTCTACTTTAAGACTGAAAATCTATAAACAAGAATATTGAATCTCTGAAAGTATAGCTATTCGGTCCTAAACAGTCGCTATATTGTGCGAAAGTATGATAACAAAATGCTACATCTCAAACACATCAGGCCTCTGTTTCGTCTAAATGTAATAGTTTATCATAATGAATGCATCCTAATAGTTTGATTAATGTCAATCATTTCCTTATATTTGAAACATTGATATTTACATGTCATTGATATATATATATATATATATATATATATATATATATATATATATATATATATATATATATATATATATATATATATATAACTAAGTTTTTTGAGAGCATAAAACATAAGAAAATATCAGGTCTGCAAGTGGCAGTTTGTGTATGAGACGTGTGACAGTTTGTGTATGAGACATGCAAACCTGTGGGGATGGAATATCACACTATCGTGAATATAAACTTGTCAGTAAACCCACAGTTATAGACTTGAAAAATACAAGCGAACTGAACCAAGAGAGGGGAGGGACAGAGGATGAGAGTAACGTGGCACAGTGTGATTGGCCAACCCCACCTGTCAGCTCCACCCTACTCAAACCCTATCAGGACCTACCACTAATCCCTACCAGATCTAGGGATTACTGTTAAAAACCAGGTCAGGTCCTGAAAGGGTTTGAGTAGGTGAGCTCACAGGTGGGGTTGGCCAATCACACTGTGTCACGTTACTCTCATCCTCTGTCCCTTCCCCTTCTCTTGGTTCAGTTCGCTTGTATTTTTCATTCTGCTTTGTACTGCTGAAGATGAAGGCAGTGACCTTCGAAACGTCCAGAATAAATACTTTAAGTCTACAACTGTGGGTTTACTGACATGCAAACCTGTGTCCACTCATCCACTATATCCAGAAGTTTATCTAATTTTCAAAATTCTTCCGTTAACTACGCAACTGCCATTGGTCTACTGCTTCTATTCAGTCACCTACAAGCATGTGCGTACTCACGGCAGGAAACGTGCAAGGTACACTGTAAACACTCCGGAGCAAAGCTGCCTCACCTTGTTTCATTAGTCAGCTAATTCTGCCTCACCTTCAGACCAAACCTATTTTTCGCTTACCATCGACGATTTTATATTCGAATAAAAAATTAAATAACGATTGAGATCTTTCGGCCAATATCTGTTGAGGGCCGTGACGGCCTTGAGCGCCACACAGGAAGAGAAGGTGTCTGTCGGGTCCGGCCTGGGGCCCAAGGCAGGGAACTGGCAGCAGGTCCTTCTTTTCCTCTGTGGCCTCAAGCTTCACTAGTAGTCGTCCACTTGCAGCGCCTCACACTAGGCAAGGGGTCACCATAGGCAGGAGATCAATGTCTACCATTCACCATGGTACCGTGAGGGGCCCTAAAGGGGTGATAAGGGCTCCTTCCATAGAGTCTGGTGGTGAGTGGTGTCTACGAGTCCCCTGCTTATAATGACAGCGGGCTGAACAACTCGCCATGAACGAGGGCACGCTGTGCGCCATGCACTAGGCACTGATGGTATCAGTGGTCCTTTAAGAGGTGAAAAGGACTCGCTTCATGACAGTGTTTGGGGAGTGGTGTGTGGTGGGTCATTGCTCATGGCGACCTGTGTGGGGCGCGGCAAGGTTGCATCGTCACTGCCCTCACAACCACGGGACTGGGGTGGACTCTTACAGGGTGAAAGGTTCGTCCCAATACTTGTGTAAGCTAAGCAAGTGGACTTTATTATTGTTTCGTGAAATTGCATCAAGAAAACTGGAACCGCATCGTCATCGTGGAAACCTTCACCGTTATCGTGAAAACTCATTACCGTTGTTCGTTTTCTTTATCGTAATCAATTCGTTATCTTTAAATTACTTAGTTATCATCATTATGGCTTGTATATAACTGTTATACGATAAAAAAGAATCAATTAGTACAAGTTCCCTATGGTAAAAAGTACAAGCCTCAATACTTTTCTCTGACACATATCGTATAATACATCACCGCACCACACCAAAATCACATCGCATGGAAAAAAATAAATAAAAAAGTCTCAAGAGGTACACAGACAACTCCCAGACAAGGTGAATCCCTCCCCCGCTGAGAGCCGAGAGTCTGTCTTGCTTGCCTACCTACCTACCTACCTACCTACCTGCCTGCCTGCCTGCTTTCCGCCAACTGTGCTGATGTCACTCGTGCGGGTTTCTGTCTGATTAACGAACTTTTCCTCAGCTTCCCTTGTATCATCAGCTCCGTCCCTTCCTTGGCTTTCTTCCACTCATCCCTCTCTCTGCTTCTCTCTGCCTCTCTCCCTCTTAATCTCTCTTTTCTTTTCTTTCCTTCTTTTCTCAGTGTCTTCCTTTCCGTGTCTTCTTTTCCAATTCACTATGCTTTCTCTCTCTCTCTCTCTCTCTCTCTCTCTCTCTCTCTCTCTCTTATTTCTTTTCCCTTCTTTTGAATCTTTCAATGCGTTTTATCTTTTGTCCTCTTTTCTTTGTGCATTTTATCTCTCCTTTCTCACTTTCCTTTATATTTCTTAAGGATTTTTCTCGTCTTCTTCCGCTTCTGCCTTACCATGATTTCGTGTATTTTTTGTTCGATATTTCCTTCTTTCTCGTTATTTTCTCTTTTCATTATTTTTATTTATTTCTTCTTACTCACTACCGTTTATATTTCCTTCTGATCCTTCAAGTATTCTTCCTTATCTCGCCTTCCAAGATTCCTTACATTATCATATTTTTCTCTTCCATCTAATTCTCATTCATTATTTTCTTTCTCTCTCTCTCTCTCTCCTCTTTTTCTCCTTTTTACATACCTGACTTATTCGTTTTTCGTGAACTACAAAACATTATTATTCTCTGGTTTTCTATAGTCAAATTATATGCATCTCATTTTCATCCTTCCTTCCTTTCATCCTTTATCCCTCTCCTTTCTTCGCCTAATCTCTCTTTTCTTCTTCCTCCTCCTCCTCCTCCTCCTCTTGCTCATCAGGCTTGCTCACTTCACCTTCCACTTACGTCAATCTACGGTAATCTTCTCTCCTTCATAATCTGTTTCGTTGCGAGGCGCCCTAATGTCGTACCCGCCATGGCCTCCTTATCAACTCCATGCGAGGCACCAGAAAGTCGCCGGGAGGAAAACCTGCACGTGTGTGTGTGTGTGTGTGTGTGTGTGTGTGTGTGTGTGTGTGTGTGTGTGTGTGTGTGTGTGTGTGTGTGTGTGTGTTTCTGGGATTCAAGTGCTGTGTTGTCTCGTGTTGTGGGTCAGTGCCCGCCTCGTCTTGTGAAATAAGAAGTGACAGAGAGAGAGAGAGAGAGAGAGAGAGAGAGAGAGAGAGAGAGAGAGAGAGAGAGAGAGAGAGAGAGAGAGAGAGAGAGAGAGAGAGAGAGAGAGACACACACACACACACACACACACACACACACACACACACACACACACACACACACACACACACACACAAGAGCAATCAATCATGCAGAGACGAACCCTTTAAAAAAATCAATAATAGCGTCACGTTCCAGCATACTTGTAAGCTGGAAGTTGTAAAGCTCAGGGAACATTAACACGTGACAGACAGGTGCATATAAGGTGAGGCATTCCGTGAGGGCGCCGCGTCTCACTGGCCGCTGTGATTAGCTAATAATTATATTCTTTCCTTTTCTCTTCTTCTTCTTTCCGTTTTATTTGTCCCTCTTCCCTTGTTTCCTTTTTTCCTTGTGACTTTGACGGTACATAATCTCTCCTAAGATTTCGTTATATAGGATCGTGAAAACACTCTTGGGAACCACAGTGACTTCCACTAAAGGTTGTTCAAAATAGTCTAAAACTCTTATGCTTGGATACCTCTCTCTCTCTCTCTCTCTCTCTCTCTCTCTCTCTCTCTCTCTCTCTCTCTCTCTATATACATAAATAAATAAATAAATAAATATATATATATATATATATATATATATATATATATATATATATATATAGAGAGAGAGAGAGAGAGAGAGAGAGAGAGAGAGAGAGAGAGAGAGAGAGAGAGAGAGAGAGAGAGATATATATATATATATATATATATATATATATATATATATATATATATATATATATATATATATATCCATCTATCTATCTATCTACCTACCTGCCTACCTATTTATTTATCTGTCTGTGAACGAGAACTTACCTCTCTATCTCTCTCTATCTCTCTCTCTTTTCAAAAGCCACAGGCTGAGGGTGAAGTTTTTTCATTGTTAATGTATTACAGGAATAATGAAAACCCTCTTAAAAAATCTTAAAAATCTTCTATTAAGTGGGCCTGTATATATATATATATATATATATATATATATATATATATATATATATATATATATATATATATATATTTTTTTTTTTTTTTTTCCATTGATCACTGGCCTTTTCGCCTAAAAATAATAGTGATATTTACATGAAGCATGAAGAAAAGTAGCATCCATAGAAAGAAAAGGAAGCCAGCAATATCTATAGAAGGAAGGAAAACAATCCCGAGAGAAAAAAAATATATCTACAGAAAAACCAGCAATATGAACCCGACTAATTATCTCTGTGGCCGCTGGATATATATACGTAAGAATCCAATGTAAGTCCTTAACACGACACAAACGCAGAAAAAGAAACAGTGTGACAGGAACTTATCTCATCCTTTGGTAATTGCAGCCACGTGTGAGAAGTTCGCTGACCTTAACACTAACGAAGCCTTCTTTAAGCTTCTCAAACTGTTAATCAACCACTCAGCTTTGGTTTCCTGAATCCTGCACCGAAATAGATCAAGTGGTGTCTCAAGTTTCCATGCAGCGTTTCTCAGTCCATCAACGCTGCTCATCCTCTGCGAACGTCAAGTGAAGCTAACGAAGGGAGAATATCATATGGTCATTAGTTTCTCTCCTGGTGCGACGTACGTAAGCTTCCTCCACCAGTGTCTCGTTTCTCTCTCTCTCTCTCTCTCTCTCTCTCTCTCTCTCTCTCTCTCTCTCTCTCTCTCTCTAGTTGTATGGTCTAAGGGGCAATTTAGTTTCACTTTCTAATAACGTGCGGGAAATGTTGTTGTAATGAAGGGATATAATATTAATTTCTTCCTCGTTAGAATGGTTGTATATAGCCGGAAAATGTCACTATACTCGCACACCACAGATGACTTAATTTCTGTTGCTTGTGGATCGTTTTGTTCATTTTATCTACACAGAATAACTCGATACTGAAAAGAAAATGTGAACTCAAGAGAGAGAAGATTAATGGGTGAGAGCATCGGCCAGTGACTGTTAATTGTCACCCCCGCCTGGGCTTAGCTGGTGACACTGTGCTGCTACTGGACCAGCTGTGCGGCATCCCTCAGGCCCAACCATGTAAAGTGATACATCGGACTATATAGACTGCTCTGTAGACTCCCTAGACTAGAGAGCCACGAGCAAGGTTGTCACACGACCTGTAGACACCTGCACTGTGTGAACCACTACTCCAACAAAGCGTTATTACCGGCATATCAACCTCAATCCTCATCTGCAAACAAGAATACCTGTAGTTTTTTTCTTTTACTTGTTATGTGTGAAGGAGGCCAGCCAAGGAGACGCACCAGCCAAAGGCAACAAAATCACTATTAGAAAAAAAAATGTATAAAACAAATCAATGACGTTGCTGCTTCTAGAGAGAAAATAAAAAAAAACCACATTAATAAGTAAATGAATAAGCTAATTAATAGATAAATATGAAAGATTATACACGAATCAAGAGGCCAATCTAATTGCACAGATGTCTTTATGCTACTCTTTAGATACACATTTTTTACAGGAATACACCACGCTACTTTTCACCTTCCATATAAACTTATAGTCACTCAACAGTACAAAAAATGGCCTCTTTTCTCAAGCTTCAGAAGGAGAGATGATGTGGGTGGAGAAGAGCCTTTTACTATGCTATCCTTTTCCTCACATAAACAGCGTGACGTAATGAAAGGAAACGATTTAGATGGTGTTTATAAATCCTACGCAATCCTAATCCTCATTCTCTCCTGCTCACCTTCACCTCATCACCCATCTCTTCCTTATCATCGGCTTCTCACACTCTTTCTCTCACAAGTTCGATAATTTCCCCCGTGACTAGAGTTATAAAGATGAGGCCGAAGATTCCAGACCATAACTTATCTGTCCCCGCATCCAGCTGAGATCCGCCTACTTCCTTTCCCACCACTGGCTTCATCCTTGCATAACCCTCCCTTGTACTGGCTGCTCTGTGGTTCATCTGGCTATACTGCGTCTGTTGCTGCTGTCTTTGCCGTGTCGTGATCTAAATGACTTGTTAGTGTCGTGATGTTCTTGCCTCATTGGATGCACTATAAAAAGATCGATTATTTGTACTCACTCGCTTTTATCCTTGATGGTGTTCTCTCTCTCTCTCTCTCTCTCTCTCTCTCTCTCTCTCTCTCTCTCTCTCTCTCTCTAACTTCTTTATAACAGTACAATAAAAATTAAACCTCTTATTTCATATATATGCTACAAAATTAAATTATTCTTCCACTCACCAATAAATTACTAGTTTTCACCTTTATTTTTCCTCAAATCTGTTATCTTTGTGACCTGAAAATCTTTGAGTTCGGAACCTGAGAACTATTTTTCTTTCACCTTCCAATTCCTACACTTCATGGCCACCTACGCTTCCGTCTGATATATCCGGGATGGTTCTCGGTTCCTGACACACTCTCTCCCGGCTGGAGTCACTGGAAGAAGGATGTGTCCCAAGGGAGCCAACTCCTCTCTTCTTCCCTTACCTTCTTCCCTTCTTTCTGTTATCTTCTTATGTTCTATTTTTCCACCTCCTCTTCTTCCTCCTACTCCTTTTCCTTCTCATCTTCCTCTTCCTATTAATCTTGTTTCTTCATACTATCCTCCTCTTCCTTTTTCTCCTCCTCCTCTTTTTATTCCTCTTCCCTCCACCTCCTCCTGATTTTCGGCTTTCTCTTTTACTTTCTCCCCCTCCTCCTATTCCTCTTTCTTCTCCTTCCTTCTCCTTCATCTTCTTATCTTTCTTTTATTCGTTTTCCTCGTCCTCGTCCTTCTCCTTCTACTCCCCCTGCTCCACCTCTTCATTCCCTTCTTGTTTCTCTTCACTTCATCTTCCTATACTCTCCCTCTTATTCTCCTTTCTCATAGAGTGGAGTTTCCTTTTCGTCGATCATCTGGCGTATTGTTTTCGTCAAATATTTATTTGTTTCTCACTTCCTTTTCTGATTTTTCTCCAATATGCAATAATTCTTGTCCTCAAGTTATTTGACTTCTAAACACTTCCACGGAAAGCAGTCTCACGGCTGTTATTCCGTTGCAAACAGCAGTTACCTAGTCCCCAGCGCTCTCGTCCATCAGGTACTTTCAACAAAAGACAATAGTAAATTGGTTTCTATTGTTTGCCTATAGAGCTCCCCTGTCCTCTTACATCTGCCGGTGAACCAATAGCAATTATTGTTTTATTTGTGTATTGCTTCCATTGTGCTGCGCGTTTGGTTGCCTCGCCTTGTGATGAAAAGCAACATCTGCCTTTCATCAAAGGTCATACTTTCCACTACAAAGCAAGGGGTCGAATGTTTTCATTGCCAAAAATCAATGCTGGAAATGACAAGAACAGCGCTAGGGAAAGTAAGTGTAGGGGGACGGCTGGCCCCATCAAGGCGACAATAACCAGAGAGAAACGTGCAACACATTTGGAAATAATCTAACTAAAATCACATCTAAAGGGTGATCATTCCTGAATAATGACCGCTGCATTTTGTTTCATCTATTTTCTTTTTCTTTTTTTCTTTTTTCTATGTATGAAACTTACTGTTTATCATAGGAAGCATCATAGAGTTGTTTTTGAGGTGAGATTTGTAGCATGTCATGATATACTTACAAAACAAGAGACAAGGAAATTGATGGAAAAAGACGAGTTTGTTAAAATGTGACTATTGGAGATCGTAATAGTGATCCTTATCATAATCTGTAGGTCATGTACAGCGATGTGTTCTACTGTAAGTAGAGATGTACCGATGCATCGGTATCGGAATCGGCGGTATCGGCCCATTTTTGGGTATCGGTATCGGTATCGGTATCGGCTTATTTTATGCCGATACTTCCGATACCTAAAAGGAATTTCCTACTTAGTGATATATTCGATATAAGATATTGCTGATACCAAATTAAAATAATACGGCGTATTAAGTTTCCGTGGTGATTACCGTATGTCATAGAATACTGTTTTCTGTGGTAATAAGCCACAACCTCTAAATTGGACGTGTATGAAACGCGTATAGGCTGAACTCCGGCATCCTGTCACACGGTCGGTCATGAGTCACCACGCATTCTCACTGTCTCTCAGTCAGACGCTGCTCCTCCACCCACACAAAGTTCACACAGGTGAAAAGCTTATGTTTTTGAACTATAATCTAAGAATGTCAAACTTCAGATATTGAGAATCCAACAAAATGATTTGGCATATATATATATATATATATATATATATATATATATATATATATATATATATATATATATATATATATATATATATAGTTAGGCATTTTGCATTATTGTAAATAACAGCATATTCTTATTTGATTTATAATTAACAGTGATAGTGCTAGCATTTTCCAAGATATCATACTGGAATAGGTGGAAGCTCGAATTATATATGTATATTAATTTTAATGCAAGTTTAATTTTTGAGTTACTTGTGTTAACCTAAGGATGTAAAAATTCCATAACTAAGAAAGTAACGATTCTGTTTTGTAATCATGTGCATTGTGTATAATTTGTTGCATATTAATTATTTAAGATCATAGCAATACACTAGAAATTTAGAATAAACTAAACTTTTTCTATTTAATTGAAAAGATTAGGTGAAAGCTCATTTTCTGAATTGGTCTACTAATGTGTAATGAATTAATATCAAAGGATGTCAGATTTAATTAAAGAGAAACATACACAACAAAATGAGTTTCTTTTGCTAATATTTTGTGTCTGTTTTACAATTTTAATAATTTTAAAATATTTTTGATCGCCAAAATATCGTCAATAAAATTAATAATGAAAATGCACAAGACCAAATGGTCGCTAAAGGAGTAAGAAGTAAGAATTTAAAATTACTGACAAGAATCAGAAGACTGAGAAGATATTCATTCCAATTACTGAGTAATTTACCTTTGCAAATGGCTTCAAAAAGCTTCTTTCACAACGTTCTCAGAAGGACTTACAGCATCCCCCAAAACAAAGCCTCCCATCTGATAACGCTCGCCGTCCACCAACTCATCCTGGTGTCCAGTGCAGTAATCACTACAAGTAGTAGTATCGGTATCGGTGGTATCGGTATCGGTAGTAATATCGGTATCGGCCCAATTAGGTGGTATCGGTATCGGTATCGGAATCGGCCAAAATTTTGGTATCGGTACATCTCTAACTTTACGACATACAATGATGAAAAGGAAAACATTAATATATTGTGATTCAAAACATTCCTTACAAAGGAAAAAGAAAAAAATTCGAGAATACGCTATACGGTAATTTTACACCGTGACCATACTATGTAATCTGATGCCACAAAACAATGCTTATTATAGGATCATTATCGTTACGGATCATTATCGTTACTCATCAGTACAATCACGTTAGTGAATCCCTGGGCACTACAAAATAATAAGTGTCCAATGGAAAGGTTTTGCGTAACTATCAGTAATCAGTTCAACACGGGCTGCGTAGATTTTCTCTGTTCTTTTTTTATCCACAAACAGGAAACGTATCACATTAAAAGGTTAAACAGAAAACGAGATTAAAGCCTGTAAGTACATTGATACACTGTAGGCTATATTCCTCAGGATGGGAACAGCAATCTAAGGTAATGGTCCAATATAACTCCGGCACCTTATTTCCTTCCAGCCCTTCACAAAACCCTTGGTATACATATAATACGATAACCGGAAAATGCTACCAACCCTCTATCCCAGTAGCCAATCTAACATGTATATTGTACGAAACTGCAGTAATACCCTCCTTCTTAAACCAACTGCCCGGGGCTAGGCTTGGATAAAACAGATGGACAGGACGGAACCAAGCGGCACAACTGTTGGGATTAATAACATCAGATACAACAATATTCAACTTACATTTGATCAGAGACAGACTCCCAGAAGACAAGGACAGCCAGTAGTGGATCACCAACAACTGACCCAAAGTGCAGTAGGAATTTCAGCTCACCACAGATGGACAGCTTCAGACACAACACCGAGGACCGAGCATTTTGTTGACGTGTAGGCTGCCAGAGTATGATGATATCACCCTAAGTCCTCGTGATCCCGCCTCTAGTTCATCACACATAGTAAAACCCAACAAAACACAATTCACCTTAGTCTAATTCCCACCGAATATAACTACGCTACACAAAGTTTTCACTGAGTTCTTGCCCCACTTTCCCGAGCACACCAGTCACACACAGGCTAGGAAAACGTGGGTAGGAGCAGCTGCGTAGTGGGTGACACGGGAAGCTTAGCACGCTGTCTAATGTTTACCAACCAGCTGAGGGGCTACGGATCTTTGATTAATCATGTGACGTAATCTTATATTCTATACTTGATGCTATATAATATTTGTTTTATGAATTGGTGATGTTAATTTTTTTTAATGGAATGTAATTTAGATACTAGTCACTCCTAATCTCTTTCTGTCTAAGATTATCCATGTAGCCTCGTCATGCTTGTGTAATTCACCTCGGTAGTCTGATGGTCACCCAGCCAGTCTTCCCCATTACGGAGCGAGCTCAGAGCTCATAGACCGATCTTCGGGTAGGACTGAGACCACAACACACTCTACACACCGGGAAAGCGAGGCCACAACCCCTCGAGTTACATCCTGTACCTATTTACTGCTAAGTGAACAGGGGCCCCACACACATTAAGAGGCTTGCTCATTTGCCTCGCCGCCCCGGGACTCGAACCCGGCCCTCTCGATTGTGAGTCGAGCGTGTGTAATTCACTACTCTCGTCTGCTGGTCACCTAGCCAGCCTTCCTCATTACGAAGCGAGCTCAGAGCTCATAGACCGATCTTCGGGTAGGACTGACACCACAACACACTCCACACACCGAAAAGCGAGGCTACAACCCCTCGAGTTTACATCCCGTACCTACTTGCTGCTAGGTGAACAGGGGCTACACATTAAGAGGCTTTACCATTTGCTACGCCGCTCCTGGGACTCGAACCCGTGCCTTTTCGGTTGTGAGCCGAGTGTGCTAACCACTACACTACGTGGTGTGTGTGTGTGTGTGTGTGTGTGTGTGTGTTTCACTGTTTGATCTGCTGCAGTCTTTGACGAGACAGCCAGACGTTACCCGACGGAACGAGCTCAGAGCTCATTATTTCCGATCTTCGGATAGGCCTGAGACCAGGCACACACCACACACCGGGACAACAAGGTCACAACTCCTCGATTTACATCCCGTCCCTACTCACTGCTAGGTGAACAGGGGCTACACGTGAAAGGAGACACACCCAAATATCTCCACCCGGCCGGGGAATCGAACCCCGGTCCTCTGGCTTGTGAAACCAGCGCTCTAACCACTGAGCTACCGGGCGTGTGTGTGTGTGTGTGTGTGTTCACCAGAAAGTCCTTATCATAAAAGGTAAAAATAAGCTGCATTCAAGTAGTCGTGGTTCTATATTTGTCCACTAGAGTCCTCTTCAGTGACATGCGCCACACACTTCACGCCAGTCACCTCATCTTTCTTTTGCATCACTTTACTTCTTTCCCCGTTCATTCCAATCTTTCGCCCTGCCGTTCATCATCCTCTCAGAAAACAATTTATTTATACTCCCACATTCTTACTCTCTCTCTCTCTCTCTCTCTCTCTCTCTCTCTCTCTCTCTCTCTCTCTCTCTCTCTCTCTCTCTCTCTCTCTCTCTCTCTCTCTCTCTTTCTTCTTAATTAGAGTCTCTTCTGGATTCTTTAAAATAGTTTTTCTGTGCCCTCTTTATACTCACCTCTTCCCTCATCTTAAACGTTTCCGCCAGTCTCTTTCATCACCTGCTCCTACCTGTGGCTCAGATATAAGAACCAAGGCCTTCATTTAATGTTACGATCCATTTCCTTCACCACTTCAATCTCCTCCTCGAATCTTTTTTTTTCAGTCATTTTCCTTAATATTTCTTTTTTTTTCGAGCTGTATTCTTATATAATTACGTTTCTTACCTGCAAAGAGATATTCCTTTCCTTTAATCCAAATGTCATACTATTTTCAGTTCCTTTCAATCGCACCTTTTTTTTCTCTCCCTTTCAAAACTAAATTAATCACCTCCACCCATTTTTATTCTGTCGTAACAATATTCGTTACTGAAAGTTCCCAAAATACTAGTTTTCTCCTTTTCCCTTTCCTTCCTCCAGCACATTACTTCATCACTGATTAAATCCTTATCTTAACCTCTCATCTGTTCCCCTTGCACCTCATGTCCCCTCTTCAATTTTTATTTTTCCGCCTACAATTTCTCAACCTTTCACAGCTCACTTTCTTAAGGTCAATCTCATTTCTCATTTTCTGTTTTTTTTCCTTTTTCATTAACTTTCCTTCTCTCAGATACTCATAAATTTAATGATCTTATCAATCAATATCTTCTTTACACCTACACGTCTCACCTCAACTCTTGATTTGGCTCCCTCTCATCGCATCCCTCCCTTCACATGCCTTGTTTTGCCTCCCTCGACCACAACTCTCTCTATCAAAAGTCTCTTTGTCACGTCTACATCTTTGTGTGTGTGTGTGTGTGTGTGTGTGTGTGTGTGTGTGTGTGTGTGTGTGTGTGTGTGTGTGTGTGTGTGTGTGTGTGTGTGTGTGTGTGTGTGTGTGTGTGTGTGTGTGTGTGTGTGTGTTGGATCATCAGCAGGAGACTTGATTAAGAGTTTTGACAAAGGTGTAATGAAAGAAATCAACGGAAAATACTGTTTATTAATCAGCAGCAACGTGTGAGGGGAGAACCCTCCATACAACACTCTCCCAGTGCCGCACAGACGCGACACTGGCACCCCTGGCACTGCTAGCACCTCTGGCACCATTAGCACCTCTGATACCACTGGCACCTCTGATACCACTGGCACCTCAAGGAACACTGGTGCCATAGGTACTTCCGACACTATTGGCACCACTAGCACCACGGATACTACTGGCACCGACGTAAGTGTTCAGGTTGAAAGTGTTCTTCCTAGATAATACTTTGGCATCTTTACCACAACACAGTGGCGATCACTTGTAGTGTTCCTGAAATGTCTGGTCAATTCAGCCAAATAAACAGGCTGTTATACATAACAACATAATAATGACATACATATGCCTACAGGAAGTGTATTACTTCTTTTGAAGACAATATGCCTTTTAATAACATCCATCCTCGCCGTGGCAGCGAAGTCCTAGGGATACACTACTAGGGGACACGGGAAAGTCCTTTGCTCCGAGCTGAACTGAAGGTAGATTGACAGACTTTGTGCGTTGGAAGCCGTGAAAGGAGATTGAGAGAGAAAGGATCAGCTCGTGAACAATGTAGATTGGGGTTAGGGAAGGTAGAGGCATGAGGGAAGGTGGGGATGAAATGGAAGAAGGGTACATCAAGAGGTACAATAGTGTTGGCGGTGACCGCCATCACCGGCACCACCTCGCTATAGTGGCGGCGCTCCAACATCCCCACGTCTCCCCTTGAGGAGAGGTTGGAGGCGGCCAGCCCAGCACAGCTCAAGGTCGGGTCAAGCCCTTATCACAGATCCTTCCTCATGACTGACCGCCGACACCACCCTGCGTCGTCGCCACGGCACTCTGGTGTGTGCCGTAATAGGGTGACAGGCTTGATCTGACAACACCCACTAGCTAAAGCGTTAAGGGATGCCGGTGGTCGTGTAGCGCGATAATGAAAGCATCATGAGGTGACTGAATAAACTTGACTACGGTGGTGGTGGTGGTGTCACAGTAACTGGAACGGCTACTAAAGGCGTGGCCGTGTGATATGTTGTCAACACCACTGACGCGCTTGTCTAACCAGTTATTAGGTATGCGAATATTCCCAATGAAGAAGGTCAGCTTTCCAGGGCTGCCTCTTGCTTGTCTTCGGCGGGAGAGTGACTTTGAAAAGTGATTTCACTGAAAAATTCTCATGTTTCATAGCGAGTTGAAAAAGCTTATTGCATACATATATGGGTATACATATGTGTATATATGTAGATACAAGTCTGCAGATGACTACAACGATAAATGCATTATGTAAATGATCCACTAGAATATAGGACTACAGGCCCCTGTCGCTGCCTGAGTACAGTGAGGGACATGTTCACACCGAGAGCCTCCAAGAGGCGTTCTTGCTGGGAGAGTCATCCGGATCGTCTCGACAGTGGCTGGCCAAGTTCATGAGCGATGGAGACCTTGCCAGAGGTCACCTCACCGGCAAGTCCCTCTGCTCAGGCTCCGTGGTTTCATCATCTTGGCCGTCGCCTTCCTCTATTTCCCATATAAATCTTACTGATGAGCTGCCCGACTCCTGCCTCTGACTAATATGAGGGTGTCTGAACGGGTTGGCATAGCCATGCATGGATGGCTGGCCGCTGCTGGTTTCGTAGCCGTCTTCCTCACTCTCCAGGAAAAGCGAGCGCTGTCCGCCGCCTGGCACACTAAGGCGCCCCATGGGCATGTCTTCCTCGCCATCCTCGTGAGCGCTGCGCCTAGTGATGGTTCCGCCGCTGTCCGTGGACACAGTAGAGTAGCGCCTCATTGGCCAGCGCTGGATGCCGCCACTCAACACGGAGGAGTTCGTGGACACCAGCGAATCACTTCTTGTGGTGACAGAACCGTTAGACATTCTTGGTCTCGTCCATCTCACGGAAGGGTTGGAGGCGCGGTGGTGGCGGAAACACTCGCTCAGCAGAGGGTCATCAGAAGACGCTGATGAGGCAGAGTCCTGACGAAGACACTGGCGGCACCGAGAAGATGGGCGATCCATGGGCGTCAGCTTGAAGGACACTGTGCTCTCCCGCCTGGGGTTGGAGGCGCGCCGCTGGTCTGATGGGAGTGGGGAGGTGACAGGCCTGCCGTTCCGAAGGGAGCACACAAGTTGGTTGTGGCCACAGGCGCCACACTCCGTGGCATAGCTGTAAAGGGAAGCCGTGTCTGGCTCAATGATGCGGACTGGTGTCGGGGCGTGGCCATTCCCCATTTTAGGATTGAGGGAAGAGCGAGAGAAGGATGGTGTGGCTGGACTAGGCGGGCGCCACCAACAAATTATCTTCAACACCTCTTTACTTGCCGTTTCATTCCGGTATACATAAATAAAAGGACTAGTACAGGAGGAGGACAAGGCAACGCAAATTACCAGCTCGTTCAGGTAAGGAATATCTTTTGTCCATCCACCAGCTTCACAGATTTTGTAAATAAAATATGGCATCCAAGACGTCACGAAGGAGGCGATAACAATGACGGCTGTCTTGACTGCTCTGCCTTCTTCGCGAAAGAAGAGCGAAGAGAAGCTGGTGTTGGAGGAGCGTCGCCTATGTACCCGAGTCTTGCACCGTACCGAATTGTTGGTACTGCCGGACTCCGCCACGGAGGGACAATCTGGGATGATGATCTCCGCGGGGTTGTGGCCGAGGCTGTGGCGCCGCGTCCGAGCTGAGTTGCGCTGTGCTGCCCTGTACATGTGAACATATATCCAACACAACACGAAAAGCGGCACCAGAAAGCCACAGAGCGAAAGCAGCACAGCGTAATACAATCCAAACTTGATAGGGACTGCAGACACCACGTCCTGACCTGCCGAAGAGAAAAAAAAAAACAGTTACTTGGGAAAAATAGCAACATTACCCTCGTTAACACTCCAGCTGCCCTAGATCTGTCTTAGCCATCTCTTCTTTTTTCTGTTTACTATCACCATAATTATAGCAATGCAGCAATAGGTGCGTCAATATAAGGTGAGACGGCAAATGTTGATGCAATGCTACGAATTCTAAGGGACTGAAGATGCTTTTATAGAGGTAGGGATGTTAACATAATTTATTACTTTTTGACTTCGCGTTTTTTGTAATGCATAACCTGCGATGCGTTCCCATTGTATAGACTAATGCATGCAGTCAGCGTATGAGTAGAAGGAACTAACACATATGATGCAAAGTTGGCTGAAAAAGATATATAAAATTTCTTATCCTGATTCTTAAGGAGAGCCAAGTATGTTCAGTGTTAAGGAGGCCAGTGCTAATAAAGATGAGTGGCCACCTCTTAATTAAAAGTGGTGTCTGAGTGATAAGTACAATGTGTCAGTCCTTGATGAATTCCAGACAATACTACCATTATTTTGTCTAAAAACGATAGGGAGCTGTTCTGTAGCATCATTATATAATTTCTAGCCACACAATTGCTGAAAATTGAGTAGATTCGTCAGTGTGAGAACATTCACGATGAGTTCAGTGAGGTACAATAAGAGAGAAAAGAAGACTTATGCATTTTTCTTATGGCTCACGTTTACACAAAACATTCAACAGAGAGGCAATAATCGTTCAACAAAGGGAACTTAACCTGAAAACACATATTATGAGAGAATATTGTGAAACGTAAAGAATAATTCCACAGCTTATAATAGCTTTCAAAATGTTCATGACCATTGAAATGTCTCAGAAAAGTAGGGCCTAAGGTACGATACACAACATTCAGGTTATAAATCTAGAAGAGCGAAGACTAACGAAATACTTCAGTCAACGGTAAGAAATATCACCTTCATCACAATAAAGTCCCTGCTGAAAGCATGATATGATTCCTTTGGATAAATACAATTTTAAAGACAATAAGAGTGGAAAACCATTTCCCAAAGACAGTAGTTTAGAGGCTTAGACTAAAGTCTTCTTCCGGTGATAATTAACGTCTTTATAATTGTTGCAAAATTATTTTCAAGTATACAGAGGTGAATACGTCTGACCACCAGAGTCGAAAGTCGGGAAACACTGATGTCAGGGACAGAATGGAGACTATCATGACCATGCCTTTCGAGAGTAAAGAATACATTCTTTTCTATTCATATAACATATATGATCAAGTCGGTGAAGGAGTGGAGCAGGATCCCGGAGCCATAAAACTGTAAGATGTTTGAAAAGCTAACTTTACTGATCGATGAAGTGAAAATTATTACGCACTGAAGTGAAAGATTGAAAGTAAATTTCTAAAGATGATATTAGGAGAAATACAGTTTTAGAAGTTTTAATGTGAGCTTGAGGTGCTGCTCAGATTTTTATGCAAATATTTGCGAGTCATAGATTAGACTAGAGTATATTTCTGGTAAAAAGAAAATAAACGAATATAAGAAAAGATAATAAAATTCCAATTCTAGAAGGAAGGCTAAGAAACCTTCCGTCAATCACAGTCTGATGTTCATTAGTGATAATCAATGGGATCACTTCTGTAACAAACAAAGAACTAAAAGTGCGAGCCTCTAAAACATAAGAAATTGTTATTCCACGAGAAACCACTAAAATGACTTTGGTTGAAATGCCTTCAAAGGAATAGGTAGTGATAGAAACATGCACTCTTGACCGGCAACAAGCAAGCATGAGTGACAAACAGAAAATAAAAATCAAAAGATAAGCAGCGAATCCCAACAGCAACCAAGCTTTGTCTAAAATGGGGAGTTGGACAGTACAATAAGGCTCTGAATATTAGTTGGGTCCCCAAGGGTGATCAATAACAGCGGGGTGCTCCATTGATTGCTTCAGGTGACCGAGAACAGTGAAGAAGTGATCTTGTTTACCATGCTCGTCGGCGATGAAAAATGAAGACTGGTGGATGATAGCGACGCAACACCCAAGCAGGTATTTATGGATACGTCTATGGGAAAGACTCGAAATAACTTCCACTTCAAAGAAATAAAATAGTAGATTAAATAAGAAATAACAAACATACAATTACAGAGAGAGTGATTGTATTTCTCGTTGATTTCCGTTGAATCTTTGTATATAGGAAATTCCAAAAGTACATTGTTATAGACACGACAGACAATTATCTTTCAGTACAGAAAAAAATAATAATAACAGCCGGATTCCTGATAATGTTACGGAGAGAAAACAAGGGAAGGAACACATAACAGCTACGCTTCGCCTCACACATTCATGCCTCAGAGAGAAAAGTAACGTTTCTGATTGGATATTAGATTCAAGACCGCGAAAATTGCAGAAATTAAAAGTTGAAGGAGCTGGAAGGACGCCTCTCAAAGCAGTCACTTTCAGAGAAATTGACCCGAAGATAGTTTTGATAATCTCACAAAAGTTGTGTGTGTGTGTGTGTGTGTGTGTGTGTGTGTTCACGGTCGCCTACTGGTCACCCAGCCAGCCTTCCCCATTACGGAGCGAGCCAGAGCTCATAGAGCGATCATCGGGTAGGACTGAGACCACAACACACTCCACACACCGGGAAAGCGAAGCCACAACCCCTCGAGTTACATCCCGTACCTATTTACTGCTAGGTGAACAGGGGCAGGGCTACACATTAAGAGGCTTGCCCATTTGCCTTACCCCACCCGGGACTCGAACTCGGACCTTCTCGGTTGTGAGCTGAGCGTGGTAACCACCACACTACGCGGTGTGTGTGTGTGTGTGTGTGTGTGTGTGTGTGTGTGTGTGTGTGTGTGTGTGAGCATTCCTTCTCTTCAAATTTAGAGTGTGTGTGTGTGTGTGTGTGTGTGTGTGTGTGTGTGTGTGTGTGTGTGTGTGTGTGTGTGTGTGTGTGTGTGTGCAGATGAAGTGCAAGCATGGGAAGTGACGTGAAGTGTTGTGAGACAAAGGAAAGGGTTCAGGGAGGACGCAAGAAGAGCCGAGAATGGGAAGTTATTGCCGTCGCCGCACTCCCCAGTATTGACGTGTTTTGCGGCAACAACGGCACGGGTCCCTGCAAAAATATTGTAAAAACCAACCACGAAGAAAAACAACCAACCACTTTTGTCTTATTATTATTTGAACTACTGAATAGGAGAATCATTCGGGAAAATAACGCACCGCGCTTTCATCGTCTTTCTTGAGACATCAACCGGAGGAATTCCTAATGAGCAGTTGGAAATTGTGTGCAATCTTCTCCCTAAAATTAACTGAACAGAAGAATCATTAAATAGCAATTACAGAAGCCTATGATCTTCATGTAATGATATGAAAATTTTGAAAGTAGCTCCAAACTTCATCATTCTTACGACCACTAACCTCTGTTTTGTCACATTATCTCAAAACCGACAAGTTCAGATTTAACTTGAACAGTCTCCTATCATTTCTGCTTATCAAATTTTCCTCGTTGATTAAGTGTCTTTTCCTCCTATCCTTATTTATCAGTTGCTATATCTCACCAGATCATCTCAGTAACAAGTTCCAATTCTGAATCGTGTTTGCTCACCTGATTATCCTCACTAAGTGTCTCTTCCCCAACTCTCTATTTCAGTTACAGTATTTCACCGCATCGTTCCGGTAACAAGTTCCAATTCAAACTGTATTCCTGCAACAGACTCGTACCTTGTTTGCTTCCACAATGTATTTTTTCACTTCTCTTTACCGTCAGCTACATTCCATGACATCACCGGGGCAGCACCAGCGTGGCACAGCATCATCAGCAGACCCTTTCATCATCCCCATTACCATGTCATAATTAGCATCTCCATAACTTTCCTGTTTGCGCGACCCATAGCATTCGTCATCATTAATCTGCTTCTGCTCTCTCTCTCTCTCTCTCTCTCTCTCTCTCTCTCTCTCTCTCTCTCTCTCTCTCTCTCTCTCTCTCTCTCTCTCTCATTCTAACACCGACATCGTTTCATCAATATTGAGAATTACTGCAGCATATTACTGTTTACTTCGGAATTTCTCTTATTAATTCCATCATTCGCGTTGTTTTCAGATTTTATCTTTCGTTTTTTACCTTGCTGTGAATGTTTTAGATTGTAGGAATAAATGTACAGTAATCAAACACTGCGTCATGTTTCTATTTTTCCTTTCCTCTTCATTTGTTCCTTTATTTTTTCGTCTTTTATTTCCTACGCTTCCACTCAAACAATCATTCCTTCCCTACCTTCCTTTCTTCATTTATTTATTCATTCCTCTGTGTTGTCATGCTTTTCCTTCCTCCGTTTCTCCATTCACTCATTTAATCATTCACTCTTTACTATGCCTTCATCCAGTACTGTGGCATTCCCTTCTTCCTTCTTTTCATCCACTACTTTTAATGCATGTTATCTCCTGCACCTCCTCCCAGAAACACTGTCGTTCTGTTCTTCCTTCATCTTCACTTATTGTCTTCTCTCACCACAATGTTCTTCCGAGCGCTCACAATTCTCCTTCGCTCATTCGTCCCAGTCGCCAAAGTTTAATTCAATAAGCGTGTGGATTTTGTCAAAACAAACTCCAACGTCACTAGGAAAAAGGCAACAAAACTGTAGGAAAGTAAATTTACGACAGAAAGAACTCTTACGTAATCAAATTAATTCATTACTGACACGTACACAGACATACACACATACACGCACGCACACACACACACACACACACACACACACACACACACACACACACACACACACACACACACACACACACACACACACACACACACACACACACACAGAGAGAGAGAGAGAGAGAGAGAGAGAGAGAGAGAGAGAGAGAGAGAGAGAGAGAGAGAGAGAGAGAGAGAGAGAGAGAGAGAGAGAGAGAGAGAGAGAGAGAGAGAGAGAGAGAGAGAGAGAGAGAGACAGACAGACAGACAGACAGACAGACAGACAGACAGACAGACAGACAGACAGACAGACAGACATACAGTAAGAAAGAAAGAAAGACTTTTCATATGAAGAAGGATTGAAAAAGCTTAGTTGCTAAAATTGAAGGGCTAGAGAGAGAGAGAGAGAGAGAGAGAGAGAGAGAGAGGGGAAACGGAAGATCTGATTAAGAAGCTTATAGGGATGTGGGAACTGGAAACTTTAGGGAAGAAAGATCCACGAGCAAAGATCAAGAGAGGAACAAGACAAGCAGGGACAGAGAGGCTCGGATACCAAAATGATATATGATAACTTGGGATGTCGGGGTACTAAAAGCCAGGATTGGTTAGAAGTGGAGGAGGAAGTGAGAGGAAGGAACATTCATGACTAGAACTAGATTGGAAAGTAAAAAGTAAGGAAAAAAAGAATAAAAATAAGACTTTCTCTCAACACAGATAAACACGCAAATAGTTTCTCTCTCTCTCTCTCTCTCTCTCTCTCTCTCTCTCTCTCTCTCTCTCTCTCTCTCTCTCTCTTTGAATCTATTTGATAATGTTAGTCTGAAAATGTTTCCAGTCGAGCATTTTATTTCAGCAGCTGTAATGAAAGTGTTTTGTTTATTTCAGTGTACATCGTTCCTCAAGATTTATTACCGTGTATCAGAGAGAGAGAGAGAGAGAGAGAGAGAGAGAGAGAGAGAGAGAGAGAGAGAGAGAGAGAGAGAGAGAGAGAGAGAGACACACACACACACACACACACACACACACACACACACACACACACACACACACACACACACACCACCACCACCACCACCACCACCACCATCACAACCCCGACACCCCGACACCCCAGCAGCAAGCACCAGGCGGGAGATGGTACCTGTATTGATTTGGTCTTACTCACGGATTGTCAAGGCCAGGCTGAGGCGCACGTCCAGACCAGGCCAGACCCGCGTGGTCTGGCTGGCAGTGAGGGAAGGCCGGTCAGGAGAGGTGGCCGCGACTTCCCTTAACCTGAAGCCAACACACATTTCCAAGAAGGACCCTTTTAGGTGTTATTGTTCCGATATGAAGAGAGAGAGAGAGAGAGAGTGAAGGATCCTAATAGAGCAGTTGCCACTTTATTCAATTCGTTTTCTTTTATATATATATATATATATATATATATATATATATATATATATATATATATATATATATATATATATATATATATATATATATATATATTTTTTTTTCGTCGTTTAAAGAGATATGACAGCGCGCCCTTATCGAATTAACGTGGGAAGTGATCGGGCTTGGTCTCGTAAATTGAATCAAACTCGTGCCGTCCCAGGGAAAGGTATCGAGTATTACATCATAAGAACATGGGGGGGGAGGTAAAAATAAGGAAACTGTGAAGGCTAGTTTACGTAAGGCAGGAATACAACAGAACCTTCAAGAATTAATAATAAGGAAATAAGGATAATACAAAAAAATTACCTCACTTCTTTTAAGGCATTAGAGCAGAGAAATATTGTAAAAAAAAATGAAAAAAAACACAAAGTTTGCAAAAGACCAGTTCTCGTACACAAGAGAGTGAGCAACAATAAACGGCAAATTTAATCTAGGAATGATAACAGATTTCCGTTGTCAGGAACCTCAAACTTATTGTTGCTGACGCTGCGTCTTTGAATCATGTCGCTCATTCAGTATCTTTATGTACTCATCCTTTTATTTATGAGTGAAAAATCCCAATCAAGGAGAAAAGAAAAATGAAAAAGAAAACGCTATTTTGAACCTTCCAATAAAGAAAAAAATTGGCCGTTGAAAGAAATCCAATATTGATGCCAGTTTACAGAAATGCCATGCTCTTCTCCCTTCGTGAATCTATACAAAACGAGAAAATGTAATCTGGTTGATTTAGGGCCGCGTAGCAACAAGGAAAAAGGGCACCACAAAACAGAGCCGTCTAATGTAAGCTTATTATTCAGAGGGTTTCTTCAAGTGACAGACACAAACCAAGGGAGAAACAGGAACAAGAACCGCTTTTCTTTATACGTTTGTGCAGTCGACGTGTGTTGTGATGATTGACGTGAAAATGGTAAAAGTGAAGTTTCCTTTCGTATATTCTTTTCTCACTCCCGTCACTCATGCCTAATTTTTCGCTCTTTCACTTTTCTCTCCATTTCATTCGTTTATGTTTCACTTCTCACTTCTGTCTTTCATTTATCCTGTTTCCTCACTCCAGTCAATCGTGTCCAATATTTCGTTCCTATGATTCTTCTCGACTTCCATCAAACATCTCGTATCTTTCGCTCATGTTCTATTTTTTTGCTTTCCATATTCCTTGTCTGAGTGTTCAATCGTACATTTTTCAGCAATTCATTTTCCCTTCCCAGTCATTCACTTCTTGACTTTTATAAAACATTATTTTCATTTCACTCATTCATCATTAATTGCTCACTGACATCTCTTCCCCTCTTTTTTAGTAATATTTGTGCAAATTTTCCCTCGTACGTGTTTTTCCCCGCCTACTCATTCGTGTCTTCATCTTTCGCTAATGTTTTTCTTTTCTTTCCTCTCTTTTTTTTCCCCGTAAATTTTTCATCTATACTTGTTCCCGATTCCAATCATTCGTGTCTTTCCTTTCACACAAGCTTTCTTATCCATTTCAAACATTCACATCAAACCTTTCATCTCTCTCTCTCTCTCTCTCTCTCTCTCTCTCTCTCTCTCTCTCTCTCTCTCTCTCTCTCTCTCTCTCTCTCTCTCTCTCAGCAATTCACAACAAATCTTTCATCTTTTAACGCCTTTCATAAGCTAGAAGAGGACAAGAAACTCATCAAAAGCTCCGTAGCCCGATAATTCTCTCTCTCTCTCTCTCTCTCTCTCTCTCTCTCTCTCTCTCTCTCTCTCTCCATTCAATAAAGATATATAGAGGCAGTCAGCGGACGTGTCTCCCTACCCCCTTTTCCCTCTGTCCTTGATGCCATTCGTCCCTTACGCTTTTGTCATATCTTCAGACTGTGGTTCACTTTACAGCCTCCTCCTGCTTCAGATCGGAAGGGCGCGGGCACTCGTCCACTTCCTTTTGACCGTTTTGGTTACAGATGTTAAAAAAAAGACGGTAGCTTAAAGAGAATTGATAGAGTAATGATAGAATTGTAAGAGTAGTCAATTTTAATCTTTCACGTTTTATGTTGATGATGAAAATGATGATGATAAAAATGATATAATGATAATGATGATAACAATGATAACAGTAGTAGTAGTAGTAGTAGCAGTAGTAGTAGTAGTAGTAGTAGTAGTAGTAGTAGTAGTAGTAGTAGTAGTAGTAGTAGTAGTAGTAGTAGTAGTAGTATATGACGAGGACGATAATGTTGAAAGAAGAAGAAGAAGAAGAAGAAGAAGAAGAAGAAGAAGAAGAAGAAGAAGAAGAAGAAGAAGAAGAAGAAGAAGAAGAAGAAGAAGAAGAAGAAGAAGAAGAAGAAGAAGAAAATAGAGAATAAGGAAGAAGAAGAAGAAATAAAAAAAGAAACTAAGAAGAAGAAAAGAAGAAGAAGAAGAAGAAAAAAGAAGAAATAGAAAAAGAAACAACTGCAACAACAAGAAACCAACAAAAAAAAGAAAGAAAAACAAGAAACAAGAACAAGGAAAAGCAAAAGAAAAAATGAAAAGAAAATCAACGAGAATAAACAGAAGAAAAAGAAGAAAAAGAGAAAAAGAAGAAGAAAATCATCTCCTGAAGAAGAAGAAGAAGAAAGAAGATGAAGAAGAAGAAGAAGAAGAAGAAGAAGAAGAAGAAGAAGAAGAAGAAGAAGAAGAAGAAGAAGAAGAAGAAGAAGAAGAAGAAGAAGAAGAAGAAAAGAAGAAGAAGAAGAAGAAGAAGAAGAAGAAGAAGAAGAAGAAGAAGAAGAAGAAGAAGAAGAAGAAGAAGAAGAAGAAGAAGAAGAAGAAGAAGAAGAAGAAGAAGAAGAAGAAGAAGAAGAAGAAGAAGAAGAAGAAGAAGAAGAAGAAGAAGAAGAAGACGGAAAAGAAGAAAAGAAGAACAAAAACAACAAGAACAAGAACAAGAAGAAAAAAAGAAAACAAAGAAGAAAAAGGAGAAAAATGGAAAAGAAAAAGAAAAAGAAGAAGAGGGAGAGACCATTCAAAAACTTATGACTATGGCCAGGCAAGGAACGGCAGTGTGGCGGAGAGAGAGAGAGAGAGAGAGAGAGGGGGTGGGGAGAAGGATGGTTATGATGGGAATACGCTGGCACACTTTCAAGGTTACGGAGGCATATTAGGGTTAGGGGAGACTCTGAGAAGGCGGCGCACTACTGATTACTGGCTTCAACTTTACTCTGAAGGGAGATGAGATGAGATGAGATGGCAATGGTCTCGGCTTTTTTCATAGCACAGAATATGTTGTATCTGTATTTCAACACCGCAGCGACATTTCTACAGCATCCTTACCCTGGTCTGTGTCTCGTCCATGTTACGTCACATTTTAAGCCTAAAGAAGCGCCGCGCCTCCTCCCCCGCCCCCATAAGACATAATTTATGATAGGCTCGCATCTTTATCATGTCATCTTAGCTCTGCACCTCCGCCTCTATAGCTCAACGTTTTTAATTACACTTAAACACATGTTTGTTTGTTTTTCAAGTTATTGTGTTTGTGTCTATCGTAGTGAAGTGATACCAGTTTCAAGTTTGACTTCGTATCCTACACACAATAAAGAAGATTCTTCTTTTATATAAATATCAATCTGAGTAATAAGAAATGAGATCTGTTGCTCCTTGCTTATGTTTATACAACACGGTATATTTTATTTATTTATTTTTATTTCTATTATGCATCTGGCACCATGTTTCTGTAAGTGTTGCTGCGCCATCACATGATTGAGCATCTCGATATGTTTTCCATCCCAGAATGGAAGAGCTCCATTGAAGAGCGACAAGCTGAAGCGAACTCTTCGGTAAGTCACGATGGCTGCGTGTGCATCACCGCCTCCAGGACTCATTATTATTCAGGAAGGATTCCTCCAAGATTCAGGATGCTCTTTGAACTTCCAAGCGGAAATATCAAAATTACATTCAATAAAGAACATGAGCGATCAAGTTCTGACATACTGATGCTGTATACTGCATGTAAAGTATGTATGTGCCCTATGTAGGCGGTGTATGGATGGCATCCTCAGATTACATTACACTGGTTTCCTCTCTAGAAGTATATATATATATATATATATATATATATATATATATATATATATATATATATATATATATATATATATATATATATATATATATATACATATTGTTGGTGCTGATGCTGCAAGACGTTCACACACAGGGCAAAAATTGATAACAGCAAGAAAATAAAGCATCCTTCGGCAAAATTCAAGACTTCAGAAACTTGTAAAGTCAACCTAACAAAGGACAAGAGTTTTGTAAGCAGAATATTTTCATCACCTCCATTATATATTAAGCTGCTGTAAAATCGTTGTCATGGCAGTCCTCACACGCGCCTGACTCACTCATGCCCCACCTTGCCGAACACACACCTTGCTTCCTCTCCTACCCAGCAGAGGACACCACCAGATCCTTTTTAGCACTTAGCAAGCCAGATAAGTGGGCAAACGAATGAAAATGTCTCACTCAACACATTCGCCGGTCTCAAGTTTCCGTGACCAGTGCAGGTGGCAGTTAGTGACATATTGATAAAGGAATTAAAGCCATAAAAACTCATGTCGGTAAGCTATTTGGCTGAGAGATAATAGATATTCCTGGAACTGATGCCATGCACAAGACGGATGATACAAGTTATTGCACGTCTTTTCTGACAGCCACCAATACTTTTCTTTTCAACCACGATACCATAACAGAAGAAAAATTATGATTATGATCTGTGTTCTTATATTTCCTTCCTTCTTATTTTTCGATAGAGATTGCAGACTGCGTGTATACCTGAGCTCTAAATACTGTAGCTGAAATTATAATTTACTATGCATAAAAGAGGAAAAGTGATTTTCAAGTAGTATTAGATTTCTGTGAATATTTAATTATTCGTGATAAGCGGTGCCTTCTGAGAAACCTGGCGAGGCGGAGAGGTTCATGGAGGAAAGGCGAGGAGTTTGCGTCTTCAGTAGTTTCTATTTTAGCTCAAGGAAGTAAAACTGTTCAGGAAATGAGAGGAGAGATCAGTTCCTCTAACCTTAATTAAGATTAAGTGGTTATCGTTATTATTATTTTTATGAGGAAAAATATTCATTTACATTAATTCAACTTTGCAATAACTGGTATAAAAGCAAAAGTGAGTATGTATTACTTTATTTCTTCCTGGAAAGACTGGGTAAAGCATCACATGTGCTTGAAAACAGCTCAGAGAAAATACAGCTTCCACAGCAATCCCTTTAAGGAGTTGTTTGGAAATGCGATTCTTAGAATTATAAAAGTGATCAGGGATTACATTGTTATTACTGTCCTAATTTTGTCATTAGCCGAAATGATAACAAGTCGGTGCCACTCCTACATAAAAAAGATGTGGATAAATGCAACACCAAGTAACTCTTTAACTTAATCCAACAAATAGAGGTCACATTTCGTACATTTGCGAAACAAGACTATTTCACGTATTCATGCCAAGAGAGCAGCAAGACACAGGAAGAGTGTTGTTCTTGATGACAGGATGACGTCAATCAAACCTTCCAATAAAGATCTCTTTTGTTTAAGCAGATTATTTCCTCACACTCTTGTCAAAACACTTCACACACACACACACACACACACACACACACACACACACACACACACACACACACACACACACACACACACACACACACACACACACACACACACACACACACACACACATACACACACACACACACACACAACTTTCGTAATTCAGGTGGTGTGAAGTCTCAGTGTGACATCATTAGCGTCAGCGGGTGGAAGGCGTCCTGTTATCCATAATGAGATGCCAGCGCCACTCATCCGCCTCAGCTTGTTGTTTTTGGCTCTGACGGAAATGTATTGTTTGTTTTATTTTCTCGTCCACGCCTTCCTGGGAACCGCTTTTTTGTCGGATGGTGATGGTAACTAGTGACTCAGTGAAAGGAAATTGCGTGTTTGTAGCAGTGCACGTGTATTGTATGGGACGACTTGACATGCGTGACTTTGTATGTGTCGTCTCTCTTATGATGTTACTGACTTTTTTTTTAATTCTACTCATTCATTTTCTCCCCATTTTTTACCTCTTTCTCACTCAGGTTCAAAATATGCCACATTTTAGGACTCTTATGTCTTTCGATATCCTTAATATGTATATCCATTCACTTACGGTTCCTGAAGTATGCCACTTGCCACCATTCACCTGTCACCCTCTTTTCAGTGTTTTATCTCTGTTGCTAATATACAGTAAGTCTTGATACATAAGAGAAAGACGCCTGTAAAAACTCACATATCTCCAGTCATTCAAATTCGTCTCTGCTGTTAGTCATTAGAAAAGAAAAGCATAATAGAATAAGGAGACTAAAGAAAGAAGAGTTGATATGTTACAGAGAGCTCCTAAAGTCGAACGCTCTCTTAAAGTGTAAAATATACAAGATATACAAAATAAACAATGGATTCGTTACATCCTTGTACAAGAGGAGATCGCCTTTTGTACGAATTCATCTTGTGACAAGATTTCCCAATTTTATATCCTAAATCATTTTCCTGCTAGATTATGATTTTTCCTTGATGTTCAACTTTTTTCCTCATGATTTCAAAAATACGCCTGTATGTATGTATGTCAGACTCCTTAATGAAGATTATTTGTAGGTAAGCAGGTAGTCTATATTTTCCATACTCACTATTTTTAGCAATGAATGATGATTAATGATAAGTGTGTGTGGAGGGGAGGAGTGTGTGTGTGTGTGTGTGTGTGTGTGTGTGTGTGTGTGTGTGTGTGTGTGTGTGTGTGTGTGTGTGTGTGTGTGTGTGTGTGTGTGTGTGTGTGTGTTAGTATTGTGAGCAATCGCTAACTAAGTTCGTATATATCATTCTTTGTTAGTCACATCCACCCACCCATACACACACACACACACACACACACACACACACACACACACACACACACGAATGACTTGAATAAATAAATAAATAAGTAAATGAAATAAGATAAATAGATGATAAACCAATAAAACCAATAAGTAAATGATTGACAGAAAATAAATCAAGAGAAAACTACGAATGACAATATAATATAAAACCAAGAGAAAAAATCATAACAATGCACACCAAGCAAAAGACCCCCGTGACCTACAGAAACCTTGACCTGGCCACCTTTATACTGTACGTCATTAAAGAGCAATATTGTGGCCATAACTCTGGATTAGGAGTGGCTGGCCCATACACAGGTGGAGGTGGCCCTGCTGAGCTCCGCGGGCCGAGCTGCAACACCCGGGCTGCAATAATGGCAACCTGCTGCTGGCCTTCCCCTCCTCTCCTCCTCCCCAGCTTCGGTCATTGCCCCTACTGTTTGATCGCTCCCCTTATAACCTCTGAAATGGTGTTTTATGTCCTGCACAAGAATAGAAGTTACTTGATGGCAGCTAAATTTTCAAACTTTTCTTTTTTAACAGACTATAGATAGAGTTTTTATGCGTGTGTTTTTCTTCTTCTTTCTTTCACTCTAGTAATATAGATTAATACTGTCCATATAGTGAAACAGATTAGCTCTGGTCGTACGGTATAATATAAGTTAGCGCTGGCCATATAACGAATAATTTCAGTTCATCATGTAGCAGTTTTAATCATGAATAGTCAATGTATTCTTTTAATGATATAAATTGACACCGTCCATGAATAAAATAGCACTGGTAATACGATGAGATGGATCAAAACTGGACATATAACAGAACAAATAAACAACGGCAATTCAGTGAGATAGATTTAGCACTGGTCATATAATCAATCAGTTCAGGTATAGCGAAGTTCATTATTTTGCAGTCACCACATGGGCGCTGTGTAGAAATTGAAGGTAATGTTTGCTTCCCTTTAGAAACATAAATGAAAGCAAAGAGAAAGTGTGCGTTATGTTGTTAAAGCCACCAGCCAATACTGGACTGGTCATGAAAGGCTGCACGCACACACGCAAGAATTACGGATTACCTCGTAATGCATTGATTGATCTTTACTAGCGAGTCATTACTGCATTACGACCAGCCTGCAGGTGCTCCACACAACACTGAGGGATTACCTACAGTTTGTTTTATCGAGATCCATATTTCTTGGTCCGCAGCGAACCCCGCGTGTTGTATTGACGGTTGTATTTCCCTCCCAGCTCTGCTTCTTTCACAATAGATTTCGGGAGCTGCCTGAAATCCCTGGTTATGGGATTTCATGACAAAGCGAAAACAGCTTTTCTCCTTCAGGCTTCCAAGAACAGCTGATCCACATCATGTAGGCAGGAGCCAACTTACCGGAAGGACAGGCGGAGAGGCGCGAGGCCGGGCGGAGGTGGGCGTAGGTGTGTGCCAGTAGCTGCGGGAGGGCGTACAGTAAGGCCAGCGTCCACACCCCCACGATGAGCCTGACGCTGCGGCCTCGCGTGATGGTCATGGAGTAGTGCAGCGGAGAGGTGACGGCGCAGTACCTGGAGGGAGAAACAATGCGGATGAAGTGTGTGCTGCCACCTAGGGGACGACATACTAAAACTTAGGAGGAAATACTATTCCTGTTTATATTACATCAATCTGAAAAGAAAGAAAAGTTGTGTCCACTGACGTCCTCTTCAGTGGCCAGACAATGACACAGTTGACCTTGCTAGTTATCTTCGTAGGAGGAGAGTGGCTGTGGTCAGAGACGCCGCGTGAAGGGCACTCATTCACTCTCTTTTGTGTGCTCCTCTCGTGTGGTGCTCTCCGATAGTGTTGTGATGGTGACGCTCCAGTTACTGTTACTACGCTGTTACTATTGCCATTATTCTTGTTGTTGTTCTAATAATGATGATGATAATGATAATGATAATAATAATAATAATAATAATAATAATAATAATAATAATAATAATAATAATAATAATAATAATAATAATAATAATAATGATAATAATAATAATAAATAATAATAATAATAATAATAATAATAATAATAATAATAATAATAATAATAATAATAATAATAATAATAATAATAATAATAATAATAATAATTGTTGTTATTATTATTATTATCATTATCATTATTATCATTATTATTATTATTATTATTATTATTATTATTATTATTATTATTATTATTATTATTATTATTATTATTATTATTATTATTATTATTATTATTATTATTATTATTATTATTATTATCATTATTATTATTATTATTATTATAATTTTATTATTATTATTATTATTATTATTATTATTATTATTATTATTATTATTATTATTATTATTATTATTATTATTATTATTATTATTATTATTATTATCATTATTACTATTATTATCATCATCATCATCATTATAATACCGTAATCATAATCATTGCCTTTCAGACTGTCACGGATCTTCACTTTGATATTACGAGTAACATCTCTCACGTCTCCCAGCGCCGTCAGAGCCTCAGCAAGACAGTCATTTATATCTCATTGATTAAGTATACTGCTGCGCGCAAAACTCAAAGGGTTCGCTGGAAAAATTATGATTATTCAGAGATTTACTTTTAGATGAAAATACGCGCCTTCACTTCTAATGGAGGGCGCCGCACGCAGTGCCTCTTCCAGCCAATTACCTACACATGAAAAAAAAATTTCATAGCGGGTTCACTGACACCCCCAGGCAGGCCAGGTGACTCCATGCGTCAAGTGTGGAACAGGTGCAAATACACCCTTGAATCTCCTTGCCTTCATGGCTGCCAAAGTTACAATTTGTCAATATGTTAGCATTACTATCAATCTGCTACCATTACAATCAGCCTATGCGTTACTACAATTCTTTGTATCTGTAACTGGCAAATACTCTAGTATTTACCATTAGTGTTTGCTATCCAGGCAACTATAAATATCAATTAAACCAACGAAATACAATTATTCATCTTCAGTCTGATGCAGCACAACCTACTACAGTTTGCAGAATTATTTCAGAAAATAATGTTTCTTCAGAAGTAATCCAAAAGAGCATCTCTAGTGGCTATTTTTCCTAAGTTGAACGAGCTAATGAATTGTAAAGGTCAGAAACACCAGCAATGGCTTTCATGGCCGCTCTTATTACTGTGTCTCCGAAATGCTTCCCGCCTGCACGTAGAGGAAAGGCTTTTGTCAGGCTGGCTGAGCTGAGTGATGGCTGACACAGCTTTTATCAGGGTGAAAAGTGACTGAGACACGATGGAGGCAGACGACTCGGCCCCTTTGTGTATCACGGTTACGCAATATGTTATGGTCGTTCTCAGCATAAAAAGAAACGTGTTTTACGATTCATATCTTTTCTTTACATAAAAGGAATTCACCCATGTGGAAAGACTAGGTCACGACACTTTTCGGACCAATGTTTGTCGCGGACACAGTGACCCGCGTTGGAACTTAAGGGAAAAGTTTGCTTGACGGTTGCGACAGTGGCAATGTGTCAAGTTTGTTGCTGAGAGGGATCGGATGAAAGTAACTGTTCAGGCAGGTGGAGGGTTGTGCTTGTACGAGAGAGAGATAGAGATAGAGAGATAGAGAGAGAGAGAGAGAGAGAGAGAGAGAGAGAGAGAGAGAGAGAGAGAGAGAGAGAGAGAGAGACTGTGTGTGTGTGTGTGTGTGTGCGCCCGCTCGTGAGTGAAGCATGGCCGTGCAAACGTGCATGCAGATGTGCTGACCTACTTTCCTGGCGAGTGTTCAAGATTTCCTGCACATCTGTTCTCCGTGGGTGGGTGGGTGGCTGGGTGGCTGGGTGGCTGGGTGAGGTGACGCGAGGGCAAGGGTTCTGTGGGGTCTGGTTAGCAATGTAAATGAGGAAATGAGCCAGTGTCACTCTCCACCACCTCCGCCACCTCCGCCACCTCCACCACCACCACCAGGATCCCCACCTGTTTATGAGAGATTGCCACACATACACATACACATACACATACACATACACACCGGAGAGCCGTGTCGCTTCCACAATGGCTTCAGGATCTGTATAAAATCGCCTTAGCGTAGCACTTCCACCTGGCAGCCCTCCACCCTTCCTGCTCCTCAAACATGTTGCTCCCTGAAAACTCTTCCTCTCTCACAGGTGTTTTCTTTCTGCCCGTGTGTGTGTGTGTGTGTGTGTGTGTGTGTGTGTGTGTGTGTGTGTGTGTGTGTGTGTGCATGCTATTAATTACGTAGGCAGGTGATGCAAATGTTATGTTTGCTCCTTTCCCAGGAAGGAGTAGCTTTCAAGTGTGTTGACGGAAGTTCGTATCACAACAGGAAAGGAGACACCGACATGCTGTGTAAATAAAAATAAGTTGTATTGCGATTCCATTTCACGTCTTTAAATAAAAAAAACAATACATGATTATATGGGGAGGCGGTGGCGTAGTGGATAAGGTGGTGAGCGTGGGATCGGGCCTCCAAGCGTATAGGTTCGAATCCCACCACTACATACCGCTTTGAAGCTTTGCCATTTGTCGAGTGGTTTAAAATTACCTACATGTCACCATGATACCCAGGTTCTAGGTGGTTACACCAAAGATGCGCGTGAGTGGTGATATGGGCCTTAATATGGCTACCACTTTAAATAAAATTGCCTGCGCCACTAATGGGCGGAAGCTGAACAGTGCTTCCCACATATGCTCTTCAAGTTTGCCGGCAGGCGCTATAAGTAGTAACATAAAGAAAAAAATAAAGTAAGTGAGTAAGTAAATAGCTATGCAAACAAGAGACTAGTTAACTAAGTGAATTAGTAACCAACCAACTGAATAAGTGAGTGAGTGACTGACTGACCGAATGAGTGAATGAATGAATGGGTAACTAATTAACTAACTGACTCTCTCTGTCTGACTAACTGAGCGATTGACTCTCTGACGATTGGCTGACTGACTAATGAATAAATAAAGGATATAGGAAAGATATATGTAGATTTCCTGATGACAGAGGATGTCCACTGCCATGATGGAAAATGGTGAATACATACATAACACTACAATAAACAAACAAATGAATATAAAGACATGCACAAACTTCAACTACGGATATGAATCGTGCACGGAAACAGTCTTACCAACTCGCCTAAACCTTAATTCCTTTCTTCATTTATAGACTGCATTAACCAGCAAGAATTTTTCATTTTACTTATTTATGCTTTTTTTTTTACACGTAACCTACACGCTCCCAGTCTCGCCGCCGCCGTGACAAGACAGCCGCGGAAAAACAAGAAATCAGCTGCTACTGTGTGACACGGCTTTGAATCACAGACGAACAGACGAGGTGAACATGACACTCGCCAACTTACATGCTCACCGTCCCTGGAGAACTCATTGGTGCAGTAAATGAGTTCAGACACGAAGGGCAAACAATACTGAGCCAAGCAACACTAAGTAACGAAAAGACGAAATACACAATCAAGTAATGGTAAAAAGAAAGAAAAACAAGTCAAATAAGAAGGGAAGGAATACTGAGTCAAGCAACACAAAGTAACGAAAGGAAAAAAATACATGATAAAACAACGGTAAAAAGAAGAGAACGAGTCAAATAAGAAAGGAAAAACAAAGAGTCAAATAACGAAGGGAAGGCAACAGTGAGGAAAACACTCAACACTGAGTCAAGACCGAGTGGGAAACAACAGTGAGGCAGAGAGGAAGGGGGAAACCAATCGTGATTCAAACAAAGAGAGGGGAAACATCATAGGGAAAACAGCATCAGATAACGAAAGGAAAGATAAATTAGTCAAATAAGAAAGGAAAAACAACCATGATTCAAATAACGAGAGGAAAACAACAGCAATACTACTAATGAAGAGAAAGCAACAATGAGTCAAGTAAGGAGAAACGTAATACTGTGTCAAATATAAAGGAAAAGTAAGTAAGTAGGACGGAAGAGTAACAATGTATAAGAGAGAGAGAGAGAGAGAGAGAGAGAGAGAGAGAGAGAGAGAGAGAGAGAGAGAGAGAGAGAGAGAGAGAGAAAAAAAAAAGAAAACATAATTACCCAAACACAGAATATGAAAAGCAACTGATTTAACAAACGAGGAAAGCCAATGAGTCACAATCATTAACACAAAGCAAGGAAACTAACACCCACTGGAGTAAACAGGAAAACCAACAGCGAATAACGGTGGAAACTCAACAATTGTCACCTGCTGAAGTACAACGACCCTCAGTTAACGATAAATCAATAACGCGTTAAAAGATTACTCATATGGATTCCTGGTACCACGGGATGAGCGATTTTACCAGTGTTGCCAAGACCAATACTGTACTGATGCTAACGCCGGTAGATACCATGGCGATAGCGTAGGCATGGTTACCTTACTGCTATTTAATGCCATCACTTCACTGCCACAGACCATCGGAATGGATAATCGTCACACACCACAGTTGTTTCCACGTGCCTCCACCTTTTCGCTCTTAAGTTTTCTCATACTCACTTCTAACTTTTCTACTTTTTATTGTGTATAGACTAGAGCCTTACTAAGTTCCGTACCGAAAACTTCTTACTTATTTATCTTTTTTTTTATTTATTTTTTTTTATGTTGTAGCCTATATCGAATGTAGGTAACTTGAAGAGTTTTGCAAGCGCTGTTCAACTTCCACCCATTAATGGCGCAGGCAATTTAATTTATAGTGGTATATATATATAGTGGTCCATATCACCACCCAAGCGCATCTTTGGTTTAACCACCTAGAACCTGGGTATCATGGTGACGTAGGTAACTTTAAACCACTCGACAAACGGCAAAGTTTCAAGGCAATACTTGGTGGGATTCGAAACTACACGTGGACGTCTGCCCGATCCCACGCTCACCATCATATCTACTGTGCCATGTCCGACTTTCCATAATGTTTGAGCTATAGGGCGATGCCTGCTAATAGAGGAGTACTACTACTACTGCTTCTTCTACTACTATTACTACTACTACTACTACTACTACTACTACTACTACTACTACTACTACCACTACTACTATACTACTATTTCTTCTTCATCTTCTACTACTTCTACTACTACTACTACTACTACTACTACTACTACTACTACTACTACTACTACTACTACTACTACTACTACTACTTCTACTACTACTACTATTATTACAACAAAAACAACAACACTGATAATAATGATAGTTTTGCTATTATTATCCGTAACAACCATTACCCTCACCACCACCACCACCAGCATCAGTCACGTGGAGCACCTCATGCGGCCAGCTTGTGGTTGCTACTTTTCCTGAATCAACACAAAGGCTGCCTCTACCACTCCACCCCCCAAGTCCCCCGTCCCTCCACACCGCCCCGCCACGCCGTACACCTGCACGCCCGGCCACTGACTCATTCCGCGGAGTGGCGGGCGCCGCGTGCACCAAGAATCAATAGATCAGGGGCTCCGGATGCTACTTGAAGTATCGGAATATTGACTCAGAGAGTACCAATGATGTACTGTACCCATGAAGGAGCAGCCGCACCTGTTTCTTTGTAACACTTCAAATGAATTAGTACTTCCTTGAACGCACAGCAGCAACCCCGCCAACCTGAGGCACTCGCTGCCACCACAACCTCCGCAATACGTGCCTTTCAATATTACTAACTCTAGAGAAATTACTTTCTACATAAAACGCTGATATATATATATATATATATATATATATATATATATATATATATATATATATATATATATATATATATATATATATATATATATATATATATATAAGAGGCTGCTCCTTGTGGTGGCTGGCACGTCCCCAGGTGGCTGATAGGAAAGGCTCGCTGATGTATAGGGTGCCGTCTTTTGATGGTGCGAACCCTAGGGTAACCCTACAGATCTAAAGGACCTTACTGAATGCGCTGAATGAGATGCCGCCAACAACCGTATCTTTCCAGGAAGCATGTGGCAACGTTATTACTACACGTCTTTGAAACCCCAGCGCGAAAAGCACAATGATCAATCAGAGCTTCTGCTGGAACTTCAGCAAGTTCAGTAACATTGCCTTTCGTCTGCTGTGTGTCACAGAAAGCAAGCACTGTCTGAAGAAGTAACAGATTTTTGCCAATAAATTCCATAGAAACTTACGCCACTATTCTGAAAAATGTGGTAGATTGATGATGCGATCACGGAACGAGGGAGCGTCAAATTAAATGTTGATGAATCATGAATAGTGCATAGAGAAGAAAAATGACTACTCGCATCACACTAGCGATCATCTTTCATCATCTCTTAGCGAAGTTAAATTTCTAGCCAAAGGACAGAGTACTGATGGCACATTATACGAGTGTACACATTATATACACATATACATTTCACGTCGGGTCTCTAACAAACCATATCAGAACATTCTTGAATTCTAGCATGATGAGAGTTAAACATTTCAGGCTAAGGGAAGAGGGACAAAAAAAAAAGAAATCTTGAGAGGCAGTTATGGACTTCCCTCCGTCTGTGTGGTGAGTAAGGAGCGCTGGGAACACGGCTGGAAGGAAACGTTGCCGTTTGTCATCTAGATCATGAGTTTCTGAGAATATTATCATTATTTGTGTTTTATGGATGTTACGAAAGATTATAGAGAACGAATTGTTATGGTTCCCGGAGAGTCATGGAGGTCCAATAGAGATGGAAAAAAAATCAGAAATAGCTATCCTTGAAAATCTTATATTAAAGTGCAATGTGAAAATGATTCCCTTAAATGGGAATGCAGTCAATGTGTAAGCCCTAAGGGAATACAGGTCACCCAGCTGAGTACTCTTATCAGTGAGCTATGTGTATGTGGGTGAAAAGACGACAGTAAAGAGCAAAGTTCGTTCCCTCCATTATGTGTTGAAGGTTCTGTTTTACATACAAAGGTCAGATCAATAGGATTGAGTGGCACAGAACATTACTTAATGAAATATAATATGATAAGTTCGAGTCCACCCCAGCGACACCTTGAAAAAAAAATTGAGTAGTATTAATAAAACACGGTGATGGTGACTGGACTGTACACTGGTCAAGGAGCACACGTTGATGCACCATGCAGGTACTACCCGCCTCAAGTTCTGCCCTGTACCTTCCTTTTAAAACGACTACTAAGAATACCCTCGCGTGACGGCAAACGCTGGCAACTCTCGCTCAGCGGCACACCCTTGTACTTCACTGAATGTACAATGAAATACTTTCCATCATATCTGTGAAATAACGAAACATTTCCTTTACTTGAGTTGACAAATAATGTTCACTGCATCTAATCTTTGAGTAATAAAAATTCTCTCTCTCTCTCTCTCTCTCTCTCTCTCTCTCTCTCTCTCTCTCTCTCTCTCTCTCTCTCTCTCTCTCTCTAATAGAGTACAAATGTTGCCTTCACCTTACTCCCACACACTCACGTCACTCCACAAAGCCGCCCTTCAGGAGAGTCTTGTCCACATGAGGGGCGTGAAGTATAGGCCTCGACAAGCTAAGGCGTGTCGCTCTCTATTTGTTTGTCTACATGCACTATTTCTTTGTCCAAACTCCTGTGACATACTCGCAGTGATGTAATAAACTTTAAGTGAGTGCTATGTTGTTTCTTTAAGCGTGTTTGTGGTATATAGATCAGTTTCGTGGTTTCTGATGTTATTAATACTATTCTTTACTGATGACATATTTGAACGAGCATAGTTAATTTCAGTATGGACGTCTGCAGGAAAGGACTGTGAACTGTTACTGGTGAAGGAAACCACAAGTAACTGCACACGTCACTGATTCACTGACAACCCGCATATTTCCTGTGGTTCAAAATATGTAGTTATTTGCAGCACATATTTATCAAGGAAAAATTTGATCTTCTATTTGATTATCAATATACTGCAGTAATTTCGGAATTGGCTAAGCTTTATTAAGAGAATATGGCATAACACTAACACACGCACGCGCAGACACACACACACACACACACACACACACACACACACACACACACACACACACACACACACACACACACACATCAAAAGTAAGTAGGGATTCAGTTAAAATGCAGCAAGACTTTCCATGGACATGTGTGTGAACGAGTTTATAAGTGAAACCTTGTATGATGCATTTTTGTGTCCAAATATAGCGCACCACTTAGACCTTTTAAGCACTTCGGTGAGGCTTGTTTAAACTGAAACACATTTGTGAAGTCACGCTCTCGACATTCATTGTGGGCGTGCTAACAACAACACATTTCCCTTACTGTAACATGAACACCATCGACTACATCGCAGAAAACAGACTATACCCTCAGGAATCTGCACCGTCAGAGTCAAGCTATTTATCACTTTGCTTATTCATTTAATTTCCGATGACCTTTCAATAATATACTTTTTTACGTATTCTGGTGTGTGTGTGTGTGTGTGTGTGTGTGTGTGTGTGTGTGTGTGTGTCTGTCGGTGTTGACGCGCTGATCATGTTATACTCAAACACGCGAGACTGTTATCAAAGCAAACCAACTACAACACAACACTCGATACAGAGCAGAAGTCAACTGGTGTTCTTGAAGTGTCACACGGTATAATCGGCAGCACAAAACTCTTGCCTTTTCCAAACAAAGACACGAAACATTTGCTATGCTCGGCGAATGCAGCGCAGGCAAAGAGCTTCCTTCAGCCATCTGTGAAAAAAAAAAAACCTGAAAGCAAAAATAGTCAATCTCCTCGCTGCTTTTTTGCCTCGACCTCCGCGTCACCCCATTTTTACACTCGCTTTTTCATTCGCCTCTGTATTTGTACCAGAGTCTGAAGGGAGAATAGTAGTATTCAATCAAGTCTGAGCCGGTTTGTGTGACGATAATAATGTTGTGGTATTACTTTTGCCAGCATTTCTAGTTCATGGTTCGAGTAATAACATAACTGCCCCGCTTTCCAGAGCACTGCGGAAACACGTGCTGTAGAGAGAAGCCTCAGGTGTGATGTGGATGAGAGAGAAAAGGAATAATGACCACAGAAAGTAAAAAAAGAACAGGAGAGAGAGAGAGAGAGAGAGAGAGAGAGAGAGAGAGAGAGAGAGAGAGAGAGAGAGAGAGAGAGAGAGAGAGAGAGAGAGAGAGAGAGAGAAACACACACATACTTTTTTCTCACTCAATGATGCATGACGGGAAGTTTCCATAGACTCTCTTAGTGACGCCTTGCTCACTTTACGGCTATTTCCCAGCTCCGTGCCTCTCCCCAGATACCTAACGCGACGCTCTCTTTGTCTCCTCTCCCTCTCTCTCTGCGTGCCCTCATTGTGTTTTCCTCTCTCCCTTCTCTTTATTTTGCTACCAATATCTTTCAGTGCCTCGGTGACTGTTCCATCGTCTATGCAAGCTGTGGCGTGTTCTTGATCTTATGCTTTATTTGTGGTGAGTTTACAGGGTTATCCAGCGTCAAGTAAAGGAATATGTGCTCACTGATTATGTTATTTTTAGTTGTGTACGTATTAGGTGTGGGCATGTTTGTTTATGTGTATTGGTCTATATCGTCTCCTCCTCCTTTTCTATTTTTTACCATTTCTCTCCTTCTACTTTTTCTTTTTGTTTTGTCACCTTGTCTCCTTCTTGTCCTTCTCTTACTTTTCTGCAACTAATTATAATTTTCGTTCTTCAGTTCTTTCCTCTCCTTCTCTTTCCTTGCTGTTTGCATCTTTCTATCCTTCAACGTTTTCTCCTTCTCGAGTCCCCCTCATCCACGTGATGAAAAGCGAGGTTATTCCAATTAAGTGAATGAGATGCAAAAACAACGTTAGTAATAACTGCAGCTATTTTTTGTTCTCAGATCGTAGCGGCAATCATATCGACAAGATGATCATGAGAGGAATAACTGCGAAAATCCCAATCATTCAATTCAATCACATCATTCAATCTTGCATTGCAATAATCGTGACAGAAAACTCTATAATTGCGTTGTTTTACAAAAAAGTCAATTAACTTTTCTCCGTGTTATACTCATAATATCTAGCTGTGTTTGAAGCTCTTTAGGCAGCACGAGGAAGTCATTTGCACCAGCCATCAAATATTCAAAAGATAAAACCTTTTCTTTTCTTTCTGTTCTATAAGACAAAACTATACATGTTTCTCACTGCTGGCTGGTAACTTAATCATAAGATAATGAATATTCTATTAACCGCAACCGCTCAACTCCTGTGTTGTAGATATTTTCACCTTCTTTGACTTCACTTCCCTTCCTGTTAACTCTCACGGACACCACCTTTGTACGCTTTCCCCTTCCCCTCTCCTCACTTTTTCAATACTCACCTATCGACGGCAATTAGCAAGACGGAGAATATGGCCGCCTCCACCGCCAGGGCCATGAGCGCCTTGGACACCTGACACCACCAGAACTCCTCGCCACCGCGGCCGACATCATGATCCCCGTCAGCACCTGTTGCCGTGGAAGGCGTCAGCAGCGGCGTGAGGCCCCACAGGCGGAGAGCGTGGACCGGCACCACCACCACCGTCGACACCAGGTTGGCAGAGGTCAGGGACAACACGAACCTGCGGGTGGAGAGACTTTTGTAGCCCCGCCAGGATGTATAAAGGAAGTCATTCAATTAACAGGAGAGCGCAAGAGGGTGGGGAGATAAGAGGAGGAGAATTAATGAGAATAGACTTTACTGAGTCGGAAGAAAAGATCCAGGAAAGACGGGAATGATTCTGACTGAACTTGTTAGGATTATGGAAGAGGAATCACTACAATCAAAAATTAATCAAGACTTATGTCGTTATGAAGAGGAAAAGTCGAGAAAAAAAGAGAATGATTACGTTTTAACAGGACGTGTTAGAACTCTGGAACACTTAATTGCAGTGGAGAAATCGATCAAGTCGCATAGATATTAGGAAAAAAAAAAAAAAAAAAGAAAAAAGCATGATAACATTTTGACAAGGTGTATCATGGCTCCGAAAAAAAAAAAACAATATGTAATGGCGATAGAGAAATCAAAAAGTAAAAATAAGGAATAAAAACTGACGAATAAATAGATGAATAAATAAAGTAATTCGATAGCTTGACTACCTGTAATTATCAAAGAGGATCCACTGTAATTAAAAAAATAAACTAGATACAGAGAAAAGCCTTAGATAGATCTGACAAGACACGTTTGAATTCAAGGGAGAGGACATCACACAGGAAAGAGATCAAGAACATTGCTGGCACAGGCGTTGTGGAGGGAAGAATTATGATACCATGATGCATTTCTCGGATTTTCTATTGTGATTCTCAGGAAGTGCGTGAATTGTTTTCCTTTTCACTCTCAAACGTTTGATCCGAAAACTCAGCAACCTAAGACTCTTACTTGACGTCTTACTCCCCACCGCAGACCAGAAATAGATAGAAGGGAAGAATAAAAAAAACAAACAAGGAAATACAGATGGACGGTGAAAAAATAACAGTTAAGCATCACATCAGGGAGTGCTGTTATAAAAGGCAAAACTGATACAGCGCAACGCAACGCAAAGCAACGCAAAACACGGTAACACAGACTCCCTGAGGCTTACGTTGATCCCGTGGACTATATTCTCAAATAATATTGTTCCACGTCTTCATTATTTTCAGAAGTCTCTAGCTGAAATGGCAAGGGTTTCTTAACGGTGTTTATGTGATTATTTTGACAGATGAATGTTATTTTTACATATTCATAAAGAAAACTTTTGTGAGCATCTGGTTAACAAGTTTTTTTGGCCTTAGAGAAATAATCGTAGTGAGAGACCAAAGCGGTGTCTGAATACATGTCCTTTCAGTGGTAGTGATGAGATGCAGGGAGTGTAAAAATAGATAAATCAATACAATACATATAAATAAAATACACAGAAAAAACATGTCACATTATTATTTTCTTACATTTTCTTCAACATTTCAGTTTTAAATAGAAAAACTTTCAGCCTGGTATGGAATGACATGAGTGAACGGGACATGGAAGAAACGATGATATTTTTACTCGTCTTTTTTATTTCGTGTTTCGAACTATTTGTTTATCATCTACGCAGTAAGGAATGTTGTCAAATGCTCAGAAGTGGGAAGAAAAAGAGACTGATCAAGATGGTACTCCCGGGAAGGACACAGCAGGAGGGAGAGGAGTTAAGAAGGTTGATCAGTTCAGGTTCGGGGTACACAAATTTATACGCGTTTGAAGGTGGATGATGATGATGATAACAATGATGATGATGATGATGATGATGATGATGATGAGATAGAAAGAAAATAAGAAGAAAATGATGTACTTTCACCGACATATTTCTATACTAACAGTGGACCACCGTCAACAAACACTACCAACTTTTTTTTTTATCAACATTTTGGCAAAACTGTCGAATGAAGTGCATTGAAAACCGACATTGCTAGAAATAACACTTTGCACTCTGCCTCCCGAAGAAGAGATCGCGTATAATTGAAAGGAAAAAAACTATATAGATGTAAAGGAAAGAGTTACAAAAATTTTCTCGGATGATTAAAAGAAAGAAAATATATACTGCATATACGTAAGGGAAAAGGTTACAAAAATTTTCTATCACGTAAAAAGAAAAAAAGAAAAAAGTCAATAAATATAGAAAGGATAAAAAAAAAAGGTCACTGAATACATAAAAGGTCAACATGTAACCAAAAATAAATTCACATGAGACTTTTCATTAAATCCTATACATATATTTCCATTAAGTGAGTCTGGTGTTTGTTTATTTGCTTGCCTGTTTGTATGTTTTTTGTTCATACGCGTGTGTATCTTTTGTAACGTTGCTTTGTTTATTTACTCTCTCTCTCTCTCTCTCTCTCTCTCTCTCTCTCTCTCTCTCTCTCTCTCTCTCTCTCTCTCTCTCACTGTTTGATCTGCTGCAGTCTCTGACGAGACAGCCAGACGTTATCCTACGGAACGAGCTCAGAGCTCATGTGTGTGTGTGTGTGTGTGTGTGTCAGCACTAACTTATTTGTCCGTTCAAGGGAAGCCGCACTTTTTCTATTTTCATTCATTTATACATTTTTTTTTTTTTTCCATGTGAATGTTTTGCCAACCTGTGTATCGTACGTTTGTACACTATTTTCCTCAGTACACTTCTCCGGTTTTAGTTTGTTTTCATTTCCTCCCGTTATTTATTTATTTATTTTTTTTTATTGAGAACAGTTCACGCAGACTTGTTTTCTATGTGATTTTACCCTCCCCCCTTTTTTTTCAGGAAACTTTTGAGATTGCAAAATTCGCAGTACTTCTCCATTAAAGGTGCGAGGTTTGTTGCGTATTTGCTGCTTAAAACTCATATTTCCTTCGCAATTTTGTGTATTTTGAGTTTTGCGTAATGTTCCTGATTTAATCTTTACTACTATTGCTGAATTACTTGGTCCACGTAAAAATCTGGGCAAGAATGTATTAATTTGCTTCGTTTATTTTCACTGTTTTGAATTTTCCTTCAATATCAAGTCCTCTGATCTTCCTCGTTTTCTTCTTTCCATTATCGTTTCATTGCTTGCAGTGACTACAAAACTAGACAACATTGGACCAACTTGTTTCAATCTCTTCACTACCTTCCGAATATTCTCTCAATTTTTCCCTTTCAGTTGTTCCATAAGGAGTAAGTAAATAGAGGACTAAAGATTAACCCTTCGACTGTAATAGGAAACAATTAACATCGCATTTCTTTATGTTCTGCTCCTGTCTTTCTTCTCTTTATTTTGCTACCAATATCTTTCAGTGCCTCGGTGAGACTGTTCTAGCGTCTATGCAAAATGTGGTGTTCTTGATCTTATGCTGTAAAGGAATATGTGTTCATTGATTATGTCATTTTTAGTTGTGTAGACATGTTAGTTTATGTGTACTGGTCTTTATCGTCTTTTCCTCCACCTTTCTATGTTTTCTCTCCTTCTAATCTTTCTTTTTGTTTTTTCTCCTTGTCTCCTCGTCCTTCTCTTACTTTTCTGCAACTGATTACAATTTCCGTTCGTCGGTTCTTTTCTCTCCTTCCTTTCCTTGCTGTTTGCATCTTTCTATCCTTCAACGTTTTCTTCTTTTCGCGTCCCTCTCACCATGAAATAAGTATAAGTATTTGCAAGAAAGAAGAATGGATTTTGTCATTTCTACCCAGTTTAAAGATAGTAGATGGCTAGAGAACAAGTGAAGATGTCTCAGAATGATCAGTAATTAAGGGCAGATATAGTAATAAGAAGCTAAAGGTTAGAGGAAAAGAAAAGATGGTGGCAGTGAGTGTGTTGTGTTACTTGACTACTGACTGCCTGTGCGTCTCCGTGATTCTCTTCTTCAAGCTCCATTTTATTTGAATACCGTGTCTTTATTTATTTCATCAATCGACGCGCTTTCATAATATTTCCATTGACATTTATCTCCGTGTCATAGCTCTGTCCTATTTTTCCAGCCCTGTTTTCATTTTTTTCCTTTTCTTCTTTTTTTACCTTTCCTTGTCTCATTCTTTCCTTCTTTATCTTTGTTTGCTTCACTCTTCTCTCTTTCTTCGTTTTTCTGTTGTCTTCGTCGTCTCATTCTTCCTTTTTTTCACTCTTACTTACTTTATTCGTCTCTTCTCACCTTATATTATCTCATTCTTCCATTTCTCCCTTATGCTTTTTTTTAATTCTTTCTTGCCTCATCCCCTCCTTCCTCATTCCTCTCTTACTCCTCCTTTTTTTTCTTTCATCCATAACTTTTCCTTACCTAATCTTTCTCCCTCCCCTTCACTTCCCAATCTCTCATTCCTGTCTACTTCATCCTCCCCGTCTTATCATTCTCTCCCCGCCTCATCCTACCTAGCTCATCCTTTCCGGCATAATTTCTCGCCGCGCCACTCCTCCTCCTCTTCCTCCTGCTGCCGCCCCGTCTTGCACCTACTACACAGTGGAGGGTCGCAGAGATTTCATTTTAAAAAGCTGCCCTGCTCGTTATCCCTGCAACACTAACAACTTCTCGAGGACTTGGAGCGTTCGTTTCGTCTCGCTTGCATCATAATTGACAGAACAGGTTAGACAGAGAGAGAGAGAGAGAGAGAGAGAGAGAGAGAGAGAGAGAGAGAGAGAGAGAGAGAGAAAGAAAAATTAATGTCATCACTCTACTTATAATATTTCCCACCAACTGACAGCCTTCATTTTATAAGCACCGTAATTAGTCTCTTCCCATGTGTTACGTAACTCAAGCTGCCCGTGTCACCTTGAGTCATTCCTTAACACACAGCTACAAATCCGCCTCGTGTCTATACATCTGCAGCAGAAGGCACACACAAACCACCACTATCTTCCCCCGCACTCACCGCCAAGGTTGCCAGTGCCTTCACCTTCCCCTCGCGCCGTTGCAATGTCTGCGTAACCGCCATTATCCTCTCCTCTAATTTCACGTCCTTTCTCCCCACCAGTCATTAACAACGGGGATGCAGTAATGGAAGGGTAAGTAGCAGGGGTGTCAACAGATGCGGCATTACTACTGATTCCAAAGGTGAGATAAGGCTCATCTCTTCCCTTCCTTAATGACTGTTCAGCTGGCGGGATCTTTGGGGGCCTCTTGTTTGGCCCCCCTGAACAAATGATTTTCCTGTGTGTTTGTGATATGCTGGGGTTGTGAGTGTGGTTGTACCCGATGATGCAGGAAGTTGTTCACCTTGCCATCACAGTTCGTGTTTTTCCTTCCTTCCTTTTTTCATAGCTCATTAGTGTTCCTATTTTTTTCTCTCCACTTCTGACTCTCCTTGATGCCTCTCCTCCGCTCCTCCAACAGCCCTTCACTTTTTCGTTCCCTTCCAGGACTGTCTGCTGCTCACAAGGGTATAATAATTCTACACGAAGACATCTGTTGCCACTAAGGACACTGCGTATCCCTCCACACTCGTCTCTACACTGAAAAACTAGAATACTTCTCAGCCTTCCAGAATAACAGGATATTTCATAATTGACCTCATGTATCTCGTAACCAAACGTCTTGTTTATTGTTGCTTACATGAAATAATGTAAGACAAGACAGACAAGGGTTGCTCAATGTACGACTTTAATCCGGACGTGAATGCGATGTGCGGTATGAGGAACAAGAGCGACATGTCGGGAATGGAGGAGATAATATATTGGGCACACTTACAGCAGTGTTTATAAACTCCCCCTCCTTCCCCTGTTCCCCCCCTTCTCTCTCTCTCTCTCTCTCTCTCTCTCTCTCTCTCTCTCTCTCTCTCTCTCTCTCTCTCTCTCTCTCTCTCTCTCTCTCTCTCTCTCTCTCTCTCAGCCAGCCAGAATATGGATTCATTCGGGCTGCCAAAGACTCATCAGAGGCGTCTGACAAGCACTAATTGATCTTCATAATGTTGACGGAAAATTAATGATCTGAGCCAGACAAGTGTCATCGTGGAATCTTAGGACAACATGGAGCAGCCAAGCACTGCATACAGACCCCTCCAAGGAAGAGGTTATTGCCAAGGGCAAAACATCATCAGATGAAAAATAACAGCTTCAATAGTTCTGCGGAAGTTTAATTTCGAAAGCCCTACAGAGACTTTCCGCCAAATTAGCTGTCAATTTCAGCGAATCCCAGAACGGCACCACCTCCCTCCTGAGGCTGCCGGGCTCAGGAGGTGCCCTCCCCAGCCCACTCCCCACATCCTCCATACCTTGATTTCCCTGTGGAATTGCCCATGCACACCAGCAACACACTAGAGCAGGTCATGGAGCGGCAAGCATCACAGAGACCCAGACTGACGCTAAGGATGCACAACCATCTGATGACCAGTCTCGACCTATCACCTGGAGCAGTCGCGTCCTTTCCTCCTGAACAGCCTCCGAAAGTATCCCTTCTATCTTTCAGGAACAATTTTTCTCTTTTTACATAAGAGGGGTACTCGCCTAGAACAACTAAAAGGAAAGAGAAAAACCGATCCACAAAAATCTCAGTCCCCAAAGAAGAGGCACAATGAAATACACGCTCAAAACATTCCATTCGACTCACCAATACATAACCTGTAGCTCTGAACCAGACAGTACAGCTAACCACTCAGAACTGCTTACTGAATCTTCCCTCATCACGTCTATGTCAACTGCTTCCGTCAGTCACTTCACCCACTGCCAGAACAGCGCCACGCAGCCCACTGGTGCAACTCTACTCAGACCCTGTAACACACCCTGCCCCCAAACCCCCATGAATCATACCCTGGTAAACCGCACCCAGGCAGCCTGAGTCAGCACTCGGCCAGGTCCGGCACAGACATACAGCAGTAGCGTGGGCCGGTCCATCGTTTCTCAGGGCCCTGAACTCCCCGAGCCATGCAGCAGTTGCCGACTTTGCGAGGCTTTAAAATTCCAGTTGGACATTATTGCCCCAAACTTGGTTGTAGTAATTTTCTGAATGTACGAAAACAGATACGACAGCGAATCTTACAATCTCTCTCTCTCTCTCTCTCTCTCTCTCTCTCTCTCTCTCTCTCTCTCTCTCTCTCTCTCTCTCTCTCTCTCTCTCTCTCTCTCTCTCTCTCTCTCTCTCTCTCTCTCTCTCTCTCTCTCTCTCTCTCTCTCTCTCTCTCTCTCTCTCTCTCTCTCTCTCTCTCTCTCTCTCTCTACTTACAATAACAAAAGCAGCGCCAGTAGTAAAGTTTGCCAGACACCTTGCGGGTTCTCCCTCGCAGATATTGCGACAGAGGCCTTTAGATTTAGAAGCTGTTCCTGACAGACTGCAGCCAACAGTGCCGCGGTGTCCAACTATCGATAGCGGTTTGTTACTTCCCTTAATCCTTACTAGAGATTTCCATGAGTCATCACCTTGAGAGGATGGGTAGATGAGGCCACAGCCGTATAAGTAAAGAAAGAAAAAGGATCAGCCAGTAAGTATTGTAAGTAAAGGAGTAGCGTTCAGGTTACCAAACCTTGCCAGAAATGGTAAGTCTAGAAAAGTAAAAAGAGAAGAAAGCTTAAATGTAAAGGAGGCACGCATCCCGCTGTGTTGCTTCTTAAATCAGGATACACGCAACACAACATGTAAAACCCGGCAAGGGAAAACATTCCTTGAGTACCTCGCACAATGTCTAACAACGCTCCCGAGACTCTAACTCTGCCTGAACTGCGAGACATCGTAATAAAGGGATAAGATGAGCCTTGCTACGGTGTTCATGCCTGCTTGCTTGCCATCTGATCCCGCCATGAATAAAGATAATTTACTCAGAGAGACAAGACGCAGGATGTGTTATGTTTGAGTTAAGAAGCGATGAAACTTGTAGGAAACAATTTGTGATTTATATGATTGCCTTCTAATCGACACAAATTCTGTCGTGTCGTTGTGATTCATTCATTCCAAAGGCTTTAACTGTGTTATTTTCTAATGTTTTGGATTCTATTTTGATCTGCCTTTGTCCTTATACTTTTTTTTCCTTATTTCTCTGTTCAGGAACCAATCGGTAGTTTTAGGAAATAAGCTCACATTTGTATTTTGTGGACGCAATTTTGCTGATAACATGCACGTGGGAGAACTCATAACAGGTTACACCGTTGAATGAAATCGTGGTGGCACACTTGCCGCCTGCACTAGAACCTCAGCAACCACTCCACCAATACCCGCGCTTCCGCCTTGGCGCTCCCTGTCGCCTTGAATAAAGCCACACAAGGGCCGCGCCTCTGCATTCAGACACCCTGGCCATTCAGCAAAGTGGCTGTAGTGGTGTCCTCGTCTCCAGGAGATACGTCAAGACTTCACCATGTGTTTCTATCGTGACTGGCTTCTATCTCTCATCAAGCAGCCTCACCACCCACCCACCGCCTCACTTTCCTCTAGTAATTAACCGCTCTACCGTCGTCTTTCATCTTATGTGTACCTCACCGCCTCTTCTGTTTGTTATGGACTCCTTCACTGACAATGGGTGGGGAACTTTCCTGAGCCGGCCACTATGCTACGTAGATGGAATAGTATCTTTTACTGTCTTTCAACAATTTAAAAACTATCTGTATTAGTAAATACCGCGAACTTTTTTTTATCTATATGTTACATTAGAAATCTTTCACATGTAACAGCATTACTTAATAGAATCATATACATGAAAAAAAAATTACATAGTGTGTGACTTGAAGACTTCTGTGGAAGGCCTAAAATAGTTTTTCGACACTGTACGCTGTATCAGACGAGCATATTCGCTTTGAGAGAAAAATACACTAAGGCACTTAATGAGAGTAAAATACTTACACATATAGAAAACATGTCACTTTCTTGATAAATGAAAATATGTATGCCATCTAATTTGTAAAGATGTGTACTTCCCCTTCATGTTGATGCCAGTTATCGCCACACACTAACAGCGACACCAGTACCAGCTGACCGTCATCCGTGAAGTCAGCTTGGCTTAGGTGATGCGCTAACGCTTCATAAAATAGATATAGAATAATAATGAACTCACTATTGATGATGTCTTCAGTCATAAACTGATTCTTACACACAACACTTGTTCGCAAAGGAATATATTTGTCAAGCCTCCGTATCGCGTGGAAATCTGCGACCACCTTACCAAGCTCACCGAAGAACAGTACACTGGCATCCTGGGTTGGCGGATTGGCTGGACATGGCGGCTGAGGGATGATTGTTTTGGTTTACTATTATCCTGCCTAACGAAAACTGGCAACACCAGCAGGGGGCTGTATACTTTTACATATTTTGAGTACGTAGACTCCAAATGGAATTTTTATGGTCATTTTTAAGTTGCTAGCAAATTCCTACATACACATTTGATCTCATCCAATATCTTAGCCCATTTTTCATCCAAAACAAATGCTTGTCTCATACAATCTACTACCTCTCCTACGTGGAGAGTAGATAGTGCCGAAAGTCCTTTGCGCTGATTGTTTCCTGTTGACAGTCTGTTCCCAGGTGACTGTTAAGTGTCTTTTCTCACCTGACTGTCTCCGGTTGACTTCCTCTTTTGCACAGACAGTTTTCTCTTCACTGCCTGTTCTGCGCCGGCGACTCTGCTATCTGTTACACTTTACTGGCTGTCCTGCTGCTCGCCCCCATGGTATACCAGAGGTTGTCTCTGCAGAAGTTTACCACGAGCCAACCACTCCAAACACCTTCTCAACCTCAATTAATAATTAATGATTTCCGTTTCCTGTTTCTTGTTTTGCTTGACTTCCTACTTCGTGCTCACCTGTCTTGTTATGGCTGCTGTCCTATCCGCTAATCAAAATGGATTTCCTACTTTCCGTCAACGCTGAACCACTACCATCACTGCCTCACTGCACGCCCACATGTCTCAGCAGCATCTATTCGCTCTTCCTGCCGAATTCCTAGTCCATCGCATTTGCAATTACGATGATGTAATTACTCCCGTGGCAGTGGCCATCGCTATCGCTTTTATTGGCCTTCACATCACTCATGCTTGTTATCAAAGGACGAGAACTCATCCACTGGAAATGCTATTAAACAAAGTTAATGATAGACAGATATGTTTGTTATTTTATGTTCTTGGTCCATAGTTCCGGTAGACTTTTTTTTCCGCAACTCTTCTTTAAAGATAAAGCATTACGTAGCCTCCTTATATTTTGCGCAAGCACGCTATAGTAGGTCTGTCCCATGTGTGATGATGCAGGCAGAGTTTTTCGAGTGACGCCTTCGCAGAAAGTGTCACCCTCAGAGCTCCTCCTGTTAAACCACTTTCGAAGGGTTTCTATGAGGCGAGCGGGTGTTATTCAACCAATCGGCCATAGCTTGAAAATGGCCAGGCTCCGACAGAACACTCACGTCTTGACACTGTATCTGGGTTTTGTGATGTGGGGACACTATTCAACATTTCCTCAGAAAATCTCCCCATTTCCATTTCACTTCCCTCCTTTTTGAATCTGGACGCGCTTTACGTCCCTTGTTCGTTAATAAGTGGGATATTTGACCCATGTATGTATTATTTGTGATATTGTTTCCAAAACCAGTCGGAGGAGGATTTAGGATATGTATATTAGTAAAAAGGAGGAGGGGAGAAAAGGAGACAAAGGCAAGGATGAAAAGTAGTTCCGAGTGGAAGAGACAACCACCAATCACGGGAAGGAGAACGTGACATAGGGCCTTTTGTTGGATCCTTCGTCGTTTATCGCTTCCTACGGTTACAGACAGAGTAGACCTCCTCACTCCTATCTTCTACAAAATTTACTTGGGCATCCTAGTGCTCTCCAATCCCCAGGAAGCACGGTGAGGGCGAGTGGGCACGAAGGACTTGAATACCGTGATTTGCCGTGACGTCAGCCAGGCGGACAGGAGCAGTGATGAGTTACCTTTCACCATTAGCATGTCTAGTGGTCAAAAACTGCGAAGGAAAAGCTACATTGGCATTATGTGACAGCTACAGTGACACCTTTCTTCCCGAACGTGGCCTGATATACCACTGGAGTCCTCATGAGACCACTTAACTCTCCTCTGCCGGGTTAACAGTGAACGCCATCTTTTTGAGGGACACCAGAGAAGCGTCAGCACGGACTCGGCCCTTCCCTCCACGCACCATCACTCGCCAACATATAGCTAAGCACAACCGGATTCCCGATCTCCTGTCAGGTTTGTTAAATTAGCTAGTTTGAGAACCTCACTCTCCTGGTCAACAGCCAGAGACGGAGGAAGAAATTTGATAGTTAAGCAGGGTCATTCCTCTTTAGTCTGGGGAATTAGCGCTTCCTGTCAAACGTTAAGCACTTGATTTATATTTTTGCATGCTCTCTTTTTCCCTTCTTTTTTTATCATTATTGTGTTTAAGTAAGATATCGAGATCACCAGTCTTCATTATCTCCCTCTTGGCAGTAAAATTCCTTATTGTAGATGTCTAGTTAACAATTAATATGTGACTAGGTAAACCCGCACAATGCCACGTCTAAGCGCTGCTCAGAGATCAGTGTTGGTTGAAATATTCTTATGCATTAGTGAGCGAGGACTGATTTCAGCATATGCTCGTACATTTGCAACGTTAATGTCATAGTTTTGTGAATGGAAATGGATATTGGATGGCTGACAGCTCTGTCACCTTGCCTCAAATGGGATGTAAAATAGTTAATGATACCTCACATAATTACAAACCATGATTAGCTCATTGGCGATCTCTCTCTCTCTCTCTCTCTCTCTCTCTCTCTCTCTCTCTCTCTCTCTCTCTCTCTCTCTCTCTCTCTCTCTCTCTCTCTCTCTCTCTCTCTCTCTCTCATGTCACTACGTTTCCTTTCTCCTGCAATATTTTCTTTGTGTTGTTGCCCTAGTCGTCTGAACTGGTATGGTTGTGTGGGGGAATCAGCGCTTCTCCACGCATTTATACAATCTGTCTCGACAGAGGCTACTTATTGATTCGATAATTAAACCAAGAATAGTTTCCTTTACATTTGGATAGTCTCACACAATATAGATGGTATAACATTTGTTAGTGTTTTTTTTTTTTTTTTTTTTTT
>NC_059302.1:13300166-13325166 GCF_017591435.1 Portunus trituberculatus | reverse complement strand
CTCTGCATTCTTTTCCAGGGACTAAAATGATTGATTTTTTTCTTAACTTACTTGCAAGTGAAACCCGAGTATCAACTTAACTAAACTAAATTATCTAGTATTTTTATAACTTCCTAGGCTAATTTTCAAGGAATGGCACTAAGTTAAGATTTTAAACAGTTTCTTTTCGAGTACGCTTTCAGTATTACTTAGTTGGTCTTCCTTTCACGTAACGAAAAGTACATACTAAAACAACATTTTTGTAATATGTTGTTGAGTACTAAGTGCTTTCTTCTTAATTAACGTAGACCAACATAAAAGAGCACAAAGGAAGAATAATTGGAAGCAGACCTGTTGGCCCTTACAAGAATGGTCGAAATAAAGCAAACATCTTACTAATTGTTACTAGTAATCTAAGATAAGAACCGTAAACAAATAATTATTTTCGGTCATTTTTGTATATTCATTCATTATTAGTTATCATCTTTTTTATCGTGAGGGTTTGTTACGTAGCCTGCATCAATTGTGAGGTATTTGGGCAAAAATTTGGAGTGCTTTGTTGAGTCAGGAAACAGTAATACAGCTGCGCCGGCCCCCTGATAATTGCATGTAGCTACACTGTGCTCCTCCGCTTCAGTAAATTCAAGCAGTGCGTTCCTTTTTCAGAGTTCGGATAGTGGGAAAAGCAATCGCGGCATCGCTCCCGGTATAAAGTATTTAGAACATCCGAAAAGTCTGAGCAGGCTGCGGAAATTATCATACTGATTCGACTTTCCAGTGAACTCTCGCCTACCGACTTTTTTTTTTTTCCTTCTTTTTCATTTCAAACATTCATATTCAGAATTCAGAATTTCTTTTTATCTTTATGCTGGCTTTCGCAAACTTTTCGCCTGTGGACTCTCTATCTTACTTCATTTAATTTACTTAATTTTTTCATAAGGCGTCGTGAATTCTTCGGTAAAATTTGTAGAGCACTTAAGTAAGCAAATACAATTTTCGCGCTCCATTTACTGCAGTTAAACGGTGGTGAACATGTATTGTCATTTCTCTCTCTCTCTCTCTCTCTCTCTCTCTCTCTCTCTCTCTCTCTCTCTCTCTCTCTCTCTCTCTCTCTCTCTCTCTCTCTCTCTCTCTCTCTCTCTCTCTCTCTCTCTCTCTCTCAATAAAAGCCATACTAACAAACACACTCACGCTACTTCCCTACAGTATGTATAGCTTTTCTCGTCCTTCACCTTTTTCTTCAACACTTCTAAATAAACAACAGCGCTCCAGTCTTCTCATCACACTTTCTGCCGTTCCCGAAAAAACATCAGTCGCTGTCTGATAGTTTTAATTAACTGCTGTGTTCCCATCATTGGAAATACCTTCTCGTTTGTCTTCGCCCCGATCGAGGAGACACTACACCAGCCAACTCTCAGCCCAAATAGCTGTAGTCTTGAGTCTCTTGTCCCTATCGCTCTGTTATGTTCTCTAGGTGTCAGTGCCGGGAGGTATCCAAACACCTCAGTCTTCATTGTACTAGTGTTGCTTTCCTTCACACCGTTAGGAATCCTTTACAGTGTTTCATTATTAGTTTCAAAGGCGTTTTTAAAACATACTGTGGTTGGAGCTTCACTTCTTTTAGAGGTGACTGAAAATAATAGATTTTTCTTTTTTAATATGTACTACTCTACCTGTCTATAAACCTGATCTTACTTCACCTAACAAAACATAACAAGGTATGTGGACTTCTCACGTTCAATGGTGCCTTTGAAGCAAGACGTGGTGCAGGATTTACTTCCTTTAAAGATGATGAGTTGTGATCTCTATTTTAATTTTCATCAACTATATAATATATCTGACTATAAGCCTAATCTAACCAAACCTAACAAAACATAAGGCATATAGACTCAGACGCAATGTTTCATATCTTGCTTTTTCTACAGTCATTCCTATCTACGCTGCCAACACCACCACCTCCCTGCACAAGACTTTCCACTTAGTCTCACCCTTTTGGTGTCCATCTCACTAATGCTTTTTCATCCCTTTCATTAGTTAACTCTGAAATTCTCTTCCTGTTTCTGTTAATTCCCTTCCTAGGACTGGAACTGTTTACAAAGACTATCGAAACACTTCCGGGACAAAAATAACCTGTTTTGAAAACCGTATAATTTCTTTTTTATTATTTATTTATTTTTAGGTAGGCAGACAACTTAACGTAATTTCTTTTCATCTTTACTACCCCTGTTCGGCCTCCTTCAGGCGTATGCGTATGTGAATGTATATGTACTATATGTAAGTCTACATATATATACTCTGGTAATCTCCAACCAAACTCCCTTGAAAAGTTGCTCCGGTAAATTATGAATGACCACCGGGAATACGCTGAAGAGCCGCTACCTGCCGTTACTTATTCATAGAGGATTACTGAAGGCTGCGTTATCCCCTTCTCTTGGCTGGCGAAACAGTGAAACACATCTGGAACTGTTTATTCATGTAGCTTCACTAACACGTTTGAAATCGGTTACTGAGAGGTATTTTCGAGGTAGAGAGAGCGAGCGAGAGAGAGAGAGAGAGAGAGAGAGAGAGAGAGAGAGAGAGAGAGAGAGAGAGAGAACATTCCACGGGGGACAGGAATACTAGATCACGCCTTAATGGAATATCTTCTCAGGTGGTATGGAGGGAGTGAAGGTAAATAAGGCTTCATTCTTGGTTTCTAGGGACTTCTCTGTACTTTTGCCGTTTCTCTAGTGTCTAATAGGGAATAAAGAGATGTGAATTTAATCTAGTTTCCCTAATGGCTCATCTGACATAACAACATATAACCTTTCCCCGTCTAGCGACTTAACTTGTTAAAATGTGAGAAATTATTTTTTTCTCGTTTTACTGTAGAACTATTAGACTGTAGTGGAAGAAAAGAGCAAAATAGTTCTTGGCTACACATCTGCTGTAAAGAAAGTCGATCAAGGCTATTGAGTTAAAAGATTATATTACAAAAGTTTAAAAGACGTTATTTGGAGTAAAATTAGCGGTGAGAGGCTCAGTGCGGAACGAATCACATCCCTATCTAAGACAAACACCAGAGTATATACAAACTTTGGAGTATATAACGAGTAAAGAATTCCAGTGTATTGTTTTTACACCGTACTTACAAACGGACGGCCCGGTGACACCTTATTGCACTCATATTTACATCAATACCGAGAGGTTGCGTTCCCGCCTTACAAAGCTCATTGCGCGCACTGAGCTCTTGTATTCATATAGCATTTTGACGAGTCGTGGAATTATAATACATGAACCAGATATAGAGCAATATATGCCAAGGGGCACGCTGAAGCCTTTCATTACCCTGTGCTCGGGTTAATAAACACTCTGGCTTTGGAGTAATTCAGAAAAGTGCAATCTATTGAATACAAAAGGCATGAAAGTTAACATAACATGGAATATTTTCTAGGATAAACATCTGCAAAATAACATATGTAATGAGAAAAATTCTTGACTTGTCTGTTATCCGCATTGGGAAAGAGGGCAACCCCCCCGCAACACACACACACACACACACACACACACACACACACACACACACACCGCGTAGTGTAGTGGTTAGCACGCTCGGCTCACAACCGAGAGAGTCCGGGGTCGAGTCCCGGGCGCGGCGAGGCAAATGGGCAAGCCTCTTAATGTGTAGTCCCTGTTCCACCTAGCAGCAAGTAGGTACGGGAAATAACTCAAGGGGTTGTGGCCTCGCTTTCCCGGTGTGTGGAGTGTGCTGTGGTCTCAGTCCTACCCGAAGATCGGTCTATGAGCTCTGAGCTCGCTCCGTAATGGGGAAGACTGGCTGGGTGGCCAGCAGACGACCGAAGTGAATTACACACACACACACACACACACACACACACACACACATATATATATATATATATATATATATATATATATATATATATATATATATATATATATATATATATATATATATATATATATATATATATAACGCGAAAACGTCTTCCACAAACAGTTGTCTCAGACCGAGAGCTAGATCAAGCAGATATAATGCAGGAATTTTTAAGCAACTAGATTTGAATCCTTTGAGGTACTTGCTTTGAACGAATCACAACTGTCACTAACGTCATTAGGGGAGAGAGAGAGAGAGAGAGAGAGAGAGAGAGAGAGAGAGAGAGAGAGAGAGAGAAATTCGTCATGGCAAAGCTTAGAACAGAGAAATCTAACCTCAAATTTATAAACGTCTTGGTCTCTCAAAGGAAAGACCACAAAGTTAAATTGTCGGACTATCATGGATAAATCCTTATTAAGTTGTCAATAAAGCCATGAACACATGATCCCAACCATAAAAACCGGTAAAAAAAAAAAATAATAATAATTCACTCGAGCTTGTCAGTCTTCAAGTGTGCCTACAGGCGTTAAATGAAATGAAAAGAAAAAAAAAAGTAGGTACGTAAGAAGGTGTTTGTGAATGCAAGTCCCTAAATTGTAGTGTTTTGATACAGCTGAAGCGTTAAGAGTTGCTGTTCACTCATTACACGGAGCAAAAATTCAGCAAACGGTTCCCGAACCATGAAAACATTATACGGAATGAAAATAGGTAAATATAAGTTTGAAGGATTATCGAAAACACCCCTGTCATCCAGGACACTTGCTGCTCGAATCTGTTGAAACAAATAAAGTTAAGCAAAACCTTTAAGAACAAGAATCACGAGCTGTCCGACAGTCTGAGACACTAGAGATGAAGCAGAAGCAGTCACTGTTTCCAACTGCAGGGCGAACACCCTACGAGTACGGACGGTATTTCAGCCAAAATTCCAAAGGACAGAATAAAAATTCCTATGGATTATACAAACATTTCTATTCTGAGACGTAGGGGACTGAAGACATGTGTATTTATGGATAATTTGTCTGTAGGGTAAAGCTCTCAGTGACTGGCAACAGTGGAAGCAGTGTAGAATGGTGAGTGATGGGAAGAGGATATACGACGCTCTCCTGAGGTGTGTGCCGCTGGATCTCTGGGTATGTGTTTTAACCTGTCTGTTTGTTCAACTTGATGTCTATTTCTGATTTTTTAGAGACTGAGGTGTGGTGTACTCGGCAGGAATTGCTACTAAGTAATGACGATGAAAAATTAATATGCGTTTCCTAACCTTAGCGAAACTCTCTCTCTCTCTCTCTCTCTCTCTCTCTCTCTCTCTCTCTCTCTCTCTCTCTCTCATTTCGATTAAAGAATGTGTACGTACTGTATGTGTGCGTATAGAATGAAAGATTGCGAATAAAAAAAAAAAGTGCAAGAAGAGCAGTGCAGTGGTCTCCCATTGTTGGGTTATGGTTTCATCCTGTAACACTTAGAAGCAACAACAAGAATAAATAGAATTACGATTGATATGGAATAAAAACACCTTACACAAAGTTACCGATTAATTTGTTGTTTTTAGTATTATATTTTTGCAACTGGCGTGGAATTTTAGATTACTGTTGCCTTTCATCTTTCTTGGAGTATGATGAATCGATGCAATCCCCAACGCGCTGTGAAACGTACTAGTAACCCCAAAAGTATTACAGAGATGTGTAAGCAAAACATTGACGAGATCATAATATAAATGATGAATAAATAAGATCATAAAATGTCCTTTTTCTTACGGTAGCTGCAAGGTAGGCGTCGTTTGTGCTAGGTACTACTTGGTAATTATGAGTGAATCGTAGCCTAATTTGTATTGTTTTGTCAGGCTGGAATTCATATGCTCACAATCTCAATGATGCATGAACTGTTAATGAAAGATTGCATTTTTTTCCTATTTAGGGAACATTCATAGTTTCTTTTGTTCATAAAACATTGACTTTAGAGAAATTTGACCGAAGCGCAGTCCTCTTTTCCCTTTTACATACGGTAAAAGGAAACACACACACACACACACACACACACACACACACACACACACACACACACACACACACACACACACACACACACACACACAGGTAGTCAGCTTTGTCTTGTAGGAAGCAGCCTACCCTCTCACTCAGACCAGACTCTGCCAGCCACACACCAGTAAAGCCTCCTCGGACCTCCAAGGCCACAGAATGATTAGTAGCGAGGACTCTCATGGATGTGTTTTCCCATTCACTACATACTTTTCAAACCATCACTATTCTTATTCTTGAAAATCACAAAACGTTTAATCTGGGCATGTTACAAACTAGAATAGGTTTGAGAGTATACGGTCCAGTTTCTCGTTTCACATTGCAACGATCGCTCTACAATGATAATAATAACAATAATAATAATAATTGTAATAATAGTAATAATAATAGTAATAACAATAATGATAATAATAGTAATAATGATGATAATAGTAATACTGATAATAATAATAATAATGATAATAATAATAATGAAATCGTTACACTTTACAAATAACACAATATTCACACTTCACAACGGACCAGATTCCTCAGACGCTCCTTATCTCATTCCACACTTCAGTCAAAGACCAAAAAGAAAAGCCTCATACATTTCAACTTACTTCATACATTTCGACTTCGGTGTCTCCTGCTTCATCTCAAATTTTGCACTTCATAACAGACAATCAGAAAGCGTGTATGCGTAACTCTTTCATGAGGTGGGTGTGTCACATGGAGAGGTTTGCTACATAAAGAAAATCACGCGTTGTAAGATAAAAGTAAAGAAAACCATAACCTAACCACAAACGTCTTAAGAGTCTAACCATGAGGTAGGTATCTTAAGTGCAAGTATTGATCTTTCTATCAATATTTAGTCTTTAAGGTCCAAAATATTTTCACACACCAGACAGACAAACAGAATAACTGATGTATTGACTGTCTTGTTGTATGAGTTGTCCATTGACTGACTGCCCGCCTACACCAGCCACGCTCTCATGCATTCACGCCTCAATACTGCCATGGGAACCCCGACCTTAATACATAGCCGCCAGGAACACTCACACAGACACACACACACGCTATGGTGCAAGGTGTGTGAGTGGCGTTCTGCTGGTTGTGTTTGTTGTTCTGTGTTTGGCGTGCTCTATTCACGGATCGGGTGAGGGTAAATGAAAGGAACTGAAAATAGTCACGTACGGCACGGAATCTCGCTTTCATCTCCATTTCCGTGTCAATAAATAATCTATGAACGAAGTGTGTTTATTAAGGGCATTTTTCACTAATTAAGGGATTCCAGCAAGTAGCTACATAGTAATTTTCTTTCCGTGAAGCTTTTTTTTTTTTTTTTGCGATGTTGTCCTTAATTAAGTCTCCATACGTCATCTGCGAAATAAACTGTAGTCTTTTTTTTTTTATGTCCTTAAGTCTCGTCTATTAGGGACAACCGCATTTTTTTTCCGATAATATTAAGTTCCACCATGCTTCGTTCACTAGGAAAACTAATATTTGGGGATAAATTTGTGTTAAGTAAGTAGGTAATTCAAGTGACTAATCTTACTGAATATCACGAGTCTCAGTAAGGATGGCAGATAAGGATCCATGTGTGTTACTAGCCACTGTGAAAAGAAACTGTTGAGTGAACCGCAGTATAGTCTCTCTCTCTCTCTCTCTCTCTCTCTCTCTCTCTCTCTCTCTCTCTCTCTCTCTCGTCGGAACGCTTAAAGTCCACATTTTTTTTAGTTTTTTTCAGTGCAGTGGTCAATAAAGGGTTGGTTCTTGTGTTACATTTCTTTGTTATGTTTTTTTTTTATGTGTGTGTGTGTGTGTGTGTGTGTGTGTGTGTGTGTGTGTGTGTGTGTGTGTGTGTGTGAACAGTCTCACGTGACGATTTTTGCGTGGCACTGGGAACAATAGCAGCATTCCAGTGTGGTGTGCGATTTCGTGTATACCAACATTTCGTCTTAAAATACAGTCGCTGGAGTAATCATACGGTGTCAGTCATACCTTGCAAACACACACACACACACACACACACACACACACACACACACACACACGTTGAATTTTAGTTGTCTTTTAAAAATATTCTCGTAATTGATGATATCGTTACGTGTACAGTTGAATAATCACAAGAAAATCATAAACCAATTCCAAACAAACAAGACCTGAGTGAAGGGAATAGTGCCTTGCTGAAGTGAACGAGAAAAAATAATAGTCGCAGTATAGAAAAGAAACGAAAAATAGTAGTTACACAGCAGAATGCGAAGGAAGAAAATACGTTTATCTTTTTGACGAAATTGGAACAGGTGGACGTAGAAAAGTCGCAAGGCACAGCAAAGGAATGTGGCAAAAATCGAGAGTGAAAGGAGGGAGGAATGGAGGGAGGAGAAATTTCAAGAACAAGATTTTAGGTGTGTAGACAGAAATAAACGACTTACTCCTGGGTTTTTGGAGGCTAATGAGGCAGTGGGCGAGTGAAACAGACTTAGGAAGAATCAGGAAGCTTTGAAAGGAGATTGTGTAAATGATAAATGTGAGAATGGCGATGACTGGTGGCATGGTGTGGCTGCTCAGAGAGGCTAATGAGGCGGTGAAGCGGTGGAACAAACCTAAAACAAATGTGGTAAATAGACGGAGATTAGGGTGTTTCAAGAGGGGGTTACCGTATATGTTGAAGTGACATGATCACTTTCATACTGTCTAGATCTCAGGTTAGGTTAACTTTAAATAAATTCAGTTCTTTAATCTCAGTGCTCATCTCACTGAGTGGATCACGATTAGAAAAAAAAAAGAGAAGAAAAAAAGGTAAATAAATCCCAAAATGAAAAGGCTAATGTATATAGTTTCAAGAGAAGGCTACGGTGATACTGAAGTGACATTATTGCTTCCATCGCAAGATCTCACGTTGTTAGGTTTTTATAAGCTAAACTCATCATCATTATTTCAGTGCTAATATCATTGAATGGATCTCGAAAAAAGAAAAAGAAAACGTTATATTTTGCGCAGAAATAGAGAGCTTCAAAATTCGTAGACGAAGGCTATTTCCATAGTACGCGGAGGTTGTATAAGTGAAGGAAGGAGTGGCAGATGGCAAGACGCTAATGTTCAGGAGCTGCCTTGTGTACAGTAGGTCACCCAGCCGCTTGTGTCCAAAGTCTGGAAGAGTAAGTGTGCCAGTCACTCTTCAGGACACTGAAGTGATTCAGGGTATGTTAGGATAAGTTCAGTTTAGATCTGGTTGAAGTGCAATAGTAACTTCATGTGCATGGGAATCACTATGAGAGTTAAGGTTGGGTTAAGATCGTGTTGTGATGCAGCATTAACTTTGTATGGGAATCACTATAAGAGTATTTCCGAGAATATCCTGATGCCAGTTTCAGGTACAGCCGAGCGTCATCACAGGCGACCACACTATTCTCACATGCCACCCGGTCCTTGTAGCCGCTCTATTTTACTATGTTTTTTGTGTTTTTAATTCATGAAGAAAGATGTGCAGATATTTTGGGATTATTAGAATGAGCAATTATGTAGAGACGTAAAGGCACAAAGCATCTGTTAATGAAAATGTGCATGTAGAAAAGCTCATAAGTAGCGGTGTATGTGTGCCCACGTTACACAAAAAAAGCTGAAGATTATAAAGAATTGACATATCAAATTGACGAGGCGTCAAAAGTTGATCACAGATACGTGAACATGGGTGGGGGATTTTATTAGTAATAGCGTCGAGTGTTTGGCTACGGAAGTGAGAAATTAAGTGATGGAGAATAAAGTTCATTTGAAGCTTGAACGATGTTGTTACGACGGAAAAATATCTCAAGCGAAAGATGACAAGGATAAAGCGCAAGGCGAGAATATTACAAGTGAAGCCCAACCATTTAGGAAAGGAAAATTCAACACGAGACTTTTAAGAAAACTACACCACGAAACCTGAAACAAAACTGGCCTTTAGATACACGTAAATGCTTTCACGTAACGCAAGCGAGGAGAGAATATTAGAACAACTGAAAAACAAACTTAAGATAAACTAGAGGCCTTTATACAATGACTACACCACATAATAAGCAAAACTGCCCATTAGATTCACGTTGATTGCTTTCACATGAAGTAAGCGAGGGGAGAATATTAGAGTAAGTGGAGACCAAACATTCATACTGGAAGGGGAAATTAAACTAGTGACCTTTACAATGGCTACAACACGGGGCCTTAGCAAAACTGGCCATTGGATTCATCCTGATACTTCCCCATGACATAACGAGGGCCGAGAATACAATGCATAACAGAAAGGAAGTGATGTTCAGGTAATGGAAATCACTAGGTAATAAAAAGAATACTTCCAGGAAACTGACTACAACCAGGAAACAAGAAGGTGATATTAGTGCAAAGAGAAAAATAAATAGATAAATGAATAAACAAAACATATTTTTTTCTTTGTTCGCCAAATTATCAGATTTTCTAGTTGATCGTCAGATTTTTCAGTATGTTATGAATGTACAGTAGTATATCTCCAATAGATAAACACTTTTCGGAAATTTGTCGAGAGTGATGGAAACGTGTGTGTGTGTGTGTGTGTGTGTGTGTGTGTGTGTGTGTGTGTGTGTGTGTGTGTGTGTGTGTGTGTGTGTGTGTGCGCGCGCGCGTATTATATGACAGCGAGAGAGAGAAAGAGAGAGAGAGAGAGAGAGAGAGAGAGAGAGAGAGAGAGAGAGAGAGAGAGAGAGAGAGAGAGAGAGAGAGAGAGAGAGAGAGAGAGAGAGAGAGAGAGAGAGAGAGAGAGAGAGAGAGAGAGAGAGAGAGAGAGAGAGAGATTTAGCTCCAGTGACAGAAACAAAGGACCTAATTCCAGAGCTGAAAGATACAAGGAAACCAGAATCGAGTCAGTCGGAATGGTTCTTCTGGTGAGAGATGGCGACAGAACAAGAGATCATGAATATAAATGAGGGAGGAATACAGATACTTAGGTAATGTATCCACCGAAGCTGAAGTAATGGTGTATGGAGTAGTTTGTATGGCGTACGTGATTTTTTTTTTTTTATTTTTTTTATGCAGAAACCCGCCCCCTCCCCTCCAAAAAAAAGCATCTTTGAATTAATGGCGTGACTTAGTGAAAACGAATCTAGAGGCAAGATAAATTTTGTATATAGGTAACACACACACACACACACACACACACACACACACACACACACACACACACACACACACACACACACACACACACACACACACACACACACACACACACACACACACACACACACACACACACACACACACACACACACATACGCGTTTTGCATTTCCTTTTATCTATCAGTAAGGTCGACCTTAAAACACTGTCTTTTACTTATTTTTTTCCTAACGCGCCAATGAGTCTGGTCAATGGTAAAAAAAAAAAAGAAAATCAGGGAAAAGAAGAAAAACGAAAATGCTCGTTACGTGTAACGCTCTGGAAAATAAATGATGTGCTGAAAAAATAAAGAGTAATACACTGCGCAGGTTCTCCAAATGTATTACTCCTTCCTCGTATCCGTCATGTTCGATGCAAATTTGATTCACTGTGGTTACTCTATTCGATTTTGATTTATTGTTTTATTTTCATATATATTCTTTTTAACCCCTTCAGTGCTTATGACGCGTTTTCATATTCATTCTGCTTACTGTTTAGTGATTTGATACATCTTCAGAAACTCTTGTGGGGGATTAAAATAGTGAAGACTGTGGCCTTTAATCTTCTGCCCTCCATAGACCCTTCCTAATGTATATAAAATCGTCTAATGATACCCAAAACTGAAAGTAAAGATGCGTCCCGGTCTTGAAGAGGTTAATCGAGTCTAGAGTATTAATTGGTTTAGATTCGTAAGCTCTTGTGGCTTTAGAGGATAGTGGCATGATAGTGCCACCATTTAAAGCTTTCCCAACGACCACTGAACGATTTATGTTACTTCTTGATACAAAATGAATTAACCCCTAAGAATTCATGCATTTAACGTGCTAGACAGCTAGAGAAAGACACCATACATATGTACTGGAGTGATGGGCATTAGCGGCAGGTCATCATCACGATAAGTAAGAACAAATATGTCACCTTAACAACCCGATTCCTTCTGGTACACACACTGCGTTATTCATGAAGTGACTCAGCGTGGTTAGACAGGCAGTGAGTGACACGAACATCTGGCACGCTGTGAGGATGGCGCGCTGCCTAAACCGGGTCACCTGAATAAAGAAAGCTGCCGTCACCACAGTTACCGACAATAGCCAATAGCACTTCACAGAACAAAACGCTGTCGAGATCACTCAGAATGGTGTGCGGGGGCTGACTTGGAGTAACATGCATCGATACAATGACAAAATCTGTAATAAAAACATAATAAAATGAGGGAAACTGCAAGTGGCCATCGAGTCTTAACGTGGCAGTCCCTGTATGAACATGACTACCTGTTTCCATCCATGTATCTCTCTAATCATGTTTGAAAGCTCCCTATTGACACTAACAACCTGATTACTGAGTCCGTTCCATTCATCAACCACTCTATTTGAAAACCAGTTTCTTTTCATCTCTCTCTCTTAAATCTAAATTTTTCAACTTTAACCTAGATTTTTCAAGATTTTTCACTCGTCACAGCCAATAGTACTACATGGAATAAAATTGAAAATGGTGTGCGGGGGCTGAATTAAAGTTACAAGTTTAAAGACATCCGATTTGGTTTAGTAGTGGGTCAGTTAAGAGAGAGAAAAAAAAAGGAAACTATGGAGGAAAGGCAGAGAATAAAGAAGAAAGGAATGAAGGAAAGTAACATACCAACCTACGAAAGAATGAGAGGAGCTAGGAATTAATAAATGAAGGAATGAGGGACTGGAAATGGAACAGAATGAATGGGAGAAATTGCTAATTGTGTTATGAATTAAAGTAACAGGCATCGGTACATTGACAAAACCTTCTGTAATTGTGTGTGGCATACTTGAAATGAACGCAGGCAAGAAATACCACCACGACTCAGAGGTAAAGAGATATCTATCTGTATATTAGATAGCAAAAGCGTAACACGACTTTCAATACCCTGGTTCACTTCGAGACGCCCGTGTGTGTGTGTGTGTGTGTGTGTGTGTGTGTGTGTGTGTGTGTGTGTGTGTGTGTGTGTGTGTTCGTGTGTGCGTGTGCGTGTGCGTGTGCGCGTGTGCGTGCGTGTTTTTGTGGTGAAGCACGGGGCTTGGTTGTGTGCGTGTGTATGTGCAGTGTGCGTGTCACCACTATAACACACGTAGCTCTCAAAACAGAAACATAAGTTAATCAATTCAGTATAGAGTCACGTGATGTCTGGCCGAGTGCATTATTGCTACATTAAAAAATATCCAGGTATTGATTAAAGAAATACAGACTCTTTGATCATTCATAATTGTGACTTTCTCCATGTTGATCTATTGTATCCTAAACTTCACCGAATTTGAGCTTAGTCTGAAATCGTGTTGTCTTTTGAAAATAACCTGAAATTTAAACTCCTGAAGGCGGGTCAGGAATGATATGAGTCAAGTGTGGTTAGGAGCGATGAACTGAAGTAGCGAAAAGAATGAGGTTACGATTCATTGAAAAGATTAATCAAAGGGTTCATTTCTCCTTAGCTCGCTTGTTACCGGCGCTATTTCTTCCTTCGTTCAGTGTTTTGTATCAGTTTTTATTGAATAACTTTTTAATTGTTTTATTTTCCTTTTTTTAATCTTTGAAACTCATTTTCATTTCCTTCTGTGTCTTGTGTGCGTGTGTTAAAAGTTCATTTAACTGCCAATTCAGCTTTACTTTTCTAACATGTATATTCCTTTTCCTGTTAAGATAAAAAAAGATACGTGTATATTTTTCTATGAGCGTTTCTCTTGATTGTTCTTTCTTAATTGCTCTCGTGAAAATTAATTGGTTTGCTTTTTTTATCAACACGTAAAGTCTGAATTTTTAGTTTTATTGGAAAGCAGCTTTATATTTTTGTTCTTTTCTGAATGTTTTTTTCCTTCGGCACCAACTTTCTCTTTTCCTTTCTAGAACTGACAAACGTTTCAAGGTTTCATTGTCGCTGCGTATCCCGAGTTTCTTGTTCTAAGTATGTACAAGTTATATTTTTCATCATTATTTCATTTTATTTTGTATGATGATGTAAACACCACAAAGGCCACTCAAGAACGTAGTCATTACTGTAATACGTCCTTGTCAGAGATACAATTACAAGTTTGCTGCGTTTATTTCTGCTCACATATCTCAGCTTTCTCCACAATTACATTTATGCACCGTCCGTGACATTACAGCCTGCAGTGAATGATGCTTAACAAGTGTGCTCTTACCCTCAAGCCATAATATTGATTCATTCATTCATATTCTCTCTCTCTCTCTCTCTCTCTCTCTCTCTCTCTCTCTCTCTCTCTCTCTCTCTCTCTCTCTCTCTCTCTCTCTCTCTCACACACACACACACACACACACACACACACACACACACACACACACACACACACACACACACACACACACACACAGGCTAACCCCGAGTCTTGGATTGGCATCATTAGTGTAGCGCTTCTTCCCGCCACTCCCTACACGCCCTGCGCACCGCACGCCTCCCACGCTCTCTTGTTCCTCCCACGTCGTCACATGTTGCTCATGCTCCACGCCCCCGCCGTTCAACTCAGGAAGTTGGTCAAGTGTTTGAAGGAAGGAAATTTTACAAAACTGGTATAATTCTGAAAACAAAAATCACAATTTTGGAAAGAAAAAATCCTATAATAGAACAGAACGATAATGCAATGGAAAGGGAAGATAAAAAAGAAAAATACCAGCAGGATGACCAATGGCCATCAAGGCGACTGAGAAAAAAGGCTCACATCACTCAGAAGAAAGGTGGAAAAAGTTGAGAAGAATTTCCGTCAATTCCACGTGAGGTTATAAGGATGTGGAGGCGAATGCCGCGGTGATGGCGAGGGCCGGAGCGAGGACACCTTCAGTGTTTTGCCGCTGAGCTTTGTATTGTCGTTCAGAAATTTTGTCTCGTAGATATTCCTTTGGGAAAAGTAAAATTTGGCCTTTAGCTGTTAGAAAAAAAAAAGCATGGAAGTCACAAAATGTGAATTGGGTGTCCGTGGTGACAGACGTATTTAAGTTGTGGGGGCGGCGTGGGAGGGGAGTGTCAGCAGTGTCAGGGTCGTGATGGAAGGTAAGAGGTGAAAACACACTTGTGACATAAGACCATGGCGGCATAAAGGCGTGTGCCGTGCACAGAGGATCTAGACCTTAACCTGTGTGGCGTCCTCTGTCACCAGTGCACCGAGGCACATCACCCGCACAAGGGTGGCTGTACGGAGCAGAGCGACAGGGAAAAATGAGTCTTAAGACACGTCATTTGTATCTACCAAATTAAGAAAAGACGCTCCTTAGAACCTGTGGTCTAAAAAGAATGTTTTTCACGTCAAAGCTGCTGAAGTCAATAACATGACATTTGATACGATAATAGTTAAGGGTGAATTATCTTGTATCTGTGAGGGAAGGAGAGAGAGAGGAGGCAACACGAATACCGGCCTACCTGTTGGAGAGAGACCTGAGGGAAGGTCTGCGGTAGAACACCAGGAAGACTAAGGAGTTGGCGACAGTTCCGAAAATAAACACAACCACCAACACCGCCAGGAGCGCCGCCGTCACCAGTACGCTAACATCTGGAACGAGAGAAAGACAGGCGTAGCATTAGTGTGTGGCAGACATGATAGAGACGCATAACACTCGTGGCTGACAGACTGGGTGCTTCTGGGGACAAAAGTGCTGAATGAGGAACTGTAGTGGAGAACTTTCGTCTGTCTTTGGTGGTTGTGAACACACAGACAGTGGAAAAACAAAGGAACAGTCGTAGTCAGGTGTTAAATTTCCACACAACATCCACTGCGTCTCGTGTTTCCTCTCACCCTCACTTCCTCTCACCTAAAGAGTTTCCTACCAAAGACAGACAACGGTGGATTATCAGGTCAGAGTACTTAATATTGAGAGAAAGCACAAAACACAAGGGGAGTGAGTGTGGTATGTTACTTGACTTCTGACAGTGACATAGGGGAAAAAATATATGTCAAACTGAACCATGCGGGGGGAGGGAAGTGGAAAAGATGATAAAGAATATGTCAAATGTGTAGAAATTCAATCAGACGGTACGAGAAGGAAAGGACACAACCCAAGTAGAGTGAATCCACATCTAAGAGTATGTCAGTAGTAGTATATCAACGTCATTTTCTCTCACTAAAATTCAAATAACAAAATTCGTCCCACATAAAAGAAAAGCCATCCCTACATAATAGATTCAGTTACTCGTAGTATGTTTGTTAAAAGCAGAATTTTTTATTTATTTTTTTTTTTTTATTTCTTCGCGTGCAATTTTCATAGGAGGGATCTTGTTGGATGGAGATAACTTGTAAAATCTATATAGAAGTGTACGTTGTTTTGTCGTTGGCAAGATGACCAGTTTTTGTGCACTCTTACTCTCTTCTCTCCGCGAGTTGTGTGGCGGCAGCGTGCTCAGTCCGGCATGTACTAGATAACGCTGTCAGGAGATAAGAGACACGAGAGGGACGAGTAGCAAGTGGAGCATTAAGATAACATTACTATCACAGTGTTGACAGAGTTCATCCATACAGTAAAGTGTACATGACACGCTAAGAGGAAGATTAGATTACAAGCACATCAAGTTGCCCTTTCTGTTCAGATGAAATTTTGTGTTATAAGAACGTAATAAAATAAGGAAGCTGCAAGAATCTGTGAGGTCTACACATTGCACTCCCTACATGAGATCTGTCTACCCATTTCCACTTATATATATATCGTTCTCATCTATAAATTTGCCAAATCTTTTAAAAGCTCCCTGATAAGTGGACTCAAACAATCAGTTTATTGTGTTTTTTTTCCCATTTATCTACCACTCTTTAAGAAACTGTTCTTATCTATCTTTTTTCATCAATTCTATCAAATTGTAACCAATTATTTCATGTGTCATCCTGGTAATATGCTTATGTCAGTCTTAGTATATCCATCATATCACTGAAAGGCCTCTATCAAATCCTCTCTCAATTAACCTAAATCTTTAAAAACTACAATCACTTTTCGTAAGGAATACTCTTTATCCTTATCCTTGCTCTTGTACCTTTAGTCATTGTCCTTTGTAGTCAATAGGGGATGTAATTAACAGATGTACACCCTTCCTGTGATATGCGAACTAAAATTGTACTTTATAATCTAAGTGCCAAAAATAAGGCAATTGTGGTACCAAGTGATTATCAAATGTAATCCTCTGACTTAACACTCCGCGACTCCTTTGCTGTGTGGCGTCCAGGGAAGGAATATGCTTGGCACATTCATCCTCTCTTTGATCTTAACTTCCTAGGAAACGAATGGTACTTTGATGGATCTAATACGAGTAGTTATGTAACAATACTAGGATTTATCATACTCTTAGGCGTTATTTTCATTATAATCATCATTACCTCTGTTCTCTTGCCCTTCCTTTCTTGTTTTCGTTCTTATTCTTGTTCTTGTATTTTTTATCCCTCCTCCTCCTCCTCCTCCTCCTCCTCCTCCTCCTCCTCCTCCTCCTCCTCCTCCTCCTCCTCCTCCTCCTCCTCCTCCTCCTCCTATTCTTACTTTTCATCATTATCAACGTTTTTTCAGACAAGTGATATCTCCCAGCCTTCCTCTTGGCCGTATATTCCAAGCCACTCAAATGAAATTACCAGCATCTCTACTTCCTGTCTGTCATTTTCACATTTCAGACCTGTTATCACTCTAACTGTTCATTTATATATATTTTTTCTTTTTTTTTCTTTTAACATGTCCGTTTCTTTTTACTCCCAACCAGTACATTCCACCAAAGGAATATTGCATCTTTTATTGCTACTTTTGCGCTAACTGCTATTCTCATCTAGCTAATTACATGTATCCCCCCCTCCCGAACCCGTCCTCGTTCCAGAAGTTAACCACTATTCTCAGTTTTCACTCGTTTTTTTACTCATACACTCTGAAACTCCCTATTCCTGCCTCTGTATGTCCTTCTACTTTTAACATCACTATTTCAACACACTTCTGAAATTTTACGATATTTTTTCTTAACTGGACTCTATAGTGACTGGCACTTTCAATGGATCTTTTTTTCACTCTTTTTGATGCCCTTGACTGGTGCCCTCTTACATAAAAAAAAAGTTACGTTATACTGCCTTCCAAAGTGTTTCATAAATGTTTTAGTGAAGGCAGACAGTGTGAGGTGATAGCCCTTCCCTGGCGCCTGGTTGTTCGTTAAGCCGTGACGATGCTTTCATTCAACACTCACGGCCGCTGTTCCCCTTTGTGGGTGCAGTGTATATATATAGGCGCATGGCGAGGGTAACTCCGACGCCACCACCAGCTATTACACCTTCTCTCAGGCCGCAGTGAAGCCCCTTGATTATATATATGCCGGGTTTCTTAGAGGTGGGAACTGAAAGGACTAATGTGGATGGAGAAGAGCGACATGTAGGTGGAAGAAATGGGTGGAAAGGTCGTGATTATTATGGTGGCGATGGAGCTGGCGATGGTAGTGGTAGTGGTGGGCAGAGGAGCAATAACCTTGTGACGTAAGCCCGTATTCTGAAACTCCTTAGCGTGAAGTGTATTTCAAAGGCTATGTGTATGATTATTCGTGTTTCTCTGGGTGCGGGATTACTGACAAAATATCACTGGAATAATAAAAAAAAGAAAGAAAGCTACCTAGAAAATTCTATTCAATTTACACTAGGATATGTTCAAGATAACGAAACATGAAGGGATTGGTGTCAAAATATCACGAACTAAAAATAAAAGATTGAAAACTTTTATTATTACCAGGATGTGTTCAAAAATAGAGTAAGATATCGATGTATTAAGGAAAAAGAGATACCATAGATTGACACTGCAGCCAAATTTACTTCCAGGCTGTACCAAATATCAATGTTGCTTCTCTAAGGCGAAAAGTTAAAGCATATGCCCTGTAAGTATAGAAATAGCAGCCACTATAAATATTCACCCCGTGGGAGACTCCGGAATAGAACCGGAAGCAGAAAAAAGTCAGTATTGCATTTCTTGGCAGCCTCGGGGAATGTTTTGCTAGATAAGATTCTGGAATTAAAACACATCCTGCAAAAGAACGGTCTAATTTCGTATGCATTCCACAGTCAGCTTAGACAAGATTTATGAGTCTCTCTCTCTCTCTCTCTCTCTCTCTCTCTCTCTCTCTCTCTCTCTCTCTCTCTCTCTCTCTCTCTCTCTCTCTCTCTCTCTCTCTCTCTCTCTCTCTCTCTCTCTCTCTCTCTCTCTCTCTCTCTCTCTCTCTCTCTCTCTCTCTCTCTCTCTCTCTCTCTCTCTCTCTCTCTCTCTCTCTCTCTCTCTCTCTCTCTCTCTCTCTCTCTCTCTCTCTCTCTCTCTCTCTCTCTCTCTCTCTCTCTCTCTCTCTCTCTCTCTCTCTCTCTCTCTCTCTCTCTCTCTCTCTGGTTAGAGCGCTGGCTTCATATATATATATATATATATATATATCTATTTCACGTCTGTCTGTGTGTGTGTGTGTGTGTGTGTGTGTGTGTGTGTGTGTGTGTGTGTGTGTCCGAAGATCGGAAACAATAAAATTTACAGTCACAATTGGTGATGACGTCAATGGCATTTACCGTCAGAGACTGCAGCAGATCAAACAAACAGTGAATTACACACACACACACACACACACACACACACACACACACACGACCGTATTCTCAAGTGATCCTGCATCTCATGTCGACATTTCTTCACATGACACAGTGAAATTTAACGTGGGTGTTCAAGAGTGTTTTGATGAGTGTAGTGTTAGTTTAGCAATGCGTCAGCAAAGGGAATATACGTTGATCAATAAGTGCGACGGGAATTCGAGGCAGTGGGTATCAGTCATCTCTGTCACTCCATCCCGAATTGCCGGCTGTTGTCTTCTTTCAAAATAATGACGATGAAATCTTGAAGCGTTTTGGAATGCAAGGGTAAAGACTTCAGTTATGTTATTTAAGAGAATATGCTGTGGAAGCCAGAGAGAGAGAGAGAGAGAGAGAGAGAGAGAGAGAGAGAGGGGAACTGAAGGAATTTTCATCTGAACGGAGATGTTTCTTAATAACAAGCAAATGATTATCGTGTGAAGGTAAAGCGGTCACGTTGAACAAGTACAGTACATAATTGTGATGCATGGTGCCAGTAGGTCTACACACGGCAGTTCCTGTGTAAAGTAATATATACTTACATCAATCTATCATACCTATCTATAAATTTCCTTCCTCTTTATTATGGCTCCTACCTGAATTTACTAAGAACTTAACCGAGTCTGTTCATCTCATTTGTCACTCTCAGAACCCATTTCCTCTCTCTAATGATGACTAGAAGCGTTTCATGTTGTGTTCCCAGTGTGGTTAGATAATCAAGTGGACCCTATAGAATATTCGACTTTTCTTGAGAAGGAGAAGAAAGGTGTTCCACAATGCAATATATAAGGTGTTCACAGGCCGGCAACCTTGATAGAATTCAACACAAATCAATATAGGTTGATAAAGTTGTTCGTGGAAGCCGAGTAACCTTCTGCTCTTCCTTCCACTGAGTTCTATATTTTACCTCAGTCTCATGTCCTCCGATCTGTTGAGAATCTGTCAACTTTCATATTGTGTAAGGAAACTTTTATATAAGAGGGGATCTGGCCAAGGACAACAAAAACTGATGAAGAAAAAAAAACTTACTAAAGATGCCAGGCCCTTAAGGAGACAGTTGGAAGTCTGGTCCAAAATTACACATTACGTGGAGAAGTGCCTTGAGAGCAAATCAGAGGACTTAGTCTGAGAGAGAAGACGAAACACAAAGAAAGTGAGTGCAGATGATTACTCTCCTACTGACCATTGTTATGCTCTAGGGACTGGCGCCTTCAGTGAGTTTTTTCCGATTTTTGCCTTTTCTTTTTTTTTTTTTTTTTTTTTTTTTTTTTTTTTTGGTTCCCTAGGTTGGACCAGAGACACCCTTACATGAAAGGAAAGAAGAAAAAATTGCCCTTCCGGGAGAGGAGGATGTGCCCAGAATAAACGGACGCCCCATGAAGGGTTAATCTCTGAAACCTGCTAAAGGGCACTGAGGAGGCAGGTGCGTAGCGGTGACTCGGCAGTGACTCATGTCATGTGCCTATAAATAGATCGAGCAAGATAGTTCCTACAAATTATTGACGTGATTCATAAGGTCGCACCTGCTGCCGCTTTCTTATGAGCAAATACGAAGAAAACTTACATTATGAAAGTAAAAATGTGCAGAAAATATTTAGATGGTGTATCAGAAATGCAGTTATCTTTCTTTCATCCATTCTGTCAGTAAATTCAGGAATTCCACTTGTCTTTTCCTTCTTCCTACGATTTCAGCTGTTTCAGAAAAGCAGTAATGAAGGTGAAATATCCGAATCTGAGCTTGCCTACATTTCCTTTACTTTTCTCTTCTAGCTACATGTCTGGAGATGGCATTACACGAGGCAATTTTTTATGATATACTCTTGGCCGGACGTATTTATTCATAGAAAATACAATAAAATAATACAGATATCCTAAAAAACCTACATCCCTTTTCTCAGTATGCGCAAAGAAGAATAGAACATAACATAACAAAATAAGGGAAGCTGTAAGAATCCATTAGGCCTAGAAGCGGCAGTATGAAATATATCTATCCATTTTTACCTATCATCCCCATCCATAAATTTGTCTAATCTTTTAAATTTCCCTGATGACTCAGCACTAACAACCTGATTACTGATTGCTGAGTCCGTTCCATTCACCAACCACCACAACACAAACAGAGAAGCTGATCACAAGACTAAGGAAATAGACACACTAGAATATTCCACATAAAATAAGAAAGCAAGAAGGAAAATAAATAAGAGACATATATCTTGCAACCCTCAATAAGCAAAGGAAAAAGAAAAGAAAATGACAGCGAATGAAAAAAATAATCACAAAAATTTAAAAAGCACACTCATTACCATGCACGACTAACAAGCACCGGGTCGTGAAGTTACATTCCCGCTATAGATCTGCCTGCACGCCGGGCTGAGGGTGAGATCGCTTAAAGGTGGGTACTCCAAGCGACACGTCACGCCAGGAGGAACAAAACTACAAAGAATGAAGTTCCCAGTTTCCTCACTCCATCCCTTTTTAATTGTCTTTTACAATAGGTACAGAGAAAGGACTGCCCACTCGTCCCTATCCTTTTGTAGTCGTAGGAAATATAGTGAATGTGCGGTGCTTTGTCTTGGTCGCTGTGTGTGGGACTGCCGCCACGGTGTATATACAAATAGATTCTTTAAAACAATCTGTGTGCAGTGTGGCAATTAAGGCCTTTTCCTTCCGTATATGATGCAGATGATGCTTTGTAGAATGACAAGATTGCATTACAGGTGCGTGTGACTTGTTGAACTAACCTAAACACTTAATGTAAAGCAAATATATTGTCTTCAGATGGTAATTATATAATGCGACGGGTACTACTTCTCTAAAATTATATAGATTATCACTAAACTTTAGCTGTGTGTAACATGAAGGGCCTAACCTAACGTGCCGTGGTGACCTAATAGAAACCAAATAAACTAATTGTCTTCATATCCCAACATGCAATGGGTACTTCTCTCAAATTTGATAAAATATAACTGTTTTTAACTGTGTGTGACGTGAAGACCTAACCTAACTTAACCTCACCTAAAGCAATAATCCACCATGAACCAAATGAACCAATTGTCTTCGAAATCCAAATCAAGACATGCAACGCCCACTGCTTTCAGGTTTCAGACAAAGCTGTTATACTTTCTCCAACCTTCTCGAGCAGGAAGTGTGACAGACAAGGCGCGGCGTGTAATTGTTAGGAAAAAGAGCCTGAAGAAACACCGACCTCGATATTATGTATATAGCGATCACGTGTCCGCCTCAGTAAGGAGGTCATGCGTATTTGGTCTCAATGTAATGATGTGAAGTAACGGTTCACTTAATGGTGTGGCTAATTATAACGTTTGGTTTGCATTTATTCGTTACAAGCATTGTTAAAAATAGATATAAAAAACAAGTGAAAAATGAAAAATTGTACATAGAGAGAGAGAGAGAGAGAGAGAGAGAGAGAGAGAGAGAGAGAGTAAAAGATATATATAATTTCATAGCTTTGTATAAATAAGGCAGTAATAGATGACAGGACTTCACCAGGTAAATGTGCGAATAAACAGTAGACAGGAGCAGGTGGTCAAAGGAGGAAAGGAGAAGAGAAGCGTGCAGCGGCAGCAGGACTGAGAGGATGGGCGGTCACGTGGAAGACAGACAGGCAGGCAGGGCGGGCAAGGCGGGCAGGCGAGGAGGGACGAGGCGGGTTGGCGGACGGGCGGGCGGTGGGTGGCCGGGATCAGCACCCTTCCTCTGGTCTTTCAGCACAACGGCACCGCCAAGTCTGCGAAAACGGAATCAATACCCGTGCGCGGATCTCCTCTCTCCTCCTCGCTCCCCTCTTCTTTCCCCTCCCTGTCCCTCTTCACTCTCACCGCCTCGCCCTCACGCCCGCACCAACACAGTAATCGCAGATCGATATACTATGGCCGTACATCTCTCTTCACAATCCCCCACTTTGAACCAATCCTGTTTATTTACCAACTCTCGCACGTGTAAGCCAGGAAGTATCCCTATTGTTTACCTCCCTTCGCGCTTCTTCGTGCTCCACGTGTGATCTGTGTGTTATGCAGAGAGAGAGAGAGAGAGAGAGAGAGAGAGAGAGAGAGAGAGAGAGAGAGAGAGAGAGAGAGAGAGAGAGAGAGAGAGAGAGTGGGTGGTGTCGGTAAAGAAAGGCATGGCTCAAGAAACCAGATTGATCAGGTAAAACCTCCTGACTCACATCACAGGGAGTCCTAATGGTGTGTTGCTTGAAAACCCCGAGGCAGGAGGCAAGAGGAGGAACCTGGAACTTTCTTTGTTTTCCGCCGGAACATGCTTTCTTTTTTCCTTCCTCACCTTGAATGAAGTGCATCTTTGTTGGCCCGTGCCTCTCATTAACGCCATTATCACTATTACGTAACCTCACGCCTCAAGCTATTAAGATTAACAAGAAACTGAGGAAGCCGAGAGTCGCCTCCACGTGCTGGCGAGGCTCTGGACAAGATTTACACGCTGGTGCACATCGATCAGGGAAATCCCCCGAGTAAGAGGAGGCGCGAGGCCACGGCACGACGGAAATTAGAAGGCGGTATCTGAGATGAAATCGTGAAAAGTAAATGGCTTGTAGGAACTCGCACGGAGGAAGCTAGGGAGTGTGAGATGTGAGGGCGTGGCGCGGACTTCTGTTGCTTCACTACAGCGACGGAAGGTAAACAAGAAATTGAAAGAAGAAAAACAGTCACGTCTGGTCTTTCGTTTTCTTTTCAGGTCCAACACTTTTTCTCCAGCGGGGTGGGAGGCGGCGACTTTATGTTAAGGAGTTGTTGAATTATTCTGCTACTGCTGTTGTTGTTTTTGCTGCCATTTGCTGTGGTGTTGGTTGTACTCTTGCTGTTTCTTGTGATACTGCTGTTGTTGCACTATCACGTTGCTGATGTTGCCGTTACTGCCACTGCTAAAGGCGCTACCGTGCTTTCGTCGTTGCTGTAGAAGTTGTTGCCGCTGCTACTGTTGCTGCTGCTGCTGCTTCTGTGTGGTTTTGCTTTTGTTGTTGTTGCCAATGTAGATTCGGTTGTTGCACGGTTGCACCTATTACTGCCATCACCGTTATTACTACTTCTGCTGTTACTGGTGTTGATGCTGTTAATTGTTGCTACTGCTGCTATTTTTCCTGATGCTGTCCGTGTTGTTTTGTTTCTGTTGTTTCATTTGTGGCTACTTTTATTACAACGACTACTTTTTTGTTAGTTATCAATGCTGCTCCTGCTACTTCCGCACCACTCACTGTTATTGTTAGTGTTGTCCTTCGTTGTTGCTTGTGTCGGTACTGTTGCTGCCATTATCATTGCTACTGTTGTTGATGGTGCAGCTTCAAGTGTCGCTATTGTTATGTGTGGTACTGTTATTGCTACTCTACTGTAGTGTCTGCCGCCACCGCCTTACGGCACGG
>NC_059302.1:13287666-13297666 GCF_017591435.1 Portunus trituberculatus | reverse complement strand
TACGTCAATAGTACACCTTTTTTTTTATGAATGTGTCAATCACCTTCATTAGTATCATTGTTATCATTATTATTAATAATGTTATTGTTATTATCATTGGAGGGGGAAGTGGAGGGAAACTCCTTACACCTGTGTTTCCCTCCACTCCTCCTCCAAATTGTCTGAATTATTATTGTTATTATTATTATTTATTATTATTATTATTATTATTATTATTATTATTATTATTATTATTATTATTATTATTATTCTATCAGGTATCTTTATGCATGTTTAATTTTTATGTTTTGATTCTATTAGTTCTAGACTAGAGGAAGCATTTCTTAGTCATCAGTGGAACCATGGAAACAGCCTTGAAAACAAAAAGACATTTTTCCCTTGTTTGATTATCAAAGCAACAGTCCTTCTATCTGGCATCTTTATGTAAGTCTCTATATTTACTCTTTATGCTTTGCTGATATAAATTCTAAAGGGAACCACGAAAACAGCCTTGAAAACAACAATAACTTCCATTTCTCCAGGCTGCTGAATATAGTCGAGTTACATACATGAAGGTACGCGGAGTGCAGCTTTTGTTGTGCCATGATGAACGCATGTCCTTCATTAACGTGATGAATGGCGGCTGATTACAAGAGCATTCAGTAACCTCTTGCCTCGTTCTTGTCAATATTAACATTCCAGCAACAATATCAAACTTTTGGTACGTTTTGATAGTATTCTTAGACACTTCTGAGTCTCTCCTTATTCTTTCCCAGGTTGTAGTGGAAGTTATTGGTGTTTTCAAGTGTGTGCGTGGTTCTCGTGATGTTTTAAGGGGAATAATGAATCGTCAATGGGAAGAAACATCATAAGAACCATTTTGAGCATCTTTGTGGCTTTTAAAAACAGTCTTCACGACGCGCCCCAAGGTTTAAGGTTCAAAGCCAAGATCAGGACAATAGTGTATCTAAACTTCTGATATGCTAAAATATAGCAATTAATCTATAAAGCACTGCATTTCCCATTATCATTATTATTATTGTCAATTTTTTTCGGTGTTTTTTTTTAGAAGTCACCACAACGGACCAGCCTTCTCCATCTCGGTGGGTGTTCTTCACTCTCCTGAGTCTCACCTCCATAAACCTTCTCTTACCATGTAGCTCCTCCCCTCTTGTTCCCTGCCGCGTTGATCCATTTCCAAGCATCCTCCTCCTAACGTAATTTGCCAAAAAGAACCAAAATGTCAACTTTACTACATGTAGCGTAACTTTATAAACGTCGTTTACACATGTCTTTTCGGTGATCTCACATCGCTTGTACCCGCTCACCCGTACCCAGATAGCAGCAGGGCGGTAATGGGCGTCCCTTGTTCTAAGGGGCGTAGGCAAATGGCGGCTCCATAATGTATGAGTCACCAACTGCAGCATGAGCAGTGGAGCCCACAGTGTGGTAGCCGCTTGTAGTAGGGCTGCCACCAGTATGTTGTGGTTAAGTTGCAAGAGAAACAGCCTTATAAATACTCCTACTGTATTTGCTCGTGGTTACAAAACAGACGCAGAGCAGAGCAGAGCAGAGCAAAAGAGAGCGTGGCCACAAGGTAGAGAGACTAACCAGCGACTGAGGAGACACGGAAAGTTGGTAACACATACACCTCCCACAATGCCGTGTAAGACAACATACCAACGAAAAGCGTGTTACAGTAGAGATACATGATAGTATTAGAACTATATATGAAAGTTACATGACACTGGTGCAAATACATACGGTACGTGACATTGGTGCAAATACATACGGTACATGGAAAAATACATACGGTACATGGAAAAATAAAATAGTATCACATATAGATGAAGACACATAATAATGCCACAATTACACAGATGGACAATATTACATGATGGAAATGAAGGTCACTACCACAACAGCGAGGCGCCAAACCGGAACCTTTCGGAGGGAGGGTCGTACATGAATTTTTCTCACCGCCCCTTGCCCTTCACTCGGCCTACGTGTCGCCTTCACTACTGGACCGTGCTTCTCTTTGATTGTCTGCCGTCTTTTTTCTCTTGTTTTCTGATTGTCTTTCTATTTGTCTGTGTCTGTCTGTCTTTTTGTCAATCTGTCTTTCTGTATATCTGAATCTCTCTCTCTCTCTCTCTCTCTCTCTCTCTCTCTCTCTCTCTCTCTCTCTCTCTCTCTCTCTCTCTCTCTCTCTCTCTCTCTCTCTCTCTCTCTCTCTCTCTCTCTCTCTCTCTCTCTCTCATATTCTTGTGTTAATGAGCAACATAAGAGAACTCGGTAAGGCCAAGACCTCATACTGACACTGTGTAGGCCTGACGGCTTCTTGCAGCTTCCCTTATTATCTTGTGTTCTTATATTCTTCATCTCTCGATTCATTGCCACGTGGAGATAATGCAAGGGCACGTGAGGAGGATATAAGATGAGCTCAGAGAGAGAGAGAGAGAGAGAGAGAGAGAAAGAAGCGCTGAAAGAATGCCTGGGAGATTGATTTTGATTGATTTTGGCGCCACACACTGGAGGAATTGCAAATTGTGGTGAATTCGTAGAGTTGCTGAAGATCTCCCGATTTTTTTTATGTTCTTATATCTTTTGCTTATTTTCTCGTCTAGCTCCTTTATCACTTCATTCTTAGCCTCACTGTTTTCTGTTAACGTGGAGATAAAGAGAGGAAAGCCAAAGATAAGGTTTTGTAGATGCAGTGAACAAAGGCATGAGAGTGATAAGCTAATGAAACATAGAAAGAAAAGATGTTGAATAAATAGACAGTGATGTGGAAAAAATTGAAGGTTTATAGATACAGTGAAGGGTGACTGTATAACTTAGAAGACACACACAGAGGAAGAACAAAGAGAAACTATTGTAGAACCAGTGAAAGACGGCATTTGGGTAAGTGTAACATAAGACGCAAAAAAATAAAGGAGGACGAAAGTTTGTAAAAAGAAGGGCAGAGAGGTGATTGATGTAACTTACGAAGACAGAAGACGGAGCCAGACCAAAGGAAAGTCTGAAGTGAAGGAGGTGATTCAGGTCATGAATGTAACGTAAGACACAGAAGAAATAGAAAACCAAGGATAATGTTGATGGATGCAGTAAAACGTTTTTGCATAACATAACAGACAAGAGAGGAAGAACTATTATACAGGCATAAAAACATAAGAAGATACAGAAGAAAGAGAGAAGGACCGAAGATGATAAAGAAAGACATAGAGGTAACAAAAGGAAGACAAGATGAACAGATAATAAAAAAAAGCATAGAGTAATAGAAAGAAGAAGAAGAATAAAAAAAAATAGTATAAAGATGCAATGAAATGAGTGTAACGTAAGATGCAGACCAAGCCAAACCAAAGATTGTGTTGATGGATGCACTGAAGGAGGCCATAGAGATGAATAGCGTAAAATTAAAAGCCACAGAAGAAAAGGAAGAGGACCAAGTAGATTCACAGACGTAGGGACGGAAAGGAAAAAGCGGAGACAATTGCTCTACTGCTGAGATCCTTAATTCAAGCTGTTAAATGATGATTGTTCTGAGGCAAGTGTCCCTGATTCAGTCTATAATAGTCTCCTCCACATCACACCGCTACATAACATTATCTACTCGCAAGGGAACATGTGGCCTGGTTTTTTGCTTCATTATTACCTTCCCTCACACCATCCCGTCACACATTTCCCGGCCTAGTGATGCAACCTATAACAGTTTCCTTTTGTACTATCCTGCTATACAACACTACATACTCACAAGGGAAACATGTGGCCTAGTTTTTGTGTTACTGCCTTCCCTCACACCAGTTTTTGTGTTACTGCCTTCCCTCACACTATAACGTCAAGCTTTTCCCGGCCCAGTCTTTCGGCCTATGATGTTTCCCGCTACACAACACTAAACGTACTGGCAGGGGAACATGTGGCCTTGTTTTGTGTGTTATTACCTTCCCTCACTCCATCCCGTCGCAAAGCAGTACATATTTACTAGTCAGGAGGTTTCAAGACATTTATCCCATTTTTTTTTTTTTTTTTTTTGGCTAACTCTCTCGGATGTGCTCGGTGACTGGCATCTAAGTGAGGCATTTTTGTTTAATCGTTTTGTTGTTCTTGGCCAGATTTTCCCTCTTACTTAAAAAAAAATACATTTCCCGTTTGTGTTTATTTTGTGAAGTGCTGGACAAGGGTAGCAAAAATTAACAGGAAAATATTTGAAAATGCTGAAATGTAAAGAAAAAAAATATATGAATAGATTAAATAAAAGGAGAATTCATCGTCTAACCTCACCTCACCTAACCTAACCTAACCAGTGCATCTCTACAAGTGTCTTTGATGTCCTCTCCTTCTTAAGTCCGTTCCGTATGAGAAATAGTTCACTCAATTAATTACCCTACCATCGTTCCCCACACCAAAAAAAAAAAAAAAGAAGAAAAAAAGATAAAGAATACAAAAAGAAAAAACGGACCCAATCGCGTTACCCAATCAAGTTCAGGAGATGTTTTGATACAAGCTCGTCTCTTAAAATTCGTCCTCAGTGGCCGTGACTCTTCTCCTTCACCCCTTATCTCCTTCTCAACCTGATTTCCTCCATTTTCTTTGTTTTATCGTCGTTGTTGTTCTTTTCTCTCAGGGTTTTCAGCGGTTCTCAGGGTTCTAAGGGGTTTTCAGGGTTCTTAGGATTCCTTGGGTTCTCAGGGGTTCTCAGGGTTCTCAGGAAATTCTCAGGGTTCTCAAGGTTTTTAGGGTTCTTAAAGTTCTCAGGAAATTCTCAGGGTTCTCAAGGTTCTTAGGGTTCTTAGGGGTTCTCAAGGTTCTCAGGGTTCTTAGGGTTCTTAGGGGTTCTTAGGGGTTCTCAAGGTTCTCAGTGTTCTCAGGGATTCTCAGGGTTCTAGGGATTTTTAAGGGTTCTCAGGATTCTCAGCGGTTCTTAGGGGTTCTCAAGGTTCTCAGGGTTCTTAGGGGTTCTCAAGGTTCTCAGGGTTCTTAGGGGTTCTCAAGGTTCTCAGGGTTCTTAGGGTTCTTAGGGGTTCTCAGGGTTCTTAGGGAATCTCAGGGTTCTAGGGATTTTTAAGGGTTCTCAGGATTCTCAGCGGTTCTTAGGGTTCTCAAGGTTCTCAGGGTTCTCAGGGTTTTAGTGTTCTCAGGGCTTCTCAGTGGTTCTTAGGACTTCTCAAGGGTTCTCAGGGTTCTTAGGGATTCTCAGAACTTCTCAGTGGATCTTAAAGGTTCTCAACGGTTTTCAGGGTTCTTAGTGTTCTCAGGGATTCTCAGGACTTCTCAGGACTTCTCAATGGTTCTTAAGGGTTCTCAGTGATTCTTAAAGGTTCTCAGGGATCGTGAATTAATTGTACCGTGTTCAGCCTCAAAGTGTACAAGGATCGCTTCTGTTAATCACACTTAGGTATTACTTAGGTATACTTCGGTCCTTACGAAGCCAAGGGCATTTTCACGTTAAGTAATTCCTTCCCTTATTAATTGTACAGTAAAGGATTGATTAATGGTTGTCTGTAGTATTATCGTTATTATTATTGTCGCTATTGTTTATTGATCTCTTATTACTATTGTTGCATTGGTGTTTGAGGAAATTTTAACCTGAACTTCTGTAAATTTCTTTCCATGATTATAAAATGGTTGACGATTGATTTATGTTTTTTTTTTATTATTATTATTATTATTATTATTACTATTATTGTTGTCATTATTTTTTCATTTCTTCTTATTATTATTAGTTATTTCCATTTTTCTTTCTTCCTTTCTTTATTTAATTGTGTGTGTGTGTGTGTGTGTGTGTGTGTGTGTGTGTGTGTGTGTGTGTGTGTGTGTGTGTGTGTGTGTGTGTGTGTGTGTGTGTGTGTGTGTGTTTTTACTTTTTAGTTCGAATAAGAGAAAGTTTAATGGATTTAATGTTGGAATGGAAATATTTACGAGAATGGAGACTCACAGACTTCAAAGGAAACTAATCACATCGCCAGTAAGAGGAAGGTTAAAGAAAATAATAATGATAACTAAAAATAAAAGAATTGAAACTATTAAGAGCCACAAATCATTCATATCCTTCAACTTTACCTAATCTTTCAAAATTGGGCCGCCATGGTACAGTGGAACCATGCGTGCTTTGTTGTCCGAGGGGTCTCCAAGCGCACGGGCTCGAATCCTGTCCACGGTCCGAGTGTAGGTTGGGCTTCCTCTCTCGCGGCAACGGTTTCTTAGAGGCTGGGCTTTGAGATAGGAGGTACCACAAAATGTACCCCCTTTAGCCCATAGATTCCCGTGAAAAACCCACTTGGTATAAATAAATAAATAAAAAAAAAAACCTCCCTACTGATTCGGTAATATTGTAATAACCTACCTATTTATTTATCTACCTAACTTAACTACGTACAACGACCTACATCCTCCTCGCTCTCGCCTCTTCGTATTGCACCTTTTAGAATTCACCCCTTCCCTTCGATCAGCGGGGGAGAGGAAAAAAAAAATGTGCAGTCCTTCCTTCCTCTTCCTGATTTAATTCTCCGTCTCTCAGAATATTCTACAATCTTCCCTCAGAAAATTCATCTTCTTTTATTATTTTTTCGATTAGTGTTTTTTTGCCTTCTCTTTTCATCCCAGTGAATGTATTTATAGCGGGGTTTGTTATGGCGGTGGTGGTGGTGGTAGTGGATGGCGGTGATGGAAGAGGAGGAGGACGAGGAGGTGGAGGAGGACGAAGACGAGGAGGAGGAGGAGGAGGAGGAGGAGGAGGAGGAGGAGGAGGAGGAGGAGGAGGAGGAGGAGGAGGAGGAGGAGGAGGAGGAGGGTGAGTAAAAAGAAGAAGAAGAAAAGAAGAAGGAAAAGAAGAAGGAAAAGAAGAAGAAGAAGAAGAAGAAGAAGAGGAAGAAAAAAGAAGGAAAAGGAAGATGAAGAAGGAAAATGATAAAGAAGGAAAAGAAGAAGGAAAAAGAAGACAAGAAAAATGAAAAGAAAAATGGAAATAAAGAGAAAGAAGAAAAAGAAACAAAAAGAATAAAGAATGAAAGAAGAAAGAAAAAGAAAAAGAAAGAAGGAAGAAGAAGACGAAGGCAAAAAGAAGAGAAGATGAAGAAAAGAAAAAGAAAAAAGAAGGAATGAAAATGAACAGGAGAAAGAAGAAAGAAAGAAAAAGAAGAAAATAAACAATAAGAAGAAGAAGACGAAGGAAAAAAATGGGAGGAAGAGGAGAACGAGATGAAGAAAAGAAGATAGAAATGAAAAGAAATGGAATGAAAGCAAACAAGAGAAAAGAAAAAAAAAAAAAAAACAATGAAAGAAGGAAGAAAAAAGAAGGAAAGAAAGAAGAAGAACAAGAAGTAAAACAAGAACAAGATGAAGTAGAAGAAGAAGAAAAAAAGATGAAGAAAGAAGTAGAAAGAAGAAGAAGAAGGAGGAAGAGGAGGAGGAGGAGGAGGAAGAGGAGGATGAGGAGGAAACAATAGGTAACTTTAGTGGTTATAACAAGGGTGTATAATCAAGACTCATCTAGCATAACGAAAGGGATATGTAAGACAGTAAAGGTGATTGGAAGTGTGATAAAAGAATAGGTAGAGAAGGAATAGGAAAAGGAAATGTGAAAGTCGGCAATAGCAAAACCAGACAAATATACTCTACGCAAACAAAACTATGACATTCAAATGCTTCTCAATCACTTAACCACTTCGTATACTGACGGTGGTGCTGTCGGGAATCACATTAAACGCGCACACACCGCCCTACTACCTTACTAACTATAATGATAATAAAAGGCTGCCGTGATACAGTGGAACCATGCGTGCTTTGGGGTCCGAGGGGTCTCCATGCACACGGGTTCGAATCCTGTCCACGGTCCGAGTGTAGTTGGGCTTCCTCACTCAGGGCAACGGTTTCCTAGCGGGTGGGCTTTGAGATTGGAAATACCTCCCAAAAGTATCGCGTGTAGCTCATAAATTCCCGTGAAAAAGCCTACATGGTATAGATAAAAGATAAGAATAAAAACATAATAGTCAAGGGTTTAATACTCACCAAGATGCGATCCAGTGACTCTACCTTATCTGAGAACTTATGCCAGACTTGCCCCAGACTAAGTGATAAAAACCAATAGCTATAAGACTGAGCAGGATTCGAAGCTGTGCGTTTACGTGTTATTCAGTAGGGTTAGCATCTCGCAAGCTGGTTGTGGATTGGATGAATGGATTAGCATCTTTCTTTTTTTAATCCCTTTTGTGTTTTTCACGGGAATTTATGGGCTCAAGGGAATACTTTTTATGGTATCTCAAAGCCCACCCGCTAGGAAACAGTTGCCCCGAGTGAGGAAGCCCAACCTACACTCGGACCGTAGACAGGATTCGAACTCTCGCCACTGTACCACGGCGGATGAAAAAACAGGGATAATTTCATCATTCTCATCCTCCTCCTACTCCTCCAACTGACGCGAAAACCACATCTGCGCAATCAATACCTCGATAATTACTCTCACGTTCGCGATAATCCTTCACTATTATCTCTCCCTCCTCACGGTTCATCCCTCTTTCCTTCTCGTTTTATGTTTTTTCTTCTATTTTTTCAGCTAATTATGGACGGATAAGAACTCAAGCGGGGTTCCTCCTCTTCCTCCTCCTGGTTCTCCTTCACCACATCCTCCCTCTCTATTTTTATCTTTCTCTTCTCGTCTTCTCCTTCATTCTCCTCCTCTGATCTCTCCCTTTTATCACTAGGTTCTTCATTTTCTTCTTTTTCTTTTCTTTTCTTTTCTTTTCTTCTTCTTCTTCTTCTTCTTCTTCCTCCTCCTCTTCTTCTTCCTCTTCCTCCTCGTCCTCCTCCTCCTCTTCCTCCTCCTACTTCTCATTTTCCCTGTCTATTTCTGCCTTTACCTTTTCCTCTTCTTCCGTTTCCTCCTCTCATTTTCCCCGCTCTATCTCTTCCACCAACACATAAAAGTCAAGATGCGAAGCTGGAACTTTTAAAAACACCGCCCTCTCTTCCTGCAGGCGTCCCCAGTGCTTGGTAATGAGCGGTCTGTAGTGGCACGAGGCAGTCAAAGGAGTATCGTTCACTGAATACCACCAACACTCGTCCGATAAGGAACACCTCTCGCCGATCCGCCTCTTCTCTCCTTCTATCTCGAAACCTCTACCCAGAACAGTCCATACTCAATGTTAAGCTGCCAAATTGTCTTTTTCTTTTTTGTCACTTCCTTTTCTCCTCTTCGTTCTCTTTCTCGTTCTTCTCTTTGTTATCGTTCTCCTGTTTGTCTTCGTCCTTCATCACCTTCTGCTACTGTTTTGTACCTTCTCTTCGTCCTCTTCCTTTTCTCTCTCTCTCCTCATCTTTTTCTTTCTCCTCCTCGTTCTTTTCTTTATTCTTCGCCTTCTCCTTCTCCTCCTCCTCCTCCTCCTCCTCCTCCTCATGTTGTTGTTGTTGCTGCTTTATTCATGATCTTATAGAGAACATCAAAGGAGCTCCAGGAAAGCTATTAAGAGACATAGACGTGGCAGTGCTGAAAGACATTATGCATACCTGTATTAACCTATCATTGCTATTATCTTGTTGGTCTCTCTCTCTCTCTCTCTCTCTCTCTCTCTCTCTCTCTCTCTCTCTCTCTCTCTCTCTCTCTCTCTCTCTCTCTCTCTCTCTCTCTCTCTCTCTCTCTCTCTCTGTTGGAGGCAGTTTAATCATTGTTTTCCCCCTTCTGTTTACTTACGCTCTTGGTGTTTTGCTTGGCCATCAGTCATCCATCACCCTTCCCACTCTTTAGTTATTGTATAGTGATCATTTCAATGCTTCTTTAAGTAATTCGAGACGTGAGAGAAACAGAAGGCATAGAAACTGAAGCACCACTTTTTGTCTGTATCACGAAGGCATAGTTGGATATTACCTTGTGTTCGTGTCTTCATATTATTCTTAGAGGAAGTTATAGAATGGCGTATGATATGTTCAGTTTCTATTTATTATTTTCCTATCTCCATTATGTCCTTGTTTATTTTATGGTTTTTTTTGTGTGTGTGTAATAACTGCTTGTAAATGGTAGGATTTTTGA
>NC_059302.1:13237666-13282666 GCF_017591435.1 Portunus trituberculatus | reverse complement strand
GTGTTGAAAATGAATTAATGCTTCGTCAGCTTCCTCCTTCGTTTATGTAAATATTCAAGGTTTGGAGACGGGAGTTTCCAGCGCGCCCTTCCTCCTCCCCGCCTGTGTGCTGCAATTTGGGAGTCACGAGGCAAACGCTGTGATTTATTTTCGTCCTTGTCTCGGCAGTGAGCATGATGATGACGGTGATGGTGAGGATGATGATGATGGTGAGGATGATAATGATGGTGAGGATGATGATGGTGATGGTGATAAGAATGATGATGGAAAATTGATGGAAACGGAAAATTGCATAAACGAGTATACTGCTGAAATCAATCAAGTTATCATTTTGCTATTTTTGGTGGCCGAAATAATGATGGCAATTGCAATGATGTATGTATATAATAATAGTGTTAATAGGAATAATGATAATGACATAACAATAAGAATAATGATGATGAAATAAGAACCTCTCTCTCTCTCTCTCTCTCTCTCTCTCTCTCTCTCTCTCTCTCTCTCTCTCTCTCTCTCTCTCTCTCTCTCTCTCTCTCTCTCTCTCTCTCTCTCTCTCTCTCCACCCACTAAAACACACATTTCACAAACCAGACCCTGACAACTGACACCTCATCCATTGAATGTCACTCTTCCTCCATCACCACCCCCGCACCACCACCACCACCACCACCACCACCACCACCACCACCACCCACACACTAATAGCCATCCCATTACTCCCATCACTATCTGTAATCCTTCACACACTTACACCTATCATCATCCTTTCATCATTCACTTATAATCCTTCTGCCAGGTTTTTTTTTTATTCTATCTATCCTTTATTTGTATTGTAGTGTATTATTTACCATTATCAGCTCCCATCATCCTCATTGTCATCCTTCATCACTAGGAGTTTTATCATTCACAACCTCATCGTCATTACTATTATCATCATTTTTTCTATCACTATTTTTGATCAGTAATAGTCACATCACCACGATCTCTCATCCTCATCACCTTCCATCATTATCCAACCCCATTCAGTACCCCATCATCACGATCACCACCTGTCATTATCCTTCGCTACTTCGTGTCACCAGCATCATCGTCCCTGTTCTCATCTTCATCCATTATCGCCATCTCCATTGCCACTCACATCAGTATAGTAATGTAAATGGTAGTGGTGATGGCGGTGTTGATGACTATAACAACAACAACAGTAATGAAAGAAGACAGCGAAGACCTAGACGAAGAAAACGAAGACGAGGGAGATGATGAAGAAGAAAATGAAAAGTACTGAAAGGAAACATGAAGAAAAGGAAGACAACAACAACAACAATGAAAAGAAAACGAGAGTGAAGAAACGGACGAAGAAAGAGAAGACGAAGACAAGGGAGAACATGAAAACGAAAAAAAAGGAAAGAAAAATTATAAACAAATTAACAACAGTAGCAACAACAACAACGACAACAATGATAATAATAACAAAAATCATAACTTTCCACTCGGTCTTCGTCAGTTGACATCAAAGGGCACAGTAGAACAAAGGAATGCAATTAAATGTCGAATTCAAGTAATGACCGTACAAACATCAATGGATTTCCTGGCACCAGACCGAACTGCCCTCACATATCCTTCAGTTACCTCCTCCTCCTCCTCCTCCTCCTTCTCATGGCTTTACTTTGATTTGACTTCTTTCCTTTTCGTTCTTGATGTTTTCTGCAGATTTTAATTGAGCATGAATCGTGTGTGTGTGTGTGTGTGTGTGTGTGTGTGTGTGTGTGTTTGTTTGTTTGTTTGTTTGTTTATAGGTAGAAGAATAGACAGATAATTAGATAGATATATTGACTGACAGGTAAATAGATAAACTGATAGATAGGTAGGTAATTAGGTAGGTAAGATAGATAGACTGATTGCCAAGTAGATGGTAGATAATGGGTGTTCAAGGAGGTATGAGAAGTATGAATGAAGATGGGGGAAGAGGGCCGATAAAGGGATGTGGAGTGAGGAGAGGATGACCAAGATGCACGTCAGAGGCAGCTCCAACCAATGACGGCTGCCATGAAAAAAAAGGACAAATGTTGCTTTTGTCAGAGATATAGGTAGGAAGACTGCTTCATCAAGTAGGGAGCCGACTGTACTTACGTTCATTGGTGAATGAAAATTTAGATGTACAAATAATTTTTTGTTCTTCACCTTGCCTCCAGTCTTTCATTGGTTCACCATATCACATGACCCACTTTTCCTGTTATACTACGTCACCAGTCATTTTCAGGTTTTCCTTCAACTTTACCTCTGTTAAAAAAAAATTTCTTTTGAATTACTCATATTTTTCTGTCTTTGTACAGCTCATCTGCTCTTCTCAGCAAACTACGCCATTTTTCCACACATGCTCACCGTGTCGCTTCTCAGTCTGTCTTTGCCCTTCTCTCCAATAATTCATAGGGCAGCCACACTGGCGTTACGTCTCTGCGTGAAAAGAAAAAAAAATTGTGGTGTGTAGTACGAACCACATTTTGTAACATCTGTGGAGTGTTTTTTTTTTTTTTTTTCTGTTTCCGTTAGAACCGCTGAAACACATTTGTCTTTAGTTTACCCTATTTCCTGTATGCTCTGTTGCGTTCATCACCAGAAAGGCTTCCATTAACGTATTCATAAACGTTCTCTTTGTTCTCCCTCTCATCCTCCTGCCTGGTGAGTCCATTGCTAGCATCTCCTCCTCACTTACTCATCCCTCTTCTGCACAGGGCCAAAGCATTTCACTCTCACCTCTCCAGCGTTGCCCAGAGTATAAAATGAGGAGTTGTATTTTTAGTTTCTTTTTCACATGCCATGAGATAATGGAACACAGTCAGGAGATGTCAAATATACATACTGATGATATAGTACGGTGAGTTTCGCGTCTGAGTGCATGACAAGGGCACCAGCACCACCACTCCTTGCCTCTGCCTCGGCGGTCTAATGGATATCACAGGCCAGCATTGAAACATGATTAAGATCGCCTGTATCGCTGCTCACCGTTTCACCGGCATCAATTATTCGTCATTGATACAGTTTTCTCTTTATCAAATCTATCCGATGGTATTTAATTTTCTCTCGCCATCGTGTTCCCGAGCATATTTCAAACATGTTTCATGCTTTATTTAATTTAGCAGGTAATTAGTACCTGCATGTCACTTCACATCAAACATTACCTTCCAAAAATAGTATTGAAATAGCGCTGGAGTTATTATTATTAACGCTACACAAATTGAATAACTAAACCATTGAGAGCAGCTTTGATGTACGTTTGTGTTCAGAAGTCTTTTATATATCGAATAAATAATGATTACTAAACAACTATGAGAAATTTTGCTTCGCCGGAAGATAAGAACGGCGTTGGGTTGCGTTGGTGGACAAAGGAATTGTTGAGTAGCATTTCATGACCAGCTCACGTATTCTCACTTTTCACTTGCTGTTTTACCCTCGCGCCTCACAGCCATTCCGAGCCACTTCTCACATTGTATTATATTTAGGTGATTCAACACCTTACCTATATTACTCTAACATTCCTCAGGTGTATGTGCGTCCTCATGTCTGTTGCCTTTATTCCTGTGCAGTGTGCTTATGTCGCTCGTTATCAAGTCTAAAGAGCAATTCAGATGTTCAATAAATCATTATACGGTGTCTTTTCCTTCCTAACTTTGGTTCGTATTGTTAAGTGTCTTTCTTGAAGGATATTTTCAGAGGTCATTAGTATTGTTCTCATAAGGTAAACTATGGAACCCCCTGCCTGCTACTGTATCTCCATCTACCTATGACTTGAAATAATTGAAGAGGGAGGTTTCAAGACATTTATCCTATTCTTTCGCCTAAACTCTCTTGCTCGAGGACTTTTTGTCTGACCGTTATTGTTGCCCTTTGCCGCTTTTCCTTTCTTACATAGGAAAAAAAACTGTCTTTTTTTTTATTGATGGAAGAAAATCTTAGTTCAGTTAAAACCGAACGGTGAGTGTTTTTTTTCTATGTAAGAGAAGAAAGCTGGCCAAGGGCAACAAATAATAAAAAAGAGTAAGAGATAAGGCAATGGTAAATATTCAGAAATACGGTCTTCTGCCTTACAGAGTATAAGCATCACCTCTGACTCTTGCCGCCCTTCCATTATACTCTCCCTTATAAATTTACCTTCAGAGTTTTCGTATTTATATTTCTCCCTTTACCTCTCACTGCCTTTCCTCGTTACCTCATGTGTTTTCCTTGTTTTACCTCTCATAATATCTCCTTACTCACTCTTTGCCTCGCTTGCCTCTCTTTTCTGCTTCACTTTCCCTCACTTTCTGCTTCATCTCGCTTTCTTCCACTTAAAATATTTTACTTCTACATCCACTTTCTTTTGTATAATTCAGTGCAACCTTTTGAAAATTATTGTTGTTCATATCACACTTTATTTCCATCAAACTACATTTTTCTCACATTCGATACAGTTTCATGTCATTCACTTACTTAGCAACGATGATATTTACGAATGACCAAAAAATGAGCATCCGTTTTAAGAGGAATTACTTAACTGATGTTCCTTTAATCCTTTACTGCGATATATAACAATGGACAACATCAAAAGCAAGGGATAAAGTCTAATACAGCCCCTATAACAAAGAAATGGGAATGGAAAAATAGTTTATCGAGTGTTTAGCCAATACGTTGATCAATGGTGGCTACAAAACAATGATAAAACCCTCAGAGTGTTTTGTGATTAAGGAAACACGTCAAACAACAGTGAAAGGGTTCAAGTGGGCGGCATAAAGCACTAGAAATTGTTGACATTTTATTTTGCTATGCGTCTTGATTTTTTTCTCTCTTATGCAAAGTTAAATCATTGAAACGTAGAAAACACACAAAAAAAAAAGACTCGGTGTTCTGGAGTTCAAGACGAAAAATAATAAATGAATAAATAAATAAACAAGTAAACAAGAGTCATGAATTAGTCACTGTAACGTTACCATTATTATCAAGATATACCCTATTGCATGTATTTAATGTTATAGCTGTTACATATACGCGTTTTACTTATTACAATGTTTGGTGTACACTGAAACAGACTGAAGGTATTGCATGTATTTAGGTGAGTAAGGAAGAGTATGAAGACTGTGCTGAGCGGCTGCAATAGGGGAAGGGGAAGGCGTCCAGTTATCAAGTTCAGAGGAGCAGTAATTAGCAGTAAAGCATAGCAAGAGGTACAACAATGCAGCGGTGTGAGAGATTACTGACAGATTAAAGCAGAGGAGTTGAGGAGACAAATGATGATGATTATACTTTTTTTTATTGCTACTGATGTGGGTAAGCCTTCTCTCTTTATATATAAGAAAAGAATGCATAGTCGACCATAGCTCTTTTGTAAATTTAATAAGTGACGGACTGAAAATAGCGCAGACGATACAGAAAAGTGTGTCGAGGGGTAATTGGAAGGCGTGTGTCAAGTTAGCATATAGCAGGGAAGGTGAATGACAGAAACGGTACAGAAACGCTCACTTTAATGAAAAATATGTGAACAGTATTTGAAAGATGTATGTAGAAATAATATTCGAACAGGAGACAAGACAAACTACAAACGATGCTACGACAGATCATCATATGAAACACCAAACTTTTAGTGATGATTTTTCATGTAAAACTGAGAATATTCAGTATGGAGGAACTCAACGAGAAATAACTAAAGAAGGGATGGATAGATAAAAAAAAAAAGATACAAATAAAAATATAGTAGAAAATATAGTAATTTGAAAAGAAAAAAATAAATCAGTCTTTAACACATTGACAAAGAAGAAAGACAGAATAGACAACACAGATGCGCTAAATAAGAAGTAAGTAAAGAAGAGAGGGATGGGTAATTAGACACACAGACATACAAAAGATGCAATTTGGCAAGAAAATTAGTCTCACACATCAGCATAGAAGGTAACGGAGATAAGGCTGATTGAAGAACGTGCAGATGTACAAACACAGGAAAATAGACAAGAAAAGATAGGTGATAGTTTGAAAGGAAGAAAAAATAGTATCCGACATCTCAACAAAGACCTCAGTGAAGTAAAAGGAAGAGATCACTAGAATTTATCAAAAAAAACGTAAGAGATCTCGCCTTGGACTCTCCTTTTGTGGAATCTACGCTTTCGACGAGGTAAAAGTTTATGAGCTGATGAATACTAGAAAATCCTCCTACAGCTGAGAGAGTCAAGAGATTTAATGTGGCAGGCGTTCAGAGTTATAGGATCGTCGTTCAATGGGTTTAGGAGGATTCACTTCTCTTTGGGACGGGTTTAATGCAAGCCAACTTTCAATAAGGAGGAAAGATGAGACTTGATTGATGCTGACGCAAAGTTTGACCAGCCAGGATGTGAAGGCAGATGAGGGATGAAGAGGTGAGATTTTTGTGGAGTTAGTGAAGAATTAGAAAAAAAAAGGTGAAAAAAATGTGAAAAAAAATAAATGGATAGTGTGTGTGTGTGTGTGTGTGTGTGTAATTCACTGTTTGATCTGCTGCAGTCTCTGACGAGACAGCCAGACGTTACCCTACGGAACGAGCTCAGAGCTCATTATTTCCGATCTTCGGATAGGCCTGAGACCAGGCACACTCCACACACCGACACAACAAGGTCACAACTCCTCGATTTCCATCCCGTACCTACTCACTGCTAGGTGAACAGGGGCTACACGTGAAAGGAGATACACCCAAATATCTCCACACGGCCGGGGAATCGAACCCCGGTCCTCTGGCTTGTGAAGCCAGCGCTCTAACCACTGAGCTACCGGGCCGTGTGTGTGTGTGTGTGTGTGTGTGTGTTTCGTTTATGTCATGACTAAGATATATATATATATATATATATATATATATATATATATATATATATATATATATATATATATATATATATACGTACGCCACACGGCTGCGGTTAACTGCTACAGCTCACTAGAGTATTATTCTGGCAAAATCGCCAACTTTGTTACGGTCAGTACAGTGGGGATTATAAAACACTCCACAGAGTCCCCACTACTATAACTCACAGCCGCCGTAACCCTCAGGTTCTTTCAAGGTCGCCAACAGTGTATAATTTCCCCCACTGTAAGGGAATCTCCTCAGCAACTCCTTCTCCTCCTGTACCCAACCAAGTAGAATTTATAAATGGTAGATGTTATGTGTAACAGGGCGAGGCCTTAATACCCCCTAGAGAAACCGCCCACAAGGACAATTCCACCCACTTCTCTATGAAGTATTAATGCCTCTCCGCACGCCTTGTCCACAGACGGTGATGAATCACAGACTGTGACAACACGCGCAGTATATATATTACTATACTATCCTACTACAACAAGTGCTTCCTAACACCTGTCAGACTGACATCCCTGGCCTACTACTACTGCAATATATGATGTGTACAGCACATCCGGTGATGTACACACAAGCCCAGACACCACCTACGGGTGACAACCACTATACACTGAGTCCAAATACTCGTCGCAGACAAGTCTGGCGGACGACAACTACGCACCACTGGCCGACATGAAGCCTCTCAGCATTCAATAGTGTGCGTGGCTACTACCACTACAATACAGTATACTACTGAAACTATACAAAAGATGGTGGGGGCACACAGCCGCCCACCAAACCCCACTGGTGACTACGGCCACCAACAGCAAAACAGGACGAAACAATAACACGTCCCTCCTCCGCGCCGCTACCCCACGAGTGGACAACGCACGAGAAATGCAGCCCCAACCGGCCACACTTTCTCAGAACAACAAGCCCGTTGTTCTACAGCCACGGTCTAACCGAGTAACAAGCCAGCTACTCAAAGGGAGGGCACAACTCCCAGACCGATGACTAATGAGCAACAAGAGAAGCCCAGCAACACGAATCTCCCTAACACTGTGCCAGACCGACGAGAGTGCGTGTCTATCTCCGCTGAAGGCTACCTGGTACTATAAACAGTATACTACTGATACTACACAACAGATGGTGGGGGCACACAGCCGCCCACCAAACACACTGGTGACCACGGCCACCACAACGACAAACAGGACGAGACAAATGCGCGTCTCTCCGCGTCGCCACAACACAGGACGGACGCAAAACAGAAGTGCAGCCAAACCAACTACACTTCTCCTAGAGCAACAAGCCCGTTGCTCTAACAGTCACGGTCTACCCAGTAGCAAGCCAGCTACTCAACAGGAGGGCACAACTCCCAGACCGATGACTAATGAGTACTTACAAAGCACAGTCCAGCCACACGTGTCTCTTCCTGTGCCGAGATCGTACGTGTTAACTCCGCTGAAGACTGGCCGGTACTGATGTGAAGCTCGCAGGCACACAAAATGGTGGAGAGAGGGAGGCGGGTTGTCTGCTCAGCAGAACAGCCCGAGGGGCCCGCGATGGGTGGCATAGGCTACACATATAATGAAGTAATAAATTAAAGGGGATTAAGACGGTGCCCATCACAATATATATATATATATATATATATATATATATATATATATATATATATATATATATATATATATATATATATATATATATATATATATATATATATATATATATATATATATATATATATATAAATAAATCATACATTGCTAGAATTAAAAATAAACTTGAATAAAATAAAGGCGGATGTAATAAAACAACAAATGCAAGCAGGAAGAATATGCTCCTGATGAAACGCAACAACAGAAACATTACGCAGTGACTTAAAGAAAACGTGGTCTGCATAATCATTAAAGAAATATGCAAGGAAAACTCTGCTTTGTTTTATAATTATATATTTTTTCCAGCAGATTTTGACACATTGTTGTATGCTTATACATGTCATGCACGACCATAGGTGTGTGATGGGTGTTATTATTGTTAATCACTACCACCATTACTTGTGGTAGTAATATTAGTAGTAGTAGTAGTAGTAGTAGTAGTAGTAGTAGTAGTAGTAGTAGTAGTAGTAGTTATTGTTGTTGTTGTTGTTGTTGTTGTTGTCAATGTTGTTGTTGTTGATGTTCATGTTGTTTTTGTATCAATAATAAGAGTAGCAGCATTAACATCAACTTCAACTAGTCACGTTTGCACAAGTCGCAACAGTACAGCAAGCAGCACCAGTGGTAGTCGTGCCAAAAACAATAAACATAAACCACCGCACCACTTCCCTTTAATCACAGTTCACGGGGAAGGAAGGGGAGCCACAGAAGTGAGTCGCAAATGAACTGCTCCACGGAGACTCATACACAAGGAACCGCCTCGCGGTTCCTGCCCTCCGTGACACCCTCGTGAACCTTGCCTCCCACGCGACCTACTATGGGTGGCGGAGGACCCCATTATGTGCTGCGAGAGGTATAATGCGGGGAAGATGATGCCACGTATTACAGTCAGGGTTCATAAACTGTGGTGAGCGGCGCCGCTGGTGGTGTGGTGTGCTTGTGGCTGGGAAGCAGACGGGGTGATGCAGGGCTGGCAAGGGAAGAGCACCGCTGCCTCATGAAGGAGAAAATTCAATGCCCTTATGTTTTAATGAATATACATTGCTTTGTGTTGTTATGCTGGAAAGGAGTTCAGCTCTTCGTTGTGTGTTTTTACAAATGTATCCTTCCAGTTACTGGTTTGTATTTTGCTGGAACTTTTATTTTCTTTTAGTTTCTAGGTCTGTAATCTGTCTGAAGAAGCAGCATTATTGAAGATCGCTTTTCAATATTGAGATCTTACGGAGAAACGACTGTTGAGTGTCAGCTGTGGCATCAGTGTTGTGCTCACACTGACTACAGGCACTAATGAGGCCGCCAAGTATCGATACATGGATAGATCTTGCATATCTTTTTTTTATCATATTTCATCTCAAAAGATATCCAGTGAGAAACAGTACATGATATTTAAATTTTTTTCTGAAAGGTAGTTTCTGATCATTGCCAAAGAAAAACAAGTGTATTGATAACTCTTAGATAGATCGTATAGTTTTGTTCAGTAAGGAATTCGTAGATGGCTGAAACACCTTTTGAAAAACCTCATCACTTCCAAGCTGAAGAATTAGCCAGGTAAACACACAGGACGCCTAACTTCTGATCTTTCACTTGTTTCTGATTGGGGCAGAGAAAACCTGGTTTTGTTCAATGCCTCAAAAACTCAATTTCTACAACTATCTACTCGACATAACCTTCCAGACAACTATCCTCTCTTCTTCAATAACACTCAACTTCCCTCTCCTCTACATTAAACACACTCGGTCTATCCTTCACTAAAAATCTAAACTGGAAATTTCACATCTCTACTCTTGCTAAATCAGCTTCCAAGAAGTTAGGTGTCCTATGGCGTCTTCGTCCATTTTTCTCTCCTCCCAGCTGCTTGCTCTGTACAAGGGCCTTATCCGCCCGTGTATGGAGTATGGCTCTCATGTCTGGGGGATCCACACACAGCTTTACTAAACAAGGTGGAATCTAAAGCTTTTCGTCTTATCAACTCTTCTCCTCTAACTGACTGTCTTGATTCTTTAAGTCACCGCCGCAATGTTGCATCTTTATCTGTCTTCTACCGCTGTTTTCATGCTGTGATTTCTGATTATTACACATCGCCTTATCACAACTGTACAGTCGCTATGTTCTGAAACTAAGAGTAATTGTAGATCATTATTTTACAAATGAATATGAATAGAAAGTTTGTGTCAGTTATTTTCTTCACTGCTAAAAATCTAATTTGATTGCTTTCACGCCACCTTGGAAACTAAATCACTCTTCTCTATTAACGTTGTTGTTGTTGTTTTCCCAGATGAAGGAAGGAACAACTTGTGATGATGACAAATATCACAAGCATATCAACTGAACACGGCAATTATCATCGATGGAGTTTCAAATAACAGCAATTAGTGTTTGCTGATCAGTCAAATCGAAGCGAAGCCCAGGCATTAATTCTGTGACGAGAAAGTGAAAATGATCCGCACCAATGTATTACTGTAAACTTATTAAAGACGATCAATGCAAACACTAATTAGGGCAGTTAATTTGCCTCCTGATACCGGCGTTCCCTTCACTCAGGTCGATGGAGTTGTGTGCTCAGCTTGACTCACGCCCCGTTTCTTTCTCCACTTTTCACTTTATTATAATCTTTCTCTAAATAATAAAAATAAAACTTCCAACAATTGAATCAAACACAAGAAGCAACAGCACTGACTTGATTTTGCCAGTATAGAGACTGTTCAAGCTTATATACTGTTATTCAGACAGTGTTTTAATCCTTTCAGTATCAGGACGCGTTTTCATATTCATTCTAGTTACTATTTGGCAATTCTATACGACTTCAGAAACTTATGTTGGGATTGAAATTATGAAGACTTTTGCCATTAATCTTCTGACCTCCAAAGACCCATCCTAATGCAAATAAAATCATCCAATCACACTAACAAATATTCATGATAAAAATGCGTTCCTGTACTGAAGGGGTTAAATGGAGTGTTTTCTTTTCTTCTTTTTAATCTTGGGAATATACAGAATATTTAGCACTTGCAGGTTTTATTCTTGGAGAGCTGATGATTTTATAGGTTTATTTCTTGGCGGCATGAATGGTTGGCTTCCTCCGTGTTTACCTAGATCGGGTGTAGATACACGTGTCGCCTTGTAGTGTTTCCTGACGCGTCGACAGTCTAAGAGGTACAAAGGGAAGGTTACAGGCAGAGCGGAGGTGATCTTTGGCCATTCCCTTGTAGTATAAAAATAGCGGTTTTTGTTGGATATCAGATTTGTAACTCTAACTTCACTTCTTTGCGCTCACTATTCTCACTGCGAGCACAAAACATAACTCGTACAATAAAACAATAGAGTAAGAAAACAATCTAATATTGTACCAGTTCTGAAGACTGTGCTTCTCGCATGTATTCAGTGCTTAGCCATGTGAAGCAACGGTTGACAACAACAGTTTGAAAATAGCTTTACACTCACTGACAGATGCTTCACATGGACTAATGAGGGAAGTTATTCACGCTAACTCTGTAATGAAGTCCATATCAAAATAAGGGTAATGTGAATACTTTTTTTATTACATAACTGTGAATGATGCACTGAATCACTGAATTATTATAACCCGAATAATGATCAAACGTTATTCAAACATTCCTTTCATCCATAGCATATATATATATATATATATATATATATATATATATATATATATATATATATATATATATATATATATATATATATATATATATATATATATATATATATATATATATATATATATATATATATATATATATATATATATATATATATATATATATATATATATATATATATATATATATATATATATATATATATATATATATATATATATATATATATATATATATATATATATATTATAAAGTAGGCAAAAGTTTGATATTCTTTTAATGTGTTGAATCTCTAATCACAACTGGTGCCGGAACCATGAGCGTTTCATCTTCTGTTCTGATTGCCAAAGCTAATGTTAGGCTTAAATGTGTGCACAAATATATATAACCCTCACCCTTCCCTTTCTCCCCGCGGCCCGCCCATTAACCTCACACGATCCACGGCGCTGCTCGTCCAGGGAAATAGATCAAGGTCAGACGAGGTCGCTGCCGGGACAAGGAGGTGAGGTGGGGGTCGATTCAACCGGCCTGGCCAGAGGCGGGGCCAGGCTGGCTCAGGGCAGAGAGAGAGAGAGAGAGAGAGAGAGAGAGAGAGAGAGAGAGAGAGGGGGGGGGGAGTAGTAGGGGAAAGCGGGGAATGGAGGCGCGGTATCCGCTGGGAGCAAGGCTGGGGGCAGGGAGGGTAATGGCGAGGGATTTGAAGGGTCGTGATTGAAGGTGGCCGAGCGGCGTGGATGTGCCTCACTCCTCCGTGATTTATTGAAAAACACCAACACATCCACGTGTATGTACACCACACATGCATTATTTTGTGAGCTCTGCAGAAATTGTTAGAATTCTTTCATGAGAGAGAGAGAGAGAGAGAGAGAGAGAGAGAGAGAGAGAGAGAGAGAGAGAGAGAGAAATAATCAAAACTGACAATCAGACGATTAGGAAGGCCGACAGGGACCAAGTGACTGACTGATGACCAAGAAGACAATGAAAGAGAGATAGACAGACAGACAGATTAACGGAGAGCTAGGGAAAGCCAAGCAGCTGGGAAAGGAACATTGAATAAACAGCTGAATAAAAGAGTGCATGAATGAATGAATGAAAGAAAGAGGCGGAAACACAAGCACACGCACTACCAGACATGCAGAGCCACAGTGAGCGACTCGAAAATGTAAAAAAAAAAAAAAAAAAACTGTTGGAGAGGTGGAAGTTTAAGAGTGTGGGACCTGGTGGGGTACTGCTGTTACGTGTGCCAGTCATGCATGCTACGTGGACTCGGGAGACGCACGCAACCCAGATAATTTGTCCCGCGGGTTCCAGGGTCAGGGTCGGCGGGGAAAGGCGGGGGACGATGGAAAGACTTGAGATAGCTTGGGTGGCTCGTGCATCATCCCATCAAGGCATTAAGGAGGACTGGTTGTCTCTCATGAGATTACTGTGAAAGCCCAAGAGAAAAGAGGAATTGAAGGAGCTCTCGTCAAGTGAGTGAAGAGCTTATACCACTGGCTGGCGAATGGAAAGTTAATAAAGGAGGAAATTGGCAGTTTGGATAATGAAAACTTGAAAGCGTAAAGGAAGCTGCAAGAATCCAGTAGGCCTATTCGTGGCAGTCCTTGTATAAACACATTTATGTCCAGCAGTTATTTTCATTCAAATATTTATCCAATCCATAAAATCTCCTTATTGACTCAGCATTATCACCCTTGTTGGTTCATTCCAGGCATCTTCCACTGTATCTGAGAGCCAATTTTTTCTACCTTCTTTTATTTAAACCTGACTTTATCAAGTTTGATACTTTATGATTATTAAAGAGGAAGGGAGGAGTCACGAAGAAACCATCACCATGTATTGAACGACACTGCTATCCTCGTGTGCCGTGAAAGATGACCAAATGGGACAGGACACTGAAACTAAGCATTCCTCCTAGTTTTCTATTCTTACCATGATACAAGGGTGAAAGTTATATAGAGAGTGAACACTTACGAGGAAAAGCTATAACTATGACGAGGGCAATACAGAACACCTAGGGCAGTGTTTCTAAGGTTTAGTCACCATCACTCTATTTCTTAAAAAGCTGTAGTTGTAGCTATTGGGATTTTCAAAAATGTTTTTATTATTTTACTGATGTTCTCTCTCTCTCTCTCTCTCTCTCTCTCTCTCTCTCTCTCTCTCTCTCTCTCTCTCTCTCTCTCTCTCTCTCTCTCTCTCTCTCTCTCTCTCTCTCTCTCTCTCTCTCTCTCTCTCTCTCTCTCTCTCTCTATATATATATATATATATATATATATATATATATATATATATATATATATATATATATATATCATGTGGGCTTTTCACGGGAATTTATGGGCTAAAGGGAGTACTTTTTGGGGTACCTCCTATCTCAAAGCCCATCCGCTAGGAAACCGTTGCTTCGAGTGAGGAAACCCAACCTACACTCGGACCGTGGACAGGATTCGAACCCGTGCGCTTTGAGACCCCTCGGATCCCAAAGCACGCATGGTTCTACATCAATGATACGAAAAAAGAGAAAAAAATCATGAAAATCTGACAAGTGTGAAAGAATGGCAGAGACGTGACAAAACCATTTCAGAGTTTCATCATTTCTATCACAATTTGATAAGGTGCAGTTGAAGTTATTCAAATTTCCAAGAGCGTTTTCATAATTCACCGATGGTTTAATGAGTTCTGCATTATTAATACTAAAAAGAAAAATCATTTATGAAAAGCTGACTAAAGAAATTTTTGGGAGCTTTTGATAGTCATTATAAAAAAAAAGAAAAAAAAAACATTTAAGAACACAAGCCTTAAATTTATGTAAGAGGTGAGGTGTGGGATTTCCAATTGAGATAACGTGACGCTGCCCGATAAAGTATCCAATACTGTGAAGGAGCGATAACACAGCCCCTCATTCCATTACCCAAGCTGGGTCTCCTATCGCTCAATGGTATACATCCAATACATTACCAACATAGTCGATAAGAAAATTATTAAGCTATTTCAACCCACCGCTTCAGTTATGCCAGGTAAAAATAATTGTGGAAACCCGACTAGTCATTTTTGTAGTTTTTGATAAATGATCCTTATAAGAGAACAAAACATTTAAGAACACGAACCTTAAATTTATGTATTGGCAATCTATTTTCAGACGTACAGTTATTCCCCAAAGAAGACCAGGAGACTAATAGAATGCAAGGGAATAGACTCAGTAATCAGGTTGGTGGTGCTGAATCTTTAAGGCGCTTCAAAAGATTGGACAGCTTTATTGATGAGGACAATAAAGTGGAAATATATAGTAGTAGGTATGTTTCGTAAAATTACTGCTACGTGTATAGGCCTTTTTTCCAAGTTTTTTAAGTTATCAGCAGGAGAAATGGTGAGTACAAGCAATATACTTGATTAGAATGAATAAATGGATGAAATAAACCATGGGCCATAACGAGGGTGATTCAATCCTGTCAGTAAACGTGCACAAACAGGTTAAGTTGTCAACAGAGGGAGTGGTATATACAAACAATATACCTGAATAAGATAGTCCTGTTAGAAAACGTGTACAAATAGGTCTGTAATAGGTACCACCATCTGACGCAAACAAGCGCCTGGACAGCTCAGCTTGCCTCGGCGCTGTTTACGCCACGCCACCAAGAGGAAGGGACAAGCGTATTCGTTATAGTCTTCCAGGGATTGTAGCTGATGGTTCTGATTGGGCTGAAGGGATTAGGGGTTTTATTACTAGCATATGCTGAGCTGTGTTGGTTTGCAAGCTACCAGAATGGCTTTCGTAAGCTTTTTCTTTTCTCATTTTTAGTGTCGCAGTGTCACTCTTCGTAAGCCGCTTCATTTCCAGTGTACAAGAAAAGTGATTTTCGTAAGAACGTAAGAACATAGAATAAAAGAAATCACTGGAAACCTTTTGACCAACATGTGGCAGGCCCTGTACAAAGCTTATCTACCCGCTTCTACATATCACTCATGCCCATAAACTCATGTATCCCTCTTTGACAAGCTCGCTGTTGACGAAAAATCTGATTGTTGAATTGATTCCAGTATCTATCACTATATAAGAGCCTTTTTTCTTTCTACATACTTTTTAAATCTATCAAACTTCAGCTCGTGACTTTCAGCTCTATCTGATAACTGGCTCTAAGGATATGTCGTATTTACCCTTGCTACATCCCTCAATATCACGAGTAGCATCAGCTTGTCACTACGTAATGTACTCCGAGCAGCGTTGGCCTTGCACACTTAGGATGGCTTGGGTCGTGCGTCTTCTGGACAAAATTTGACTAATATCTTTCCTTGACGAGTTTATAATTTTGTGGCTTAAACTTCACCTCCCTCCACTCTATCGCTCCTCCTCTTCCCAGCTGTCCGTGTGTGATGCGTGCTCCTTGCCACTAATGTACTGAGACAGCGGAGACCTCGAGGACTTGAGTTGATCGCGTGGGTCGTGTGTCACCTCCACATAAATTAGTAGATCTTTTTCCCCTGATGAGATTATGTTTTTGAGGGCTCAATAATCCTCTCCTCCCAACTCTTTCCTTTTTGAAGCTCACGATATTTTATGACTACTGGACTATTAGAAGGTAAGCAGCTTTTTTTTCCCCTATTATACTCGTATATTATATGAAGGAATAAGCTTGCCAAAGAAGGGGAGGAGAGAAAGGTGGGCTATATATAGTCTAGACTCTTTCTTTTTCAAGCATATTTTTGATGGTGGTAAACCTCAACACGTAATTATTTCCTGAAGGGGTCAACATGTGAAGCAACGAGACGATCACACAAAGGACAAAGAAAGAATACAAAAGAAGAGTAATTTGTTTGGCCATTTGAGATTCGCTGACAAAAAGGAAAGTATCTGCTAAGAAAAGGAAAATGTCTTCTTAATCATAAACAGAGGGGTGTTGTATAGGGATAGAAAAGACGAAGGCTCCTCACTTCTATTCGCCGTTCTTCTCATTGCAAAGATAGAAAATGCAACAGAAAATAACAGAAATGTGAAAGTAAAGTTAAAATAGAAAGTAACAGAAATGTGAGAGCAAAGTTAAGCAAAATTCCGTTCCAGCAACAAACAAATCTTTTTTCAAGAAAAGATTCACGCGTTAAAATGAAACACAGTTGTGTGACATTGACGTTAACTAAGTAAATGACAGAGTGGTGGGTAGTGTAAGCAAAACAATGATAAATTAACGATTAATGAAGAAAAATTCCATCTTATATTAAGAAAAGAATAAAGAAGTAATAAACTGGTAAAAGAAAAATACAAAAAATTAAAATTGCAGGTTGAAATGAAACAAAATAACGCGACACACACAAGAAAAATGAATAAAATAGAACAAAATAAAATAAAACCGCAATAGTGAAGACAAACAAAACCCAACAAATAATTGAAAATAAGTAACAAACCATACAGATAAGTAAACAAATAAACAAACCCGCAGTAATGAAAGCAACCAAATGAAAAAATAAATACAGAAAGAAACAAAGAAACAAATAAATAGATAAGATAAAACAAAAAAAAAGAAAAAAATTCACTCAAACAAACACAAAACACACAAACACCAACCAAAACAAAACTATAAACACACACACACACACACACACACACACACACACACACACACACACACACACACACAAGAGAAGAAGCGTCAAGTGTAAGAAGGTTCAGTGACCCGTGTGGCATCGCTTCCCAGTACCAGGACGTCCATTAGTGCCTTAGTGAGCAGCGTTAGGGCCCTCATTATCCCTCCTGTCCCTGCATCCTGGTTACCATCGCGCTAATATGGGAGCTCAGCCTTGCGCATTTCACGGCCCCATGTAATTGTTTGGGTATGAAATGGTATTAATGAAATATGATGCTGTTAACGGTGCTCATTTCATTGTATCGATCTGATGGCGGTGTTCGAGTGTTATTATCGACTTAACAAGGGTGATTTAGTAATATTCTTAGGGTTATTTACTTAGAAAATTACTTAATGTTGCTTGATTTAATGATGTTGACTTGGTTTTTAGGATTTGGCATATAGAACTAAAAGCAAAAAGATGGAATCGACAGAGGTATTTCAGTGTTATTCGGGATGTATCAAAAGTACGAATATTATAGTTTAGATTCTGAGGGTTGATATTAAAAAAAACACTAACGAAATATATTAGATCGAAAAGTGAAGTTGATTAGATTCTTTTCACTATTAGTCTAGAAGGAACTAGAAATACTGAATTAAGTTACCACACTGTGTTTAGATTTTGAAAGATTATATGATTTATGGTAAGGAATGATATGACACTCATGCCAACATGTATTATGCAATTAATCATGCCGTGGTATTGTCACTGAAGAGCTAACACACACACACACACACACACACACACACACACACACACACACACACACACATATGAAAAAAATGTTTGAAGTTTATTATTTCCCTTCATAATTATCGATAGATATAAAGACTTAATATGATTGGCAAGATTGCGTGTTGTGAAGGCGAGCCACCCATCTTTAGGACCACTTCAAAGGCAGAGGACTAGAAAGCAGATTGTTTACAGTCTTCGCCTCTGAAAGTAACGAACATCGGGCACGACAGACTAAAGAGAGAGTGAAGGAGACGAGCATGACACGAAGCTATCCACCTGACTGATCGACACAGCCCCAGTCTAAACTCAGCTTCATCAATAGACACCCATACTGAACGCTACCATTATATCGCTACTCGTACTCATACTCTCCTGCCTGCCTGGAGATGCTTGTCCTGGATGCTAGCTGCTGCACGAGTATGATGCTCTCGTCTTGTTGCTTTGAATTGTTGTTTTTGTCAAGGAAAATGGCAAATGCTCAGAAATAAATAAATAATTAAATATTGAAAGAAAAATCCTTTTCAATTATCAAAACGTCAAAAAAGGGAAAAAGTTATTAAATATTTGTTACGGAATGAGCTACACACCGACAGCGTACGTGAATAAAGGACGAACTGCCTCAACAGTGTAACTAACGACAGATATTAAATTATTATCCTTCCTTGGCTGGTGGGGTGACGTGTAAAGAGAGGGAAGAGTTCACATGATGTTTAGTAGCAATTTGTGTGTATGTATATGTATGTAAGTAGGTAGGTATGTAGATAGTAGTTACAATAGGTATTTACAGTGTTTATTTACTTGTCTATCCACCTGTTCACATATGTGCGCATGTAAATATTTTCTGTATATATATATATATATATATATATATATATATATATATATATATATATATATATATATATATATATATATATATATCCTTGTAATTCCTATTCCTTCTTCCTTTCCTGCAACACTGTGTAACTCACCACTGTCGTCTGCTGGTCACCCAGCCAGCCTTTCCCTTTACGAGCGAGCTCAGACCTCATAGACCGATCTTCGGGTAGGACTGAGACCACATCAACACACAACACACACCGGGAAAGCGAGGCCACAACCCCTCGAGTTACATCCCGTACCTACTTGCTGCTAGGTGAACAGGGGTTATACATTAAGAGGCTTGCCCATTTGCCTCACCGCTTCCCGGGACTCGAACTCGGACCCTCTCGGTTGTGAGCCGAGCGTGCTAACCACTACACTACGCGGTGTGTATGTGTGTACGTGTGTGCGCCTTAAGCCTTCATCTAACTGAAGTAAGTTTAACTTGAAATTAGTACGACATGAGATTGTTAATTTTAAAGATTTATTTTCATCACTTACTGTGGGAGGAAGGTTGTTGAAACAATCTTTTCACCCAGTTCTTTTCTCCACTTTATATCCACTTTTTTTTCGTAGTTTGGTTAATTGACTCTTCTCATTAACGGGAAGCAGAATAATTTCCTCAGTAACATGCACAAAAAGAAATGTAAAAGCTCATCTATCGCAACTCCGGATATGCTGTAAGAGTAATTAAAAATCTTTGGTTCATTAAAAACACTTTTTTGCAGTGATGACAAGCATTCACAAGGCTAAAAGATATTGGCACTCGAATATGGAGAGCAAATAAAATTATACTAACCTTGTACCACATTCAGCATGCAGTGTTGGTCAATAGTCGAGCAACATATCTCATTCATTCGCACTTCCCTTCACTCTAAGTTCCTCTGACTGTTAAAAGCGCGTGTCAGATTGAGTAACGAGATTGTCCTTGGATTAGAGGACTTAAGACTGAGGGAGAAGACAAAGCACATTGTAGGTGGATGCATGTTACTCAACTTCGCCCAGCAAAGAACAACGATAAAATTAACATAGAATAATACATGATTTTAAAAACTACGAGTATATCAATTAACTAATAGAATGACACGTAGACTGAGGGAAAGACTAAAGACAGTGGAAGTAGGTTTCTTCCTTCGATTGTACGACGTCACATTTATCCTTGAGTAAATACATGAATAGATAACTATGTAGATGAATGAATGAATAGACGAAACAATATACATAAACAGCCAGCCCTGTCCACGATTGTACACAGACAAATTTATCCTGCCTAGAATTGATACATGAATAAACAAACACATAGATGAATAAATAAATAGACCAAAAAATAACACGCATAAACAAATAAATATAACACAACAACAGGAAATAAAAAAAAAAAAACATTTCCTTAACCGAAAGAGAAAATAAATTGCCCTGTAGTAAAAGTCCACGAACCATAAAACGCAGCGAAGCCTCGACTTACGTAAGCATGTTTCCTCTCCCACACACTAATGATAAAGCGACCACCGACCCCCATCTCCCTGTACAACTGATAACACAGCCTCCCGGACGCCACCCACCCACCTTCACGCTTTAATATTCCCTGTGGTATAATAACGATAAAAGAATAGACCTACGAATAAAAGAAAGGGGAAAAAAGAGGAAAAAAACGACTCCCTGCTCCTATGAGGCCAAAAACCCCATAAATTGTCTGGTCGCCGGGCCGTGATGAGGAGTACAGCGGGTAAGAAAGACGAGGAGTTGTTTTGGTGGTGGTGGTGGTGGTGGTGGTGGTGGTGGTGGTGGTGGTTGTAATAGGATAAGTTGTTTAATCGGTTATAGTTGTGGTGATAATGATAGTGGTGGTGGTGGTGGTGGTGGTGGTGGTGGTTGTAATAGGATAAGTTGTTTAATCGGTTATAGTTGTGGTGGTGGTGGTGGTGGTGATGGTGGTGGTGGTGATGGTGGTGGTTGTGGTGGTGGTGGTGGTGTTTTCCTTGTCTTTTCCTTCGTGTTTCTTTTTTTCTTCAGTAGTGTTGTGGGTATTGTTGTTGCTTCTTTCTTCTTTTCTATTCTTCTTTTCCTATTTCCTATTCTTTTTTCTTCCTTTTCTTTTTTTTCTTTTTCTTTTTCTTTTTTTTTGTTGTTGTTGTTGTTGTTGTTGTTGTTGTTGTTGTGGTGGTGGTGGTGGTGGTGGTGCTGGTGGTGGTGCTAATATCGGCACTGGTGACCGTCTTTGTTTCCTCTGTAGCTTTCCGTGCTTTCACTGTTGCGTCAGCCTGCAGCGAGTGTGTACCCCTCACTGCCCTTCAACAAAAACACAAATATTGAAAAATTACCAAGGACAAAAACGTTAAATGGAATTATATGCGGATGCACACTGATTCAATTATACACACAGACACACACACACACATACATACATAACACACATGCTACATACATAAATACATTAGTTGATACCGGGAACACACACGTTATACAAAGAACAAAAAACAGTCATATCCGGTGACGGACAATCTATTACTGGACATTCAATTATTGCCGATAACGCGCTCCTGTGTGAACTTGTTTGAACACTTTGTTAGGTTTAGTCGTGTTTAGACCGCTGCCTATGTGTGCCGACACACACACACACACACACACACACACACACACACACACACACACACACACACACACACAGAGTAGTAGTAGTAGTAGTAGTAGTAGTAGTAGTAGTAGTAGTAGTAGTAGTAGTAGTAGTAGTAGTAGTTAGGAGGAGGAGAAGGAGTTGGAAGAGGAGGAGGAGGAGGAGGAGGAGGAGGAGGAGGAGGAGGAGGAGGAGGAGGAGGAGGAGGAGGAGGAGGAGGAGGAGGAAAGGAAAAGGAAAAGAAAGAAGAAGAAGAAGAAGAAGAAGAAGAAGAAGAAGAAGAAGAAGAAGAAGGAGAGGAGGAGGAGGAAGAGGAGGACGCTGACGAGGAGAACAAGGGGAGCGAGACGGATGACAAGGAGAACAAAGAGAAAAAGGAGCTGGAGGAAGAGGAAGGGGACGAGAATGATGAGGACGAGGAAGAGAAAAAAATAGGAGAAAGAGGCATAGAGATGGTAATAGTAGTAGTAATAGTAGTAGTAGTAGTAGTAGTAGTAGTAGTAGTAGTAGTTGTTGTTGTAAGAGGAGGAAGAGGAGGAGGAGGAGGAGGAGGAGGAGAGGAGGAGGAGGAGGACGAGGACGAGGAGGCTGCCAGACTAAGCCAAGTACCAGTAGTCAATGGTCACGGAGAGGCCCCAGTGATGCTTTGTTCGGATTCCACCAAGTTTGTGAGAGCATATTGGTGAGGGAGCGTGCAGATGTCCTGTGAAATCTAGCCCTTGTCTACACGAGGCATGACGCTGGTGAATCTTCGGCACCAACACTTCAATTATGCTATGATGTAACAGTACAACCCGCCATTCTTAAGATTAACCGTAGATTAATCTCACGTAAAATATAAGGAGTAGTAATGCACATGGTATTACTGCAAGACACTTACGTAGCCAAACACGACCTATGCCTTGACGTGACAGTACACCTTGCCATTTCTTCAAGATAAATAGCAAAGTAAAAAGGAAAAGCAACACATATAATATTACTACAAGACACCCACGTAGCCAAACACTTGATTTATGCCTTGACGTGACAATACAACCTGCCGTTCCCTCAAGATATATGGCAGACTCGCGTAACAAAAAACAGTAACACGTGTTGTATTGCAGCGAGGCGACTCTGATTAATCCGGCAGCAGCAGAATGGACCAGGAGGCGGCGGGAATGGGAGGCGACTAACCACAGCTGTTGACAAAGGCTGGCCATAATCCACTGAGTCACTGGAGACGCCCGCCTGAGTCTGGTGAGCTAAGCCAGGAGCTCAGACGGCTGTCTCGACTCAGGAGATCTGACGAGGGAGACGAAGGTGTGCACTTCCGGTAGAGTTAGTTCCTTCTCTCACTTCCAATATGTTTACTGCTTTACCTCTATACTGTATCCTCTGTGCTGACAGTCTCTACATAGACTTGATGATTGATAGATTTGCAGTACGTTTGAAGACTTACGATTGAAATAGAACCCCAAAACCACACTATTAATAGGTTTTCAGTACTTTTCAGAATCTGTGATTGAAGAAAACACAAAACCATACGATCAATATATTTTCAATATACACTTCGAAACTTAAGACAAAAAGAAAACACAATAGTAGGTTTTCAGTACATTTCAGAACATGCGATATGCGATCAATAGATTTTCAGCACACTTCAAAACTTAAGAATGAAAGAAAACACCAAACTATAGACGATCAATAGATTTTTAAGTACATTAAAGGGCTCAGGATTAAAGGAAAACGATCAAAAGTTGGAGTGGTATGTTAACTCGACTTTCAACCATGACTATAATCGTACGTAGTAGTGAGGGAACTAAAAACTTGAGATATGAGGTGATAGGGGACGCTTGAGTATGCGGGGATGGGGATGCCAGGACGCTCGAACACTGCTGAGGGTGCGTGGCCTCTGCCTCAAGTCACTGAGTACTTAAAGCCATCTTGTTCCTTCGCCCTGTCCGTCCGTCCGCTTAGAGAGAGAGAGAGAGAGAGAGAGAGAGAGAGAGAGAGAGAGAGAGAGAGAGAGAGAGAGAGAGAGCGTATTATCTTCCTTTTATTTCTATAAGAAAAATAATTAATCTCTCTCTATGCTGGCCTGATGACTGGACTCTTGACAATTGTGTACTCTTTGCACACTGGTCTGGCAGGACTCGACACAGCCGCTCACACGCGACTGTCTAGGGAAGCCTGGGAAAAATCTAATCAGCATTTATATTAACAGTATAAAGGATGGACCTGGAAATAATTACACATGTGGCGTCGAGATAACATGAGGCAATGACGCTACGAGTATTCCTAACTACTCTAGGAAGTATTTTCATATTCCTCTTACTATTTGGTGATTTTATACAGCTTTAGAAACTTGTGTGGGAGATTAGAATAGTGAAGAGTGGCCATTAATCTCGTGTCCTCCATAAACCCTTCCTAATGTCAATAAAATCATCTAATCATGTCCAAAATTCAAGGTAAAAAAATGTATCCAAGTACTGAAGGGGTTGAATACACCACTCACGTCACCTGAACCCACGAGAGGCGGTTACCTGTCACTGGGATTCCTCACTTCAAACTAGAAACACGCAGCAAAAGTCCTTCACCTTCAGTACTTTTTCCAGAAACATTGAGGGCTGTAATGGAATCTCCGTGATCTAGTTATCGATGCAGCGCCGCCGAGATGACTCCAAGAACTTCGTAATAAGGTAGTGTGATGGAGCGTCTCAGCCTCCACTAGGCATCACTTAGCTCTGTCACCACCAATAAACTGATAAGAAGCCACGAAATTATTCTGTTCAGCGAGGAAAAATATGCATCTCTCTCCCCTCCCACTGACGCAAAGAGTTTAATATCCAGAAGAGAAGCCGAGGCTGGAGACAGTCCGCGCCACTGAAATACAAGATTACGTTTTATTTTCTCTGATAAATATGAAAACTAGCTTACATATTATGACATACCACTTATAAGAGGAGGAGGAGGAGGAGAAAAAGGAGGAAGAAGAAAAGGAGGAGGACGAAGAAGGAAGAATTCAAAGGGAAGAGAAGGAAGAGGAAAAGACTGAAGAGGAGGAGGAGGAGGAGGAGGAAGAGGAAGAAGAAGAGGAAGAGGATGGAGAAACAAGAAGAATAGGATAAGAATAAAGAAGAAAAGGAGGAGGAGGAGGAGGAGGAAAAGAAGAAAATGGGAGGGAAGAAGAAGAAAAAGAAGAGGAGGAGGAGGAGCAGCAAGAAGAAAAGAAGGAGGAGGAGCAAGAAATATATGGTGTGTTCAATTACTGTCATATTCAGGAACTTGACAGGTGAATTATACTGAAAACATTATACAAGATTCCATTACACTAGTATCAGAGCCCCTTTGCTACTGACACTGGAATAATGCATACATATTCTTCATCTTTACGTTGTCTTATAATACATAACTACATCTGAGAACCATTTTTACAGCTCTGATTACATACCGTCATCATTCCTTGGGTATCTAGAAAGCGAGTTATTTTCGCTATAAAAATTTAACGGATCTCACTCATTAATAAGGGTGTCCTCCTCCCTATGTCTCACTCTTCCTTTACTCAATCTACTTTCCCTCCAATTCCCCATATTCTCTTCTTAAAGTCTTCCCACTAATGACTATACCTTCAACTTAACTGAATTATCACGCCAAAACATTAATGTATCCTTTATTTTCAGGCAGGTTTCAACACGTTCCTGCTTCTTTCACGCTTTACAAACTCCTTCGCCTAAGACCTAAGCAAATACGAACACTACTTTCCGCGGTGCCAGGACTCCCCCAGCAGACACACACACACACACACACACACACACACACACACACACACACACACACACACACACACACACACACGGCCCGGTAGCTCAGTGGTTAGAGCGCTGGCTTCACAAGCAAGAGGACCGGGGTTCGATTCCCCGGCCGGGTGGAGATATTTGGGTGTGTCTCCTTTCACGTGTAGCCCCTGTTCACCTAGCAGTGAGTAGGTACGGGATGTAAATCGAGGAGTTGTGACCTTGTTGTCCCGGTGTGTGGTGTGTGCCTGGTCTCAGGCCTATTCGAAGATCGGAAATAATGAGCTCTGAGCTCGTTCCGTAGAGTAACGTCTGGCTGTCTCGTCAGAGACTGCAGCAGATCAAACAGTGAATTACACACGCCCGGTAGCTCAGTGGTTAGAGCGCTGGCTTCACAAACCAGCGCTCTAACCACCCCGGCCGGGTGGAGATATTTAGGTGTGTCTCCTTTCACGTGTAGCCCCTGTTCACTTAGCAGTGAGTAGGTACGGGATGTAAATCGAGGAGTTTTGACCTTGTTGTCCCGGTGTGTGGTGTGTGCCTGGTCTCAGGCCTATCCGAAGATCGGAAATAATGACCTCTGAGCTCGTTCCGTTGGGTAACGTCTGGCTGTCTCGTCAGAGACTGCAGCAGATCAAACAGTGAAACACACACACACATATCCATCCATCATAAACAATATAGACGATCTCCCCTGACACTCGAGTGCAGCTGTTTCACTTCAGTTCCATCGAGTCATCAATTCACACTTATTGCACTTGACCCACTGCGACTGTAAACGTTTGATGCATCATAACCGGGACTGAAAAAATCTCGACACATTTTTGTCATTGGCCTGAATGTGTGCTGCTGGATCCACGAGTTCAATTTTGGTGCGTGAAACGATTCCTGGAAATTGTAGTAGTAGTAGTAGTAGTAGTAGTAATTTATATAAAAGTTTATAGTTACTAGCGTACAGGAAATTATTTTTTAATAACATCGGTTTCATTTGTGTAAATCCAAGATGTCAGACTGGAGACTCCATCATTTAGAGTGGAGGCTGTCATCAAAAGTTTCACGTGACATCATTTTCCGTGAAGCGTCACGTGACTCTGCATACATTTATAAGGACAGACACGCCTTGCCAAACAACGTTGGTGTAACCAAAGCCGTGACAGCATCAAGTGTAGTGATGAAAGATCGTACAAGACCTTCATAATAAGAATCGGAAGGAAATACAAGGAAAAGAACAGGCACTGCTTGGGAGAATTATACTATAAAACTTGAAGTGCCAAAGCAATATCATAAGCATTAGTGTCACCTCCATTCTTCTCTTGTCACTCAGTTAAGATCTCGCTCCATACATTCTGCCTTCTCAGTTTAGGAAGAAGTCTAATAAGTGTGCAGTCCTGTTGAAAGTTCTTAAACTTGAGTTATGTCCATATATATTTAACGATACAATTAGCATTATAGCTTGTCGAGGCCCGTTAGCGCTTGAGAGGAACAAGTGTTTTCACGATACAGTGGTGCAGAGAACACTGACGACAACCTTGAGAATGTAATGGTGATAATGGTGAGGGCGTTGGTGCTACTGGCGATAATGGTCAAAGTCTAGTAGTAGTAGTAGTAGTAGTAGTAGTAGTAGTAGTAGTAGTAGTAGTAGTAGTGGTGGTGGTGGTGGTGGTGGTGGTGGTGGTGGTAGTAGTAGTAGTAGTAGTAGTAGTAGTAGTAGTAGTAGTAGTAGTAGTAGTAGTAGTGGTGGTGGTGGTGGTGGTGGTGGTGGTGGTAACAGTAGTAGTAGTAGTAGTAGTAGTAGTAGTAGTAGTAGTAGTAGTAGTAGTAGTAGTAGTAGCAGTAGTATTAGTAGTAGTACTAATAGTAGTAGTAGTAATAGTAGATAATGTTCATTATGACAGAAATCCTGATAATAAACGTTAAGAGTTCACTGTTGAAATGAATGTACATCTCTATTTACTTGAACATACTTGTGTACTGTACTAACTCCAATGGTGATAGTGATGGTGACGTGTGCTTGCTCTTTTTATTTATTTTGTATTTTATTCGTTTTCATGTGTGTGAATTCATACTACAAGTAGAATTAAAGCTGTACTCTTTGAGCCACTCCTTTTCATATAAAACGAAGTAATTTCACGAAAGATGAAATACACAGCTTTACTTTTGGTGTAACTAAATACCTTTCTTTTATGAATGCCTGGCCTTCCTTTCCTTCCATGAATGGCACCCAACATTCCTCTCTGGGCCTCTGTACACCGTGCGGCAGATTTATATGCTTTTTTTTTCTTCTTTTTTTTTTTTTCGTTTCTTTTTACTTCAGGTTCCGCTTGCACCATTAGTTGCCTTGTCAGAATACGGATGGGTAGACCATATATATATATATATATATATATATATATATATATATATATATATATATATATATATATATATATATATATATATATATATATATATATATATATATATATATATATATATATATATATATATATATATATATATATATGGCTATTTTGAATGGTGGCCCGTAACAAGACTGAGATAAGTAAAAACAGGTTCATGCCTCCCTCCCCACCCCAACATCACTTTAATACGAACAAGCGAGCGGCCCTTTATGCCCACCCACACCCACACACCCACACACCCACCCACCCACCCACAACCAAAGAGAGCAGTTTCACAGTAATCTGGCACGTAAACAGCACTAAAGCATGCAAGCAGAAATCGAGGTTTTCATCTTTGCACACTATTGTGTGAAATGTGATTCGAGATGCAGTGAAGCTACTCCTTCAAGAGGAAGGCAAACATTTCCCAGCGTGCCGTCAGGCTCGTTGCCTCAATACTACGATGCTTCAATCTTTAACATTCAACTTTGCATTCCCAGCCACTTCCCGCTGCGTTAGCTTGTGAGTTGTGAGTGGTTGGTGGCTGCGGTGAATCATCAACATTGATGATTGTTGTTTGATTTGCAAGAGCTATACTCGTAATATCCTCAAATGAAACTTGTATGTCGAAAAAAGAATATATATTTAGCAATTAATATTTCGTATAAATGGTGCCATTTTTTCCGTAAGTGTTCAAAAGTGTTTTTATATCTGCAAGTGTGTTTGTATGTACTCTATTTAGGCTCTGTGTACCTAGCGTCCTCAAGTACCGCCCCACGTGCAACAGTCACACACCTTCAACACTCACAGCTGCATCGATCCTGGGGAACACCCTGACCACAGACACAGGGCGCGCTGCACCCGACCTTTGATGCTTGTGTTTGCCAGTTGCCTAGTGACCTGCAGTTTGTGGCTTCGTAATCTAAATGTAACTCACGTCACCAGTCATATGACCCACATCGGAGGCGGTCTGGTGCACGCCACACACGCCCCGTCTCACACAGACTTGCGACTGACACGACAGTTTGATGGAGGATTTTCTTTCATGTACACAGCGTCATTTTCTTCTTCAGATATGTTTCTTTTCCCTCCCCCTTCAAAAGAAATCTGCCAATAAGAACATGTCTGAACATGTATGACGGGTCCTCACTACCCAGACAAACGTGAGTCACGTGATGATCAGTGTTGCAGGACAGTTTTTGCCTCGCCCTCCCACACACTGCATATCGCTCATGCTTTTGTCTGCAGGCAGGTGCTGATGGCAACACTATGTCACTAACACGTATGATAATTAAGTCTAGTAATTTAATTTGATGAACAAACTAGTGAGATTGAAAAAAAATTGGTGTTCGATGAATAGTAAATTTACGTCCTAGATTTGATCATTATTAGCCAAAATAAGTGAATATAAGTGAACAGATAACAAACTCAGTAGCGGATTAGATCAATAAAACAAAGTAACTAATTAAAGAAACCATATCATGACTGCCATTAACGTTATAATAACTGTGTAAACCAAAAACATCTAGGAAGACAAAGGACTCAAGAATTAGTGTATTTAACTAATCCAGTGGGTAATGCCAGCTGGATTCTCTACACGAGGAATGACAGGATGCCTTAGTTCCTGATATCCATAGACTCCATTGGTTAAGTAACTGGATGACATTAACTTACAGAAAGTAGATAAACATATAAACATAGCAATACGATTCCTTACGTATTACATGCAGATTTACTGTCTCCATCATCAAATCCGAGATACTGTAATCACTGGGGCTTCCCTCTCTGGAAAACCAAAGGCAAACAGCATAAGTAACATTATTGTGATTGTGGTTGCGGCTTTAACTTAAGACAGCGCGTGTTTGACAACTGAAGCAGAGTTCCTTTCCAGGATTATATTTCCTTTTTGAACGTTTATTTTTCATTTTACTTTATTAAGGTGTGTGTGTGTGTGTGTGTGTGTGTGTGTGTGTGTGTGTGTGTGTGTGTGTGTGTGTGTGTGTGTGTGTGTGTGTGTGTAAATTTGGAGCAATTTCCGGTTGAAAATAGACGAATTGGTTGATTGGCTATTTTCATTTCGCTGCAGCAATGGAATCATACAAGGCCACAAGATAAATAAATTCAATACACGCACATACAATATATGTCACAGAACAGGAGAAAAATAAGTAATCATATCAAATTGATAATACTGCGTAATGAAAACTGTTTGGCATGGCATACACACGCACTCACGCATGAATACACACCCACTTTCTGACCCCCCCATCCCCACCCACTTTCTGAGCCCCCACCCCACCCACACACACAATGCACGCCTAGTGAAATCCCTATAGAACCTAACAGGCCCAGACTTTTCAATACAATGCACATGAAGGGATGAGGAAGTGGAGAAAGTAGCGGGCGAGCACTGCATGACCTAAGTACAGCCTGAGGAGTGGCAGCTCATCATGCACCACCTGCTGCCCTTCACGACAGAAGCAGGCGGCAGCTGACGGCGACATCGATCCGCCACACCACGCCCCGCCAAACCCTCTCCCCAAATGCCGCCCGCCGCTCACCCACAACCACGCTATCACCGCAACACGGACAGCGGCAGCCTGACCTTGAATATGCTGCACGTGCTCGCAATGTACGATACAGTGCTACACCGAAACAACTCTGGTAAAAAGTAACCGATAAATTTTTTTCCTGGTGTTGTGAAACGCAGCGACTGACGAACTTAGCAACACGGAGGACGCGGAAGCAGGAAGAAGGCTCAGACGAGGCTCACGCGACCCACTGAAGAAGGTATACCAGCCGCTCCAGATGCCACTCCGCTCCCAACCCAGTGCTGCTAAAAAAAAATCAGTCTTTCTCTTCTTTATCTTAAACTTGCCGGAAAAAAAGCAGTTTCCAGTTTGGAGGAACTAAATGGAAACTACTACACACAAATTTAGTAATGGAAGCTTCTTGTTGCTGGCGGCGGCGGGGATGGTGGTGGTGGTGGTGGTGGTGGTGGTGGTGGTGAGGTGGTGCTGGTTATTGTTGTTGTTGAGTGTCGTTGGTCGTTATTGGATGTTGGTTGTTGTATCTGTTATTGTTGTTGTTGTTGTTACAGGTGACGGTGCTGTGATGGCGCTGGGACAGTAATTACAGGTTAGGTTCATATTACAGTGGAACCATGCGTGCTTTGGGGTCTGAGGGGTCTCCAAGCGCACGGGTTCGAATCCTGTCCACGGTCCGAGTGTAGGTTGGGCTTCCTCACTCAGGAGCAAGGATTTCTAGCGGGTGGGCTTTGAGATAGGAGGTACCACAAAAAGTATCCCCTTTAGCCCATAAATTCCCGTGAAAAGCCCACATGGTATAAATAAAAAAAAAAAAAAGAGGCACACAGCACAGCGATGGTGATAGCGTCACTTTTCATCACAGCACCAAAAGTTAACACCAACAAGTACACAGATCTGATGAGTGACCACCACCACCACCACCACCACCACCACCATCACCACCACCACCACCACCACCACCACCACCACCACCACCACCACCACCACCACCACCACCACCACCAGCATCACCACCACCACCACTACCATCACCACCACCACCACCATCCCACCACCACCACCACCACCACCACCACCACCACCACCACCACCACCACCACTACTATTACTACTACTACCACCACCACCACCACCAAGACCACCACCAACACCAACACCAACACCACCACCACCACCACCACCACCACCACCACCACCACCACCACCACCACCACCACCACCACCACTACTACTACCATTACTGCAACAAGTAGAGCAATTTGATGTATAGCCACCACCACCACTACTATTGCCATTACTTTTTATTATTATTGTCATCACTCCCACACCACCACAATCATCAGTGCAACAGCTATCATACCCTTGTCGCCACCACCACCACCACCACCACCACCACCACCACCACTTCACCACCACATCTACGCACACATAGCAGTCACAGTTACTTTCATAGAAACACGTATTGCCTGACATAATGGCATTTTAAGAAACAAACAATGAAGTGCAAGCTTTTTATTTCCTCTCACAATGGTCTTTTATTCTTTCTTCCTCAGGCCGAAACCTCCTCCAGTCACGCGGCATTAGGACAACCTCCCCATCCTCGGTCTGTGTGGTGACTACTGGACTTCCTTGGCTGGCTTCACGAGCCTTCACACACCACACACGAGGTCGGCGTTTTAGATTTGCATGTTTCCTCATTCGTTCACAGTTTGGCTACTTTGCTCCTTGTCATCTCTAGTATTCGGCACTTCTGTTGTGGCACTTTCTCTCTTGACACTTTCTGTTTCAGGTATTTCCACTTTTTGGCACTTCTCTTTGGAACTTTTGTTCTCTGGCACTTTCATCCTCCGCCACTTTTGATCACTGACACTTTCACTACTTGGCACTTTCTGGCACTTTCTTTCTCCGGCACTCTCCTAAAATCACAACTAACCCCTCCTTGTCTGCCAACAAGTTGGGGTTTTCAAAATACTTCTTAGATGAGTTAAATACGCTTTCTCGCTCTCAGCTTCTTCCAGTTTCAAAAATCGACTGTCTTGGGTATACAACGAACACTTCATCTCCATTGATCTTCGCAGAACTCCTTGTTTGTCGATACTCCTTTCTTGCTTCTTTTTCTTCTTTCTCTTTTTTTTTCAATTTTTTTCTTCCTTCTTCCTCTTTTCCTCTCTTTTTCTTCTATATTTTTCTTGTTTCTTCTTTTTCTTCTTTTTCGTCTTCCTCTTTTTTTCTCTTTTCTTGCATTATTCACAGTTTCGAAAGTGATATCAGATTACCTTTTTGTTTCTCCGTTCAAACTTTAGCAGCTTTGTTTTTGAGGGTAATAATTACTTCCTCTTTGATCTTTAATGACCTTTTTTTCATGCCAAAGTTCTGTCCATTTTTTTTTTTCTTTTTTTGTCCTTGCAGATGACGAAGATGTTTTCTTTTTCCTATTTCTCTCTCCTTTTATAAAAGCTTCGACAGTCTTGTTTATGAAGATAATAAGTATTCCCCTTTCCTCGCTCTTTGCTGACCTCCTTCTTTGCCAGCACTCTCTCTTTTCGTCGCTATTTTTCACAACTCTTCGCAGACGACGACGAAGATCTTTCCTCCTTGCTCTCTTTCCGTCCAAACTTTAGCAACCTTATTTTATGAAAGTAACAAGTGCTTCTCCTTCCTGGATCTTTATTAACCTCCTTGTCTGCCAACGCGCTGTCCTTTGGGTGCAATCTGTCATATTTAGAGGAAAAGTTTGAACAATTGTGCGTGATCATGTAAGCCGAGGCTCTGGGACGGAAGTCTGGCGGGGATGTGGACGAGGCGAAGGATTTCAGTTGTCACGCGTAATGGTCACATGTGGCCCTTGGAGTGATGCACCAGGCGTTTCCTCTTCTTTTATACCTCGTTGCCCTCATCATGATTCCTGCCGAAGCTGCTTTGTACCACAATCTCCACCGCCATCTTCCACATCGTGCTAGTTCCTGCTCTGAAATCTGTGTAGTTTCCTAAAGTTGAGAATCTTTTATATACCAAACCTTCCAGTTTTTGCTCCCTTGTATCCATATTTCAGTGTTGCTGAGTGGTAGCACAGAAAAACTAACACAATGAGGAAAGTCTGGCAAGGAGTGCTGCGTGTGGGCGAGGGCTGGTGATGGTGGGTCGTTGACCTAGCCGGGGCTGCTCAGCGCCTGGTGGCTGCCTCTGAGTGGTGACTCCCTGGAGAGGAGGGATCGTGGCGCCTGTTGCCCTTTACGCACCAAGGGACAAAATATACGGAAGTTCTATATAAAACAGTGAATATTCCGGGAAGACAATATGGTGATCGTTTGGAATTCACTATTTTCTTTTTTCCGAGGAAGAAACGCACTCATCCACAGAGCGCGACTCGGAGGGCCGCCCGCTGCCAAACTTGTTCCTTTACTTACACCAGCTTTGCTCTCGCCGTAAATTTAAGTCTTCGCTCACAAGTTGTCTTTGCGTTGATAAAAGAAACAGCTTGTTTCCTCACTTACGATAAAAAAAAAATAAACAAATGCATTAGTAAACGAAAGAATAAATCGTGCATATTACAACCGTCATCATTAGCATATCTACTCCATTACATTTCACGCCTTTCATCCCTCGCTTCTCAAGAAAAAATAAATTATTCTCATGCGTAAGCGGCAAACATTTGTTTTCCGTCAAGCCAGTTGACGCTTGTGGTGTACGAGAGAGAGGCAACACAAGCCGTGCAACACATGTACTAGTACGTAGCACTCACCACCACGAGAGAGAGAGAGAGAGAGAGAGAGAGAGAGAGAGAGAGAGAGAGAGAGAGAGAGAGAGAGAGAGAGAGAGAGAGACAGACAGACAGACAGACAGACAGACAGACAGACAGACAGACAGACAGACAGACAGACAGACAGACAGACAGACAGACAGACAGACAGACAGACAGACAGACATAAGTAAAAACAGGGACAATATGAAACCAAATTCATAAACAATGTCAATATGGGAGGCTTAAAAAAAATCATGTAGAATTCATTTCACTAACATTTTACGAGAAAGCTTGATTGTAGAGGGTTTGAGGGATATTCAATAGAGAAGATCACTTTACAGTATAAAACCATACCATTTTTTTCATTCTGACCAGTGTGGGCGGGTGCACCTAAACTATTACTTTACACGATACAGGAATAACCATGATGGCCGGTGGCATGGTGGCATGGTGGCATGGTGGCGGCGGCGTTAGGTTTATGGTGCACGGTGACTGTGGGGTGCAGTGGAGCGAGGGATGTGATAACATGGTGAAGTGATAACGTGACAAAGTGGTGGGATGATCACAGCCAGGTATTGTACGCATTGTTGTGGTGACGGGGAGCAGCGCCGTGCAGGGCAGTATTTTGAAGCGCTCCGGGATCTTCAGAAGGGCTGTTTTCAAAGGCCCGGAGATGGCTAGTCGGATTCCTCCCTTCTTGCATTGACAAAACTTTGCAGCCATAATTGTACATGCAAAAATATGGCATATAGTATATATATATATATATATATATATATATATATATATATATATATATATATATATATATATATATATATATATATATATATATATATATATATATATATATATATATATATATACACACACATCATGCATTATAAATGTATGATATGACGTGTCTCCATGGGAGATGAGGTGCAACAAAAGTACTCCTGTCAGTGTCGTTTTTTCTGATAGTGGCACCCTTAACCCTGCTCATCACCATTACTGTGCAACATGGGGCACCACATCGCTACGAAACGTCTGTCGTCAACACTGCAGCGAGGAGAGAATCAAGACAGGAGGCGGTGGCGTAGGATCAGGCAGATGTCCACGCGTAGGTTCGAATCTCACCATGTATCGCCTTTGCCATTTGTCGAGTGGTTTAAAGTTATCTATATGTCATCATGATACCCAGGTTCTAGGTGGTTACACCAAAGATGCGCTTGGGTGGTGATATGGGCCCTAATATGGGTACCACTATAAGTAAAATTGCCTGCGCCATTAATGGGTGGAAGCTGAACAGCGCTTCCCTTACATACTTTTCAAGTATGCCTGCAGGCGCTATAGGCCATAACATAAAAAAAAAAAAAAGGAGTCCGTTAGAGGAAAGTCAGTGATGAGAAAAACTTTTGACTTCATGGTTAAAGACTACGTTACATGTCAATCATCATGCTTTGTTACCAATCACTAGTAACAGAAAACATAAAGGAGTGGGAGGAAGTGCATAAGGTGTCTCTCCCTCCGACCTTGACTACACGCACGTGCTGATCAACACCCGCCTCTCGCACAGCACCAAAACCCCCTAAAGCTGTGGCACTTACGGCGGTCAGAGTGTGGGAAGAATGATTTCTGATGTCCGTGGGAAACTGGGAAAAATGAGGTACTAGAGGAAGAGCTGGGGGAGGCGAAGAAGAAAGATGAAGAGGAGCAGAAAAAAAAAACAAGAATGAAAAAACACAACAAAGAAACGAAAGTGGAGAAAAGAAAGGAAGAAAAATAGATTAGAGCCAAGAGCAAGACGAAGATAAATGGAGAGGAGTAAGGAAGAGGCAATAAAGTTAAGAGAAAGAGGAGGAGAAGAACAAGGAATGATAATTAAAACGAAGAATACTCGAACAGTCTCGCGGAAATGAGAAGGAAGGGAACGTGAGAGGAAAAGAGCCACGCTGGTTTAGGTGGGGGTAGTGGTGGTGGTGGTGGTGGTGGTGGTGGTGTGGTGGTGTAGAAGAACTGTTGGTGAATGGATGGATGAATGACTGGATGGAGAGGCAGTTAGTGACGAAGGAAAGATAGATTGACCTATACGAAAATACAGATTGATGGACAGCTAGATAGGTAGTAGTAGTAGTAGTAGTAGTAGTAGTAGCTATAGTAGTAGTAGTAGTAGTAGTAGTAGTAGTAGTAGTAGTAATAGTAATAGTAGTAGTAGTTGTAGTAGTAGCGGTAGGTAATGATTATGTGGATTATCACCAATATCAATACGACTATCTCAATTATACTATTGATTTTACAACCACTAGAACCTAATGCAAGAATAAATCACTATTTTCACTTTCATCCCTTCCTCTGGTAAACTTAAAACCTGTTTGTCTTCTTCCCAAAGCTCATTATTCTGTCCAGTTCACCAATGCACGAGTTAACTAGTATTTCCGCTCTTTCCTTCTATTTACCACCTCTCTAGTTCCAGAATTAGTATTTTCTGTTTCTAATCCCTTTCACAGTAAACTGGAACTCTCTCCTTATTTCTTTTCCTCTTTCCTAAGATTTGGACTGTTTCAAATGAGTATCAAGACAGCAATGTAAATAAGCCAATTCTTTCGTTTATTCTTGTTTTCTTTCTGGAAGCGACTTTACGAGAGGGCTTTTATTCTATTCTTTTTTATTATTAATTTTACTGCATGCATGATACTGTATCCATTTTTCTGTATTATTTTTTTGCCAGGCTTCTGAGCTCACAAATTTAATGAATGAAAGAAAGAAAGAAAGTTAATAAGCTTAAAACACGCCCCTCAGACTTAGTAATTATCTCAGCACTGTGAACATTTATCTTATTATTCACGTCACACTACACACGTGCTGCCGTAAGTATGTAGACTTCACCAGACCAGTCTTCCTGACACGTAAAAAGGAAGAAATACGGAAATGTTATGAAACTCTAACAAAAACTACACAAAATGAGTTACTATTCTTAGCATTGTGAACATTTACATTATTATTCGTGCTCACCACACACCGACTACCGTAAGTATACAGACTACACTGTACAAGTCCGTATTGCTGCGTACTTCTGACGGAACGACGATGAAACATTTATTTCCTATATGAATATTTATGTGCTTCTTAACGAGTTTTCTTTGCTACGGTCATTCTTTGATAGCATTCAGTACAATGTAAGACTGGTTTTTACACACACACACACACACACACACACACACACACACACACACACACACACACACACACACATGCCAGGATGTAAACTTTATCATTTCTAGACTACAAAACAAATTACGAGTCTTTTATAAAACTATCCAACAAAAAAAAAAAAAAAAAATCCGAGCTTAAAAAAAAGAAAAAGAAAAAAGAAAACCGTCTCGCAGTTACAGTTAAAACTTATACAGAATGAGTAGTAACATGAATCACGCTTCTCGACCACCAACATATTTCCCAGTACCTGAAAAAAAATAATAAATTAACACCTCAAATGTCACTAAGCAAAACACCCACCAGGAACGGGAAGAGTGGCGGGGTGACGAAGAAACTTGTAGGAAGCGTGTCTGTGGAACTATTAGCTGACTGCGTACATAGAGGCAGGGGTGGGAGGGGGAAGAGGGGGACAGGAGCAATGGGAAAGAGAGAGAGGGGATGATGGACAAGTGGCGAGGGAAGGAGGAGGGAAGAAAACAGGGTAATAGTGAGCCCGTGCCTGCTGTTCATGCCTTTCTGTAATTACTAGATGATAGTGTCGTTTTTATCTTTCTATTCGTGTGTGTGTGTGTGTGTGTGTGTGTGTGTGTGTGTGTGTGTGAGGGTCGCGTGAAGGACTCGTGATCGCCTGTCATTACCCTCCCGGAAGTGTGTGTGACTGTATTTATTCTCTAATCAGCCACGTCAACCTTCAGAGAGAGAGAGAGAGAGAGAGTTCAAGCCCAATCCTTTAAGTACATCTAAGTATCCAAGATTCGCTGGTCCATCTTGAAATCAATAAACGTAAAAGAAAGACCTTCAATCGTGTGGAGATCAATGTCGTGAATATTTAACGAGAGCCACGCTTTGCTGCTCACTGTTACGACACGACTTGCTATTGATTACCCCGGTTACTTTTCATTCATCCTTAGACTGCGACCTAACCGCTAGTGAAAGTAATGGTTTGATAAGCTTTACTGTGTTATATTCAAAGTACCTGTTATTTTCCGACTTAAAAAAGGCTGGATACAGTTTCCTTGCATAATTATTCACTGTTATTTTTTGTAATGTACGTTAGTGGCTGTAAATAAATGTTCATATATTGCTATACACCAGTAACTGAGTGTATGAGGGTAAATGAGTCGTGTGATGTGTGATGTGTGCTGTGGTGAGTGGTGGTGTGTGGTGTGCATTGCCTCTATTGTGCCTATCGCTTGTTTGCTAGACTATAGGCTCACATGCAAGTCAAGAGGGCGCTATCAGTCATGACCACGCAGCAGCAGAAACCTTTCATACTGCTTACTTCCTTTTAATATTCCTCGGTGAAACTATACGTACATAAGCACTTTTATACTGAACTCCCCCTCTCCTCCTCCTCCTCCTCCTCCTCCTCCTCCTTCTCCTCCTCCTCCAATGACATATTCTCTAATTATGATGACAGAGCACCATCCGACATAGTTTATCTTGACTTCAGGAAAGCTTTTGATACAGTCCCACACAAACGTCTCTTAATTAAACTGAAAGCCCACGGGATGGGAGAGCAGTTGTGTGGATGGATTGATAGTTGGCTAACTAATAGAAAGCAAAGAGTTATTATTAACGGAGAAGCTTCCGACTGGCTTCAAGTTACGAGTGGTGTTCCCCAGGGTTCAGTTTTGGGTCCATTACTTTTTTTTTGATATACATAAATGACTTAGACTGCGGCATCGTATCAAAAATATCAAAATTCGCAGACGACACTAAACTAGGTAGCAAAGTATGCACAAGAGACGATTGTGATGCCATCCAGCGGGATTTAGACAACCTTAGTAGCTGGAGCGATAAATGGCTATTAAATTTTAATACAGATAAGTGCAAAGTAATGCACATCGGCCTAAACAATGTGAAAAATAATTACAAATTACATGGACGTAACTTAATTAAAGTCACTGAAGAAAAGGACCTGGGAGTACTCATAACAAATGACTTAAAATGTGCTGCACAGTGTTCGGCCGCTAGTCGTAAAGCTAACACTGTTTTAGGATTTATCGCGCGTAATTTTGATTATAAAACACCTGAAGTCATAACGCGTCTTTATACATCATTAGTGAGACCGCATTTGGAATACGCGGTTCAGTTCTGGTCTCCATGTTATCAAAAAGACATTAATAAATTAGAGAGCGTTCAAAGACGAGCAACGAAACTAATCCCCGGAATACGTGGCCTGTCATATGAAGAACGTCTCAAAAGACTAGATATGTTCTCCTCAGAGATCGTCGCATCCGAGGTGACCTCATTCAAACGTTTAAAATACTTAAAATATAGATAAGATCGACTATGAAAATCTTTTTGAGCTTTCGCAATCAGTAACGAGAAATAACGGCTTGAAGCTTAAAGGACAGCGATTTAATACTGATTTGCGAAGAAACTTTTTTAACGTAAGAATAGTTGAACACTGGAACAAGCTGCCAGCGTCCGTCGTCCAAGTTAACACGGTAGCTACGTTCAAAAGTAAATTAGACAAGTTTTATAAAGAAAATGGTTTCCGAAAATTTTTTTTCTTTTAGCGATAGTAGTAGTTACACTAGATATCTCTTTTCTTAGCGATAGTAGTAGTTACATTAGTACTCTCTTTTTCCCATCTTTCCTGTGTAAATTTCCCCGATTGTCCTTCTCAGCAATCGGGGTGTATTTTTCGTCTTATTTCTTGCCGGGTGACACCGGAGGGAGTGGTGGGTGGGGAGGAGCTTCATCTGTTCTATCCTTACCTCCTACTGAGTATGTAGCTTCTGTACATTTAGTTTAGTAAACGAGTGACCTCGTCATAGGTCGCAAGGCCTCCTGTCACTCGTCTTTCCTATGTATTCCTATGTATTCCTCCTTCTCCTCCTCCTCCTCCTCCTCCTCCTCCTCCTCCTCCTCCTCCTCCTCTATGCTATCCTATTTCTCTCACTATCGTGTTTTTTTTTATAAGCCCCATAAACAATTCCTTAAGGACCGTTAGTTCTTCCTTCCTTTGAGTATCTTATACTTTCTTATGTTTCCTCCTTCTTGTGTTCCTCAGGTCTTTTTCCATTGTTTCTTCTTCCTTTAAATTCCTTTGTTTTCCTCCTCCTCCTCCTCCTCCTCCTCCTCCTCCTCCTCTTCCGCCTTCGCCTCCTCTGCCTCCTCTGCCTGCATCGCCATAGCTAAAGTTTGACTAGAAGAAGTTGTGTTGTGTGGGTGTCTGAAGCGCGGTGAGAAGGGCAGCACAAACTGGTCGGGTACACACAGACACTGCAACGTGGTGGTGATACAGGCTGCTCAGTTATCACCTGTGCATGGCCTCCCAACACAGTTCAGACGAGTAATGGCTGCTGTTCTGGCGGCTACGTGTTCACCATAAACTAGCTGTAATATTGTGACTACCGCCTGGGTCAAGTGTGGCGCTGGCGTGTGATGTGGTAGGCGAGAGGCGTGTTTTATACTCATGCCATCTGGCGACACCACAAACACAACTTGTCTGTGTGTGTGTGTGTGTGTGTGTGTGTGTGTGTGTGTGTGTGTGTGTGTGTGTGTGTGTGTGTGTGTGTGTGTGTGTGTGTGTGTGTGTGTGTGTGTGTGTGACAGCAGAGTATCATCACATCTTCCCAAAAATATTTCCTCGACAAGAAGACATGTATGATTTACTATGATACTTTTCTAACGAGGTAAAAAGAAAAAAAAAAATAGACGAGGAATAAAATAAAACTACAAAAATAAATGTTTGAGTTTAATACTAGATGTGACATAGATTTGGAGAAGATCTGATATAAGTATTTAACTGCTGTAGAGATTGATGTAATAATGATGATCTAAAACAAAATCCTTAGGTCACCACCATAAGTTTATAGTAACAAGTGAAAGTTTGATAGAGTTTGGAACACGAGAGGAAAAAAATTGAGACTCCAGTAGTGATGGATGACTGACAGCTCATTAATCATGTTTTTGGTGCCACGTCAATGAACTTTAGAAGAATTGTGGGGTATACCTAAGCACTTGCACACTTACTGCCTTTAATGCCATCCCTTATGAAATGTTATTATGGTTAAAAGAAAGAACAGTAATGAGAAAGATAAATTACTGTCCTTCTTACTAAAACTGAGAACATTTTCAGCTAAAGACGGTACATTATCAACAATTTCTTTCCTCCTATCACTCTCATCTTCCCGGCTCTCCTCTGTAGTCACCGTCAACCTTCAACTCTCCTCCTCTTGTGTCCTTTCCACCCTAAGCTAAATATCAGACCCAAATTCCGCAAATTATCACACAGTCTGACAGGGAATCAATTCACTCGCACCATGTCAGACGCAACCCAGCTGGTGACTGTCTTCTGTTTTGGTGGGTGAGAAAAGCTAGTCTTCTTTTGTCTGTCTGTGTCTCTGTCTGTCTCTGTCTCTCTCCCTGTCCCTGTTTCGCTTCTCTCTTCTCTTCTCTTCTCTTCTATTCTATTCTATTCTATTCTGTACTGTTCTACTCTCTCTCTCTCTCTCTCTCTCTCTCTCTCTCTCTCTCTCTCTCTCTCTCTCTCTCTCTCTCCTGAAAAGTTTCCTCGCAGTAAACAAACTCGCACGTCTCTCCGTCAAAAACTACTCACTTAAATTAACTCCAGCGATAAGGTTTCTTTCTCATTGTATTTCGTTTTCTTTTTTTTTTTTTTTTCTTTTTTCTTCGGTCAGCTTTTTTTTTGTCGTCCTTTTTTCTCCTCGTGTTCTTGCTTAACTTCATTATCTTCTTATTCCTTCTTCCCCCTTTTCCTCTGCCCTTCATTTTCTTCTATTTTCATTTTTCCTTTACTCGCCTTTTTTTTCTTCATTTTCTTTGGTTCATCTACACTTGCTTCTACTTTCCTCTCTTTCTTATACTTTACTTTCTACCCTCCTTAATTTTCTTATCTTCCCTTTATTTCCTTTTATCTTCATCTCATTTTTCTTATCAACTCTGCATTACTTTCTTTTCCCTTTTACTAACTCTTCTTCCAGCAGGTTACCAACAAGAGCAGCGTGCCTAAGCCTTGGAAACACTCATTCCTGACTCAGCCTCACACCACTCATCGATTTCCCGAGAAGCAGATGTGTGTCATTTTTTGTCTTATGCTTCAGTCTGTCCCCATGCAACGATTATGTAACCTGCTTTATAACGCACTCTCCTATTGTCCTCTTCCAAGCTTCCGTGACTGGAGCACATTATATTTTTTTTTTCTTTTACCTCCATCTGCTGTCGAGGTGATGTGGTTGTCAGATGTAAGTGTTTATCTATCTATGCATTAGGACGAAGCAGCTCAATGTGAAGCTCTGTATATTGAAGCCGGGCACCCGCACTGTTCTGTGGTGATGTATAATGTACTACAGGGTGATATCGCAGAGTCATTCTTGGATTTTTGAGCTTCTTTCGTAAGTACAAGTTAACACCGGAGACATCGAGTAGATGAATGAATAGATAAGTAAATTAGATAACGATACTAACAGAAATGATAATAAGAAGAATAAGAATAAGAATAATAATAAGAATAGTAATAATAATAATAATGAATAATCAAATCAAATAAAAGAGAGACGAACCCGAACACCAAAACTAAGCTGGAACCACTGAGTCAACACGCAAACATAGGCTATACATGACAGCCGGGATATAATAATTAATGTGGGGAACTCATGTTTATGGTGCGCTATTCAGGATTTGTATTAAAGAACGGCAACAGGAATTGATGGCAGGACTGTTTAAGGAGGCAAGAAAGAGTGTACAGATCACCCACACATCCATCTACCAATAGCGAGTCGTATTTCTAACCAATATCGAACTCCGCTTACTCGCAGCATCGTGAGGAGGAGATTACTTTCATTTGGTCATTTCTTGATAATTGTTGATACAAGTTTGAGTGGCAATAAAATCCATTTACTGTCAAAGGGTGGATTTTCAGAAGCAGCTTGTTTTTTCATGATAATTTTGGAGGTTTGTTTTATATTATTTTTATCGCATCATGTATTCTATTCGTGCTGTCAAAAAATAAACAATCTCTTCGTAAAAAATATATGGTTTATTAAGAATCTAGGCTAAATCCATCACGTCTGGCAAGCCCAGTAAAATTAACTTTGATGGAAAGGTAAATGTCCCTTGGTCAGGATCAGTCCACTCAGAGAACACGGTCATTGACTCCTGCAATCAATAACCACTGTGCCATCAGTAGCCTCAATGCAAACCTTAACGTATTGTTCCCGCTCACGGATCTCCTCACTGATAAACCAGAGTCCAGATTGGCTAGACAGTTCAACTTTCATTTCGAGTTTATAAATGTTCCGTATTGATCATATTATATAACTCAAATCCTTTAATAATTGTGACATAGAAGAGGACACTACAAACGTCTCGCTGTATTAGTTGTCTATTGCATGTACATAAAATGCTTACGAGATATTACGAAAGCAAAGACAATGCTATCAAATCTAAATTTAGACATTAATCAGCGTACTTATACTTTACAACACTAGCATAATATCTGGGGTCTGAGCAGTCCGGAGTGAAGGAAGTGGAAAGCACATCTGAGGGTGAATAATAGTGACTTCTCCCGTAACGAAATAATAGCGAGAGGAATTTTCCACAATAGTAAGAGCCATTGATCTTCTCTTTCCTTGTATCATTCAAGACTACGCCTGAAACAATAGTGATGATCCTCACCACAGCAATTAAAGCTTCGCGTGGGTGTTCTGCTTGTCTGAACAACTGGTGTAGTTCACAGGGGACCTGACCTGAGAGACAGTGACCGCTTCACTGCGAGGTTACCAAGGAAGCTAAAACCCTTCCTTGTATGTCCCATAGTCCTTGAAAGCTACAGAATTAATGTGTTGGCGCAGCTTTACGAATCTTCCGCCCAGACTGCGGCGTGTGACGATTACTTACTGGCTAAAAGTCGCCACACATTCCACGGAGCTGAAACACACAAACTGCCTCTCCCTGCTGGCTGCCAGTCTCGCTCCACCACAGAGATCTGAGGCATCCCGGAAGCAGTTAGGTGCGAGTATTTTGACAGTCAGTGGGCGGCGTCAGGGATGTTGCCTCATTGACTGGACGGTAAAACTGCACGATATTTTTTATTAAAAGGAGAATCTCTTTCTGTTTAATTTGAGGTGGGTGTCTCAGGCAGTCAAGTGGTGTGTCTTCCATGTCACTAATCTTCACTTTTAAAAACTAATTTTGGATAAAGAATTCCATTATTATAATTTATTGTCGCACACTTGTCCAGCTTCTGTCTCAAGGATTAAAGCTTGTCTCCAATTCGCTCTATTGTTCATGGTCCTCATTACAGGGGGAGGTTGCTGCCATGGTGATAATACTGCAGAGGGATGCGTAGCTTTACACTTACACAAAAATAAAGACAATATTTTCTTCTTGAAATGCAAACTTACTCAAATGTGCACGAGTATACGTTTCACAAAAACAAGAATGAAACTTTTTTT
>NC_059302.1:13212666-13232666 GCF_017591435.1 Portunus trituberculatus | reverse complement strand
CAACAGATTATATTGACGGAATGAATTAGTGAATGAACACACACACACACACACACACACACACACACACACACACACACACACACACACACAGTACAGGGACGCCAGAGGAGAACAAAGCAGCCACACAAACACGTTTAAAACACACGCTGCATTCACCGCTGGGAGAATTAGTGAATTAATCAATGTTAATTGTTTTATTCCGACGCACATAAATTTTGTACCAAGGTGTGTTTCATAACTTATAGTTCACTCATTGCAGTCATATTTACTCCGTACTCTTCACATCTTGCCAAGTGCTTTGTTGAAAAGTAGTGTTCAAGTGTTAATCTCTCTCTCTCTCTCTCTCTCTCTCTCTCTCTCTCTCTCTCTCTCTCTCTCTCTCTCTCTCTCTCTCGTCCGCTACAGTACTGTATATATGGTTTGTGTTGTGTGGTAACCGCCAATCTGATTACAAAAAATAATTAACAACCAATAAATTCACGGTGTAACAAAATTTTGACTTTTTTTTGTCTTTGGTCAATTAATATCATTTTCTATTTCCTTTCATCTAAAAAAAACGAAGAATATAATGCTTTTTCTCTTTAACTTTGATTTTTATAAACTGGCCAGCGATGTTTTGAAATCCAGACAGATTCCATACTAATTTGGTGAAAAAAAATTAAAGAACTTTCTAGATGACTCCAGAACCTTCAAAACTATTCTTTCCAAACGTTTCACGAACTTCTAGAACATTCTTGCAACGTATATGGCAGTATAAATGCAGGGAACGTATGCTCAACAGGTCAGTTCACTTCTAGCCATTAATGTGTAAACAAGTCGATCGTCATCAGTCATTACTATCTGTATTCATCAAGCATGGCATCCAGAGGTTGTAAGCATCCGGCAGACGCATTTTGCTATGTCTGTGGCGAGTTTATCAAAACTAGAGCTAAAAAGTACTCTGGGAAGATCACTGAAAATGCGCGCAGCCTACAATGCATATTTCGTACATGCCTGTCCGGGATCAGGACAAACCTTGGGCACCTCATTTCACCTGTGAACTCTGCAAAAGAACTCTAGAAGATAAGAAAAACACTAATATATATATATATATATATATATATATATATATATATATATATATATATATATATATATATATATATATATATATATATATATATATATATACAGTATATGCTTTTTTTCCTTTAACCTATCCTATTACAGTGAGTTGAATGTATCTGTAGTTTTATAGTTATGTTTTCATTGTGCTTTTTACAGGTTGGTACAGAGGGGAAAACAGAGCGATGAGATTTGCAATCCCCCGAATTTGGAGGGAACCAACTGATCACTCAACCAATTGCTTTTTCTGTATGGTAGACCCTTCCAAACGTCGAGCAGGCAAAAATGCGCCTGCTATCATATATCCTGACCTTCTGTCATCCATTATTGCATTGTACGTCGTTTTGTATCTTTGTTCAAGTCAAACTTCAAATTTGCCACTTTGTCTCTATGAGAATGGATAAGTTTTAAAAATGTCATTATCCTGGACACAAAAGCAAAATTAGAAATGAATATAAGTATTTTTTCATGTTTTCTAGACATCAGCAAATAAGAAAAAACAGTTTCAACTCAAGAACAAAACCTTTGTTACACGGTGATATATTTTTTTTTTCCTTTCCTAGAGTGTGTAAGAAGTAAAGCAAAGCAATGGATGGTGCCACTCACTCTATCATTTTATTAAAGAACATACGAGCATAAAAGAAAATGAGAAGCTGCGAGATACCATCAGGCCAACATGAGGCAGTCCATGTATGAATATGCCTATATACCTTTTTCTGCCTACCATCCCCATCCGTAGTTGTCGCTTATTACATACATTCTATCATCGTGTAATTTTTATCTATAGTTTATGAGTTGCTAACACTATAAACATTTTAAACTTCACAATTTCACCAACAGACATTCAAATCTACACATCCTACCATGGATACCCGCCTGGCCCTGCCGTTGCATCTGTCGCCAGGCCACACTTGAATTTCACACCACAGCTAAACAACCTCAAAAGGCATAATGCACAGAATACTTTATGACTTGGACTAACTTGTACTTTCACTCGTAGCATTATCCGAAAAAAAACTCGAGTTTTCATCTGTATACTGAACTCACTGTTTTTGTGCTTTATAAATAAACCATCTAGTACAAACATTAATACAGATTCATGAAATATAGTATGTTTCGTTTGAAGCTTCGAAACATTCCAAGAAACGAAAAGAATCAGTAAACTCAGTGACTCCCTTACCAAAGCACTTATTCACTAACAAATTATCTGTACAAAGGAAACTCAAATTGCATCCTAATGTAACAGTAGATCTCTACCAAGATAACAATTAATTTCGCACGTACAGGCAAGCCACATGCAATCTCATGAAGCGTTCCTTCCTCTGCTCTCTAAAGAAATAGTATGTCATGTAATAATCACCAATAAAAAATGAGTAATATAATATTAAAAAGAAAAAAAACAAAGAAAAGAAGAAAATTTGAACGAGAAACTATAACTTACCATTTTTTATGTGTGTTTCTTATCATTTAAGAACTCGTTTCGATCCGTATTATCAGTCATCATCGTCATCACCATTATCAGCATCATCATCATCATCATCATCATCATCATTATCATCCTCATCATCATCATCATCATGTGTACATATTGTTCCTAAGGGGCTCAAGGTTTTTGAGTAACAGCAAACACTGTATAAAATGGCGTTACTTAATAAAGATTTTTGCTGTGCAGAGCGTGACTGTGCCGCCACGGAGGCTGGCTGTGCTGGCGAGTCACGAGGAACAAGACCAGGGAAGGACGTCACAGGTGATTCCACGTACAAAATAATGAAGAGAAGCGTCATGAATTGATAAAATGCATACACTATGACTAGTTATAATGATGATAACAATAATAACAATGACAATGATATTAATGGCAAAAATGGTAAAAATAATAATAATAATGATAGTAATAATAATAATAATAATAATGATAATAATAATAATAATAATAATAATAATAATAATAACGATAATAATAATGATAAAAGTAATGATATTGATAATATCAATAATAATAATGATGATGATAATAATAATAATAATAATAATAATAATAATAATAATAATAATAATAATAATAATGATAGTAATAATAATAGCAGTGATAATAATAATAATAATAATAATAATAATAATAATAATAATAATCATTATTATTATAATTATTATTATTATTATTATTATTATTATTATTATTATGATAACAGTAATAATAACAATAATAATAATAATAAATAATAATAATAATAATAATAATAATAATAATAATAATAATAATAATAATAATAATAACGATAATAATGATAATAATAATATTAATAATAATGATAATAATAATAATAATAATAATAATAATAATAATAATAATAATAATGATAATAACAATAATAGTGATGATAATAATAATGATAATAGTAATAGTAATAACAATAATAATAATAATTACTATCGTCATTATCATTATCATCATAATCATCATAATCATAATGATAAGACGAAGCGAAATATATATATATATATATATATATATATATATATATATATATATATATATATATATATATATATATATATATATATATATATATATATATATATATATATATATATAGAGAGAGAGAGAGAGAGAGAGAGAGAGAGAGAGAGAGAGAGAGATATATATATATATATATATATATATATATATATATATATATATATATATATATATATATATATATATATATATATATATATCATTTATAGCTTTGCTACAAAATAAAGAAAAATAAATAAAAAGAAAAAAAAAGTTTTCCTAATTCATGTAGATGGTGAAAGGTGAGGGGAGAGGCGCCAGTCAAGTTAATTCTGCTTCACGCTGGCTTATGGCGTCTTGACGGTGCTAATACTTTGGTCTCAATCCTCTCAGGTGACTTGCTGGTATAGCTGCACACAGGGGAGCTCCAGTAAGAATTTTTGGTGCACACAGCATAACACTTCAGCCCAGCCCTTTGCATTATTACATACATTAAAAAAAAAAAAAGATAAATATAAACTTAAAGGAAGCTGCAAGAAGTTGCCAAGCCTACACGCGGCAACTCTGCATGAATCATAATAATTATATGCCTATTTCCGGCTATCATCTACATCCATAAATTTATCTCTTTTTTTTTTTCTTATGTAAGAGGGAGAACTACCAAGGGCAAAAAAAATGAATATTAGAAAAGAAAAAAAAACACGATTAATTTATTGTAGTCTCCATAAAAGAATCAAAAGAATTAGTCAAAATTCAGGGACAAATGTCTCAACACTCTCTCTTAAAAGAAGTTAAGTCATAGGAAAATGAAAATATAGAAACAAGCAGGGAGTTTCAGAGTTTACCAGTGAAAGGTATGAATGATTGAGAACATTGGTTAACTCTTGTATTAGAAGGTTGGACAGAATAGGGGTGAGAGGAAGACGCCGCAGGAAGAGGAGGCATGCAGTTAGCAAGATCAATAGAACAGTTAGCATAAAAATACCGATGAAAAATAGAAAGAGATGCAACAAATCGGCGGTGAGAAAAAGGCTGAAGACAGTCAATCGAGGAGGGGAGTTGATGAGACGGAAAGCTTTTGATTCCACCCTATACGTATAATAAAGCTGTATGAGTGGAACCCATCCAAACATGCGAAGAGTACTCTATATAAGAACGGATAAGGCACTTGTACAAAGTTAGCATTTCGAGGAGCGAGAAAAACTGGCGGAGACGCCGCAGAACGCCTAACTTCATAGAAGCTGTTTTAGCAAGAGATGAGATGTGAAGTTTCCAGTTATGATTATAAGTAAAGGACAGACCGAGGATATTCAGTGTGGAAGAGGAGACAGTTGAGTGTCATTGAAGAAGAGGGATAGTTGTCTGGAAGGTTGTGTCGAGTTGATAGATGGAGGAATTGAGTTTTTGAGGCATTGAAAACTACTAAGTTTTCTCTGCCCCAATCAGAAATCTTAGAAAGATCAGAAGTCAGGCGTTCTGTGGCGTCCCTGCGTGATCTGTTGACTTCCTGAAGGGTTGGACGTCTCTGAAAGGACGTGGAAAGATGTAGGGTGGTATCATCAGCGTAGGAGTGGATAGGGCAAGAAGTTTGGTTAAGAAGGTCATTAATGAATAATAGAAAGAGTGGGTGACAGGACAGAACGCCGGGGAACACCAATGTTAATGGATTTAGGAGAAGAACAGTGGCCGTCTACCACAGCTGCAATAGAACGGTCGGAAAGGAAACTTGAGATAAAGTTGCAGAGAGAAGGATAGAAACCGTAGGAGGGCAGTTTGAAATCAAAGCTTTGTGCCAGACTCTATCAAAAGCTTTTGATATGTCTAATGCGACAGCAAAAGTTTCACCGAAATCTCTGAAGGAGGATGACCAAGACTCAGTAAGGAAAGCCAGAAGATCACCAGTAGAGCGACCTTGACGGAAGCCATACTGGCGATCAGATAGAAGATTGTGAAGTGACAGATGTTTAAGAATCTTCCTATTGAGGATAGATTCAAAACTTTAGACAAGCAAGAGATTAAAGCTATAGGACGGTAGTTTGAGGGATTAGAACGGTCACCCTTTTTAGGAACAGGCTGAATGTAGGCAAACTTCCAGCAAGAAGGAAAGGTAGAAGTCGATAGACATAGTTGAAAGAGTTTGGCCAGGCAAGGTGCAAGCACAGAAGCATAGTTTTGAGAACAATAGGAGGGACCCCATCAGGTCCATAAGCCTTCCGAGGGTTTAGGCCAGAGGGCATGGAAAACATCATTACGAAGAATTTTGATTGAAGACATGAAATAGTCAGAGGGAGGAGGAGAGGAGGACAAGCCCAGAATCATCCAAGGTGGAGTTGTTAGCAAAGGTTTGAGAGAAGAGTTCAGCTTTAGAGACAGATGAGATGGCAGTGGTGCCATCAGGATGAAATAAAGGAGGAAAGATGAAGAAGTAAAGTTATTGGAGATGTTTTGGCCAGATGCCAGAAGTCACGAGGGGAGTTAGAGTTTGAAAGATTTTGACATTTTCTATTTATGAAGAGTGTTTGGCAAGTTGAAGAACAGACTTGGCATGATTCCGGCAGAAATATAAAGTGCATGAGATTCAGGAGATGGAAGGCTCAAGTACCTTTTGTGGGCAACCTCTCTATCATGTATAGCACGAGAACAGGCTGTGTTAAACCAAGGTTTAGAAGGTTTAGGTTGAGAAAAAGAATGAGGAATGTACGCCTCCATGCCAGACACTATCACCTCTGTTATGCGTTCAGCACACAGAGATGGGTCTCTGACACGGAAACAGTAATCATTCCAGGGAAAATCAGCATAATACCTCCTCAGGTCCCCCCAACTGGCAGAGGCAAAACGCCTTAGTGGGATCCTGGGGAGGGATTGGAGAAATAGGACAAGATACAGAAATGAGATTGTGATCGGAGGAGCCCAACGGAGAAGATAGGGTGACAGCATAAGCAGAAGGATTAGAGGTAAGGAATTGATCAAGAATGTTGGGCATATCTCCAAAACGGTCAGGGATATGAGTAGGGTGTTGCACCAGTTGCTTTAGGTCATGAAGGATAGGAAAAATTAAAGCTAGTTCACCAGGATGGTCTGTGAAAGGAGATGAAAGCCAAAGCTGATGGTGAACATTGAAATCTCCAAGGATGGAGATCTACGCGAAAGGGTAGAAGACAAAATGTGCTCCACTTTGGAACTTAAATAGTCAAAGAATTTACTATAGTCAGAGGAGTTAGGGTAGAGATAGACAGCACATAAATTTAGTTTGAGAGTGACTATTGAGTCTAAGGTGGAAAACTCGGAAGACTCAAGAGCGTGGGCACGAGACGCAACATCCAGCTTTAGAACGAAAATGAGAATAGAGAAAGTAGGAGGGAACAGAGAAGGGGCTACTGTCAGTTTCCTCAATCAGGTGTGTTTCGGTGAGGAAAAGAATAGATAGGTTATTAGATTGGTTAATCTTTTAACATATCTAATAACTCAGAATAGGCAAGTTTCCTCACTATAAGAGAGTTTCATTGAGAAGGTTTGACTCAAATGTGGTTTCCCTATCGACTAGATGCTAAGTAACACTGCTGGCTGTCTCGGTGCTTGGAATGAATATATGAGAAAAAAAATACTGATAAAAATCATTATTGTTAGGAAAGAAAAGTACCAGGAAAAGAAGTGACAGTAATAATTTTTTTTAGGGGAAAAGGTTAGGTCAGGTCCGAAATGGCAACAAACGTATTCAGTATTTCATTACTTCTTGTCACTTTTTCCCGTTACTTTTTTACATGACAATTTTTTTCCTGTTACTTTCTGTGCTACAATCCTGCTGGCTACCTTTGCCGAAGTGCCGTGGCCCTGCAGACGGTGGTGAGCGCAAAATGCCTTTCTCTCTGCTGTCATCTGGAGCAGATGTACAATTTTTCTTCCTCTTCCTTTGTTTTTTCTATTTCATCCGTGTACGGGGTAACGCAAAATTTGGACAGAAAATTTATCTTTTTACTGATTTTCGTCCAATATTATTTGCTTAGTTACGATCACTCCTCGTATCCATTCAATAGTATACCAAGTCAATTTGTTCTCCTTTTGACAAACTCGTATTGATTCTACAAGCAAGAAACAAAAAAGAAGAAAAGATGAAAGATAGTATAATAGTATCCATGCTTTCCTAGTCCGCCATTTGCTCTATTACATACAATTTTTCCCATCAAGCTGTATTCCTCCCCTTCTCATAACATGACAACAAATTGCACCTCACACTAAATACCAATAGTTATCTTCCAGTACTCGTTCCCTCAAGACGCTTAACACACTGATCATGACTACTCCTCAAATTGCAGGTACTGGAGCGTGTCTGCAATACGTATATCATAATCGAGCCAGTCGTAATCACTTAGCCTGAATGAGTGTAGTGAGATGCAGTAATTTGGTGGCATTTAAGTGGCTATTAAAACAAATGAAAGGGCGAGCATAACGACCCTTAATGAAGCATGTGTGTATGAATTGTTGAGCACCTTCCCTGGCTACGACTCCTCGGTGGCGCCAGTGGTCGGGGAGGGAAGGATGATGTACTGTACGTTCACCGGCCGACTAATGGAAGGCAATGCTGGCTGTCGTTTAACTCAGAATTGCAACACAAGAGGCGCGTCACGTGTAACTGAATGTAGAGTGGGTGGTGAATGTTTGGCATTTTGACAATTGTTGTTAGTGCTGATACGGGTGGTGGTGCTGATCATTATTTCGAATACATATGTTACTGTGGTGGCTGTTGTTGTTAACCACCACCACTAGTAGTAGTAGTAGTTGTAGTAGTAGTAGTAGTACTACTACTACTACTACTACAATAATGATAGATAGTAGTAGTAGTAGTAGTAGTAGTAGTAGTAGTAGTAGCAGTGACAGTACTGGCAGCAGCAGCGGTAACACTAGCAGCATCATTAGTAGTAATAATGATAATAATGATAATCATCAAGGTCACGACTATTGTCATAACAGCCACTCATCTCGACAAAACTTAGAGAACATTGATCCTCCCTGGTGTGCTGCCTGGGGCCGGATCGATGCCCGCCCCGCCAGGCACGGCTGCACTGCCCGGGAAGAGCAAGTCCGGAATTTACTACGGCTAATAAGAAATCCTGCTAATACCCTCCCAGGTCACTCGTTGCTGAAAGGCGGTGTTGAAACTTTCTTACAAACGCGAGGAGGTTTCTTAAAAGTGTGATATATAAATGTGCCAAGCGTGAGTGTGAGGAGTGAGTGAATGAGTGTTGTGAGGGACGTGAACGAGGTAAAAGAGGTAGGAAGTAAAAAATATGAAGACAAAATCGGGTTAATTGAGTTTGCACTACAATTTTTTTTTTTTATGGGGAAGATTCTTACAGGTATGATACATGAATGTGCCACGTGTGAGGCTAAGGATAGTGGTAAAGGAATCGTCAACATGAAAAAGCAGTAAGGAGTAACAAGATCACGGCAATATCTCCGTAATTGAGCTTGCACTGCACTTCTTTTATGAGGTATTTTCTTATAAGTGTGATATACAAGTGTGGCAAGTGTGAGTGGGAGCATAGCTGTGAAGGGTTCGTGATCATGGAAAGCGGTAGGAGGTAACAATATCAAGGCAAAATCTCCGTAAACCATCTTACACTACACTTGATATGCATTATCGAACTATTTATGTAAACGAATGAAATAAAACTTGAGTATTTGTTACGTTCACCAGTTAAACGGGTAAGATTGGCATCGGGGAGTCGGTGAACAATAACAAAAAAAAAAAACACTTCAGGTTCAACTAGTGAGAAAATGCAAAGGGGGCACTTAAAAAGCTATTTTAATAACCCAATAATGAAACTGACATACACATAGATATAACATGAAACATATGAAACTGACATACACATAGATATAACATGAAACATATGAAACTGACATACACATAGATATAACATGAAACATGAAACTGACATACACATAGATATAACATGAAACATGAAACTGACATACACAGATATAACATGAAACATATGAAACTGACATACACATATAACACAGAAATAAATAAAACAATAAAGAACCCAACTTTATACTACCTAACAATAATACTAATCCTATATGGAGGCAATGTGGAAAACACGGGACGAGGGGAAGTGATACTTATGAGGTGTCGCAGTGGTGAAGTGCTGGGTGAGGTAGATCCCACGATAGTCCAAGAGGCGTTGTGTTCACTGGTTGAGGCCTGGACCTCGACTCACTTCCAGAAAGCCGAGCTGCTTAACACTTCCGCTTGAGTAGAATGGGGCCGCATGAATCCAACTTCGGGGCAGCGTGGCTTCATGAGACGGTGACGTGGAGGGTTCATGAGACGGTGGCGTGGAATGTTCATGAGACGGTGGCGTGGAAGGTGAGGTGGAGAGATGGCGAACGAGGTAGCAAGCGGAGGAGGTGATGGTAGTGAAGTATGTTACGGGCGGGCCGTAACATTTCCTCCCCCCTAAGACCTCCATAATGGGCTCATGAAGGAGGTGAGACAGGAGATCTTGATAAGGCGTCGGTGATGATGATGTTCACCCCCTTGATATGGTGGACTTCAAGTTGAAGGTTGAGTTAACAAGGCCTACCTAAGTATGCGTTGGTTTCTGTTCTTCATGGCGTGAAGGAAGGCCAGAGGATTATGATCGGTGAAGACCTTCGTAGTTTGAGGACCAGGATGAAGGTAGCACTCAAAACGTTGGAGCGCCAGGGCGAGTGCCAGAGCCTCCTTCTCGATGGTGGAGTAGTTGAGTTGGTGTTTCTTCAGCTTGGTGGAGTGATAGGCGATGGGATGGAGGATGCCGCTTGTGGGGTCCGCTTGTAGGAGGACAGCACCCACTCCAACTCCACTCGCGTCCACTTGTAGATGGAAGGGGCGGGAGTGATCTGGCGTCCAGACCACTGGCTCCGAGGAGAGGAACGCCTTGAGATGTTGGAAGGCTTGGTCACAGGTCGGGGTCCAGTGAAAGGGACGGAAGTGCTGATAAGGTCCGTCAGGGGGGCGGCCAGGGTGGAGAAGTTCCTACAGAATCGTCTGTAGAAACCAGCCATCCCCAAGAACCTCATGAGAGCTTTCCTGGTGGTAGGGACAGGAAGCCAAGGATGGCCTCCACGTTGGCTCTCTTGGGGCGAACCTTGCCGTTCCCACCACATGTCCCAGGTAGACCACCGTAGACTTCCCGAAGGTGGACTTGGCCAGGTTGATTGTAAGCCCGGCTTCCTGCAACCGACCCATCAGCCTCCGGAGACGGGTCAGATGTGTCACCCAGTCGTCCGAAGTCACCACCAGGTCGTCCAGATAGGCAGATGTTCCCTCCAAGTCCTGGGTGATGTAATTTATAGCCCTCTGGAAGGTGGCGGGAGCATTAGACAAGCCGAAGGGCATCACTGTGTATTGGTATAGCCCGAAGGGGGTGATGAAGGCGGATATTATTCGGGCCTCGTCCGAGAGGGAATCTGGTAGTAACCTTTAAGTAAATCTATGGTGGTTACAAATTTGGCTACTCCTATGCTATCTATAAGGTCCTCTATCAAGGGCAATGGGTAGGAGTCTGGCACCGTCACTTTATTTAATTTCCTGTAGTCGGTGCAAAATCGACTACTACCATCTGGCTTAGATGTTAACAGGCAGGGAGAAGCCCAGGGGATATACTAGGTTCTGCAAGGTGATGACAGAGCAGATAGTCTACCTCTTTTTTCATCAAGTCTCTTTTAATGGGTGAAATGCGATAGGCTGGTTGTCTTATAGGCTTGATGTCATTAGATATTAAAGTTATATCATGTTGGATAGTAGTACAAAGTCCTGGAAGGTCACCTGTGATTTCTGAAAAGTCTAGCAATAACTTTTTAAGATCAGACTGTTGTGAAGGTGTTAAGGAAAGAAAAACCTCATCAAGGTTGGACATGATTTGGCTGTTTGAGGGGCGTCCTTTAGGTGACGAGAAGAGGAATTCGATGTCGGACTCTTCCTCGGGGGGCACAGGACCAGACTCCTTCCCTACCAGACATACAGGTACAGTGCGAGACAAGTCGTCCTCTGGTTCTCTGGAGTGGTAAGGTTTCATTAGATTAATATGAACTAGTTGGGAATCCTTACGACGCTCAGGAGTGTGGACCACATAGTTTAATGGACTTAGTTTTTGAGCCACAACGTAAGGTCCCATGAACTTACTGTGAAGAGCATTGCCTGGAGTGGGGAGAAAAAGTAAAACCTTGTCTTCTGGTTTGAAACTTCTCATGACAGATTTGGGAAGAGAATTTTGTTGCATTTGTTTTTCCTGTAGTTGCATTTGTCTTTCTTGTTCTCTCTCTCTATCTTCTCTTTCTGCCTGTAGTTGCATTTCTTTCGCTTCTTTTTCTGCCTGTAGTTGCATTTGTTTTTCATGCATCCGGTATTCTAGTCTAAGCTTCTCAATTTCCCACTGACTTATCCTACTCTTATCCTGTTCTTCCTGGGGACTGTGTATTATAGTCCTCGTAGAGGCTGACATGGGAGTTAACTCTTCTATGGCATTTCCTAGCAACTGACCTTCTTGCACTAGATGTTCAACAACTACATTCTTAATGACCTCTTTAGTCATCTGAGACGTGATGGGAACATCAAAATGTTTAGCGATGGCTTTCCACTGGTCCTTCTTTATATTAGCACCTTTAAGTTGTTCCAGAGAAGGGTCAGCACAAAATCTTCAACGTTAAACTGAGCGGAAGCCATATTAAATAGATGTTAAACAACAACAAAAAATGATAAGCGAATTACTTAAGTGAGGAACTTGGCAGAGTGATAATAAAGGCAACCTTGGAAATTACCTAGATTATACTTAAGTAAACACTTATGAGTACAATCACTAATGAGGGGTAAACTAGAGAATTACGGCATTAAGAGGGATCCGGATTACTCTAGTTACGAGACTTGAGTGAGGAGCGAATTGTACTGAGACTTGTTATTGATAAGGAGGCGGATTAGTCTGAGAGACTAGTTAAAATGGCCAATTCTAACTAGCGAGAAAAATGATCCGCGAAGTGAGGGGATTGAGGGTTCGCATGAACATATGATGATCCCAACACTTGGATAACACTTATTACACACCTGCCTATGTGCAAAAATAGAGATAAGTGCTATCGGTGAACACGCCTTTCTACCTGGTTTCCTGCTCTACCACTGCTATGCGATACCAATGAAAGTCACGAAGCACTTTTAACCCAAAAGGAGCCACTTGATCGCACAAAGGTAAATTTAAACCACACGCAGAGATAGTCACAGAAAAAAAAACATCAAAGTCACAACACCACAGAAACACATAAGAAAAAAAAAATAATGTAATCACAAAAAAAAAGTCACTGGAAAAATGGAACACTGAACAAGGGTTATAATGGTCCTGTCACGGTCGCCAATTGTTACGTTCACCGGTTAAACGGGTAAGATTGGCATCAGGGAGCTGGTGAACAATAAAAAAATTAAAAAAAAAAAAAACTGCAGGTTTGACTGGTGAGGAAATGCAAAGGGGGCACTTAAAAAGCTATTTTAATAACCCAATAATGAAACTGACATACACATCTATAACATGAAACTGACATACATAGATATAACATGAAACTGACATACACATAGATATAACATGAAACTGACATACACATAGATATAACATGAAACTGACATACACATAGATATAACATGAAACATGAAACTGACATACACATATACATATAACACAGAAATAAATACAACAATAAAGAACCCAATTTAATACCTAACAATAATACTAATCCTATATGGAGGCAATGTGGAAAACACGGGACGAGGGGAAGTGACACTTATGAGGTGTCGCAGTGGTGAAGTGCTGGGTGAGGTAGATCACACGGTAGTCCAAGAGGCGTTGTGTTCACTGGTTGAGGCCTGGACCTCGACTCACTTCCAGAAGTCAGGGAGCTCGCATAACACTTCCGCTTGAGTCGAATGGGGTCGCGTGAATCCAACTTCGGGACAGTAGCGGGGCTTCATGAGACATGGAGGGTTCATGAGACGGTGGCGTGGAATGTTCATGAGACGGTGACGTGGAAGGTGAGGTGGAGAGGTGGCGAACGAGGTAGCAAGCGCAGGAGGTGACGGTAGTGGAGTATGTTACGGGCAGGCCGTAACATATTCTATAAGCACTAACGTTGGAGTAAATTACGTGCATTAGTTTCATAATTTCAAATAAACTCACGGAAAAAGGGAAGCGCTCTGCCTCACTAAATAGAATTACATTACACTATTTTAAACATTATGGAATTATTGATGTAAACGAAATGAAACACGAGTATTCTGCTAACACGAACACGAGAGGGAGTAATGTGCACCGTTTCCACGACTCCTAATACTCACGAAAATACGGAACGTTCTGTCTGACTCTGGTCGTCAGTCTCCTCTGGGATCCCGAGCTGCCCAGACACCTCACTAACTGCCACTAATGGGATTCTCCGTCAGGGACTCAGGTAATGCGTTGTCTACATCATTGTTATTTTTTTTCATACTTTTTTCTTTTGTGTCATTATGTAAATCTCTCTCTCTCTCTCTCTCTCTCTCTCTCTCTCTCTCTCTCTCTCTCTCTCTCTCTCTCTCTCTCTCTCTCTCTCTCTCTCTCTCTCTCTCTCTCTCTCTCTCTCTCTCTCTCTCTCTCTCTCTCTCTCTCTCGCTAAAAACGATATGCAGAAAAATGCGTTTATTCAAATTGAAGAGAGCCTGTTGGTCTCATACCTGTCATTCAATGGCCATTTCATGTAAAAAAGTCTAAGTCCAGCACTGCCATCAGGACGTAAGACACACACATTAGAGAGACACCAACAGTAATTATGGTCTCTGCATGCAAACAAAACCAAACCTCCAGCACACGGAGACCATCACCAGGTGTAGGTGTCATTCTTGTCCTTAGCATGGCTGTGGTGCGTGCGCTCAGCTCAGGATAAAGCGTCCACGCCTCGCACGTGTCTTTTTATGAAAGAGAAGTGAAGGGTGACTGAAGAATTTAAAGGAAAAAAAAAACATTCAAGAGGAGTGAGATTGTATTTTCCACTTGTTTCACCAGAGAACGTATTTCGAACTGAATCCTCCTTTTGTCCTCTAGTGTTTGCAAAGCTCAGTAGTTGAATGTGAGTGTTTTTTCAAAGGTGTGGCGTGACTCATGGCCTGGTGGCGAGTGTCCGGAGAGAGGAGGAGGAGGAGGAGGAGAAGGAGGAGGAGGAGGAGGAGGAGGAGGAAAAAGAAAAAGGAGGAAGAAGTACAGAAAGACAACAGATTCTTCCCAATTGATCGTGTAGTTGATCAAGAGTGCTTAGCCCAGCCATCCCTTTACCAGTGATTACATCCGGGACTGTCTATCTGCCTCGAGGCGACCAGGAAGAATGAGGATGGCCGAGGGATGGCTCCTTTGGTAGACGTATTGGTAAGGTAAAGATGTGGAGACCACTTTTTTTCTGGCCTTCTCCCAGTAACAAAGAAAACAAAACTCACTCCAGCGATAACTCGAAGTTTCAGCCTTGATCGATACTCTCATCAAGTTTAAACGTTCTCACGTGAAGGTCCGTGTGTTGGTACGCTAGTGATAAATTTGTATAGTGGCGTTAATAAGTGAAACACACTTGCTCAGAACGCAGTAAGTCCATAGACGTTCGATCGTTTCAAGGGGGGGATGTATAGATTTATGAATGACAATGACAGCTGTTAGTTTATAAGGGCTGGGAAGCTGTCATGCGTAGGTCAACTGGCCTTTTGCAGTCTGCTTATTTTCTTATGTACTGACTTCTATTTTCATTGTTGAATTGTTGAATAAAATAATCTCTCAATGCATAAGAATTCATATAGAGCATATTCGTATCTTCTGAATGTACTGAGGTTTTCGGAGTTACCTAAAGACTAAACTACATAGTTTGTGGGGTAGATTAGGATTGGTAAGATGAAATCGAATTGCCTGATCTAACCTAAACTAAGTCAGACATCCTAACTTGACTACATATAAACTAACCTAACCTAACCTAACTTATTCTAACCCAACCTTACACATCAGAAGAAGCATCTGGCTTGGCTGGCATTCGTGTGACCTTTCAGGCAACCACATCAGACAGAGTTAAAAATCTTGAGAGAAAATGAAAGCGAGCACTTGTCTGTTGGAAGGAGACTCGAAAATGAATGTGTAAGATGCGATGAGACTTCAGAAACGAGGATAAAAGCAAGAAATCCAGTTTCCAAGAATCATACATTGGTTTTAGAGAGTGATTCAGTGATCTGACTCGCGTCTTTGATCAGAACGGAAGGGAAGAGCCGGAGAGGCAATGATACACTTCTTGAGGACTAGAACTGACGCAAGGGAGTGATGAGCTGGAGACTTACACTAGCAGCAAGAAATGAGTATTCTGGAGTGTTTGTGGTGTATCCTAGAGAGAGAGAGAGAGAGAGAGAGAGAGAGAGAGAGAGAGAGATGATAAATTAGCTCTTGAATCAATTAGACGACGACAAATCCAAACACATAAATAAACAAGAAAACATCTGAGAAAGTTTGAAAAAGGAAACAAGAGGCTGGGGTTGGAGTGGGTCTGGGTGGGGAAGTAATGTAGAGACAGAAATGGAAACCACCAAAAGAGCAGAGAGGCAATCTTGGCGGCGGTGCGGTGGGCGGGCGGGCGGGCGTAGCAGCTTTAACTCTGTGGCGGCAGGAATAGCAGTGGGTTGGTGACGGGGCGCAACAGGCAGACTGCTCGACACAGCCGCGCCAGGCTCCCTACATCCTGCTCTTTAAGGGAAATTACCCTGACAGGTATGTGAAAATCAACCGAGACCGCATTTTAACAACATGAAGTATAATGTGTCCTTCACGTCGCACTTTTTATACTCTTGTTGATTTATACTCCTTCCCTTCACTCGTCTCGGTTCTCTCGCTCCTTCCCCCCGCATTTCCTGCCTGCCTACTGGAGAGGAGATTCCCAGGACGTGCGTGTTCTTACAAAATGTATAAAGTATTTCAATGCGTTTTCATTATATTTTGGAAATTCGAAATGAAACAAGAAAATGGAATGAAAAATAAGAGGAGACGACTTATTTATTTATTTATTTTATATTTTATTTATTTTTTTTTTGAGGCAATGAGTTATGTTCGAATCATAACCAAAGTAACACATTGTGAGATGCCCTCCTAACTCTACTACTTGCCTATGTTAACTGTGCGTCATTCACGATCTTAGATATTTCTTCAGCTTGGAGTAGGGCACCGGGACCTTTGATAACACTTGTATTGTATTTCTTTGTAAACATCGGCCCTTAGTTCTAACCCACCGCAGAGTGTGTGCGAGTGTCGCTTGTTCTCCAGAGGCCAGTACATCTGCTGGTCTCGGAAATCTTACACAACGTCTGGTCTCGGAAATCTTACACAACGTGCCTAATATATTATTGTCATACATTACTTTTATTTATGTGAAGTACATTTAGTACGTAATTATATTGTTGATGAAAAATCCATCTACTTTTAGTTGTAACTTTTAAATTAAAGCACATCATGACCTGTTTCTTCTATTGCAAAAAGTCTCATCTTAGAAGACTGACATCTTCCTGTCATATACTAATAAGCCTCCTGTTTCTTTGGGAATGGCTATTTTTCACTTTTTTCTTCCTGGAACGCATGTTTCCCAGACATGAAAAGGCTTGAACACTGTTATCCTCAATTACTTGACATTCTTCTATGATTTACTGTATTTACCACTATGTGCTTGTTTCCGCCAGGGTTTTCGCTAAATCGTTCCTTCTTGAATGATCTAAGAAATATTGTCATGGTTTGGGAAATGTATTAGATAGAAACTTGTCTTGCTTTGAGTAAACAAACTTTGTTTTATTTACACGATTATGCAAAAGCCAGCGATACAATTAACATAGGAAGTCATTAAATTCAAATTAGATATTTTATTTTAACTATCGTTCATCTTATGACTATTATACCACATACGTATATTCCTGGAAGTATTTGGTGCCTTCCACTTCACCTCCTCGGGCTGTGCGTGTGGTATCTCCACTGTGCACATGGGACTCAAAGTAATTAAATCATTATGAGAAATGATTAAATACAAATATAACATCAGACAAGTTCCGGCGCTGCTTGATCCTGAGCGGCCTTGGAAAAGTTTTCCTGCTGCACGCGGATCATGACTTTGATAGCGACACCCTCCTTAGCCGCGTGAAAGGCATCCTCCACCTGGCGCAGCGTGAAGCGGTGGGTGATGAGCGGCCTCACATCCACCCTGCCGCACGCCACCAGGGACAATGCCACCGGGTAGCTGCTCAGGAGAGTAAATAATCGTCACAGCACCGCTCTTATGTATGACTTAGTTTAGAAATAGCATTCATATCATTTTAGCAAAACACCTCGCTCTTAAGTCAATGGTGATGGTCATTTAATCTAACTAGCCCATCGCGGCTCATCATGCTACCCACACTCATCCTAGTGACTTCAAAATACTCATCCTGACACCTGATAGTATTATCATTCAATTATTGTTGTTGCCGTTGTTGTTATTATTAGTGTTTCCTTACCAGTTAGCATATCTGAATATGCCACGGATGTCCATTTCTTTCACCGTGACCAGATTAATGGGCAGGGTCACCTCGGGCTTGCCGCGCCCCACCGTCACCAGTATGCTCCTCGGGGCGCCCACCTGACGAAAGTAGTGGAACGATTCATCAGTTATGTTGTTCCTGTGATTTCCAAGATCATATGTGTGCGAGTCAGTCTACCTGTACATACAATTACGTTAGATTTCAGTACATGATGCTTACAACTTAAAAGATGGCAAAACTACAGTTTCCCTGCGGAGCCCTCTGCGTCCAGATTTAAATGTTCACTGTATCACACGACACATTGCAAGTAACTAACGTATTCTCGTTTCTGAAGGATGCCGTTATCCATCCATCCATCGAGGTAGTCAGACAGGCAGCCAGTCAGTCAACTACTAACCCAACATTGCTTGTTGGGTTAGTAGTTGACTGACTGCAGAGTAAGGAAAGTATTCAGAACACTGACCAAGATGGCGATCTGATAAGAGGAATCTGCCCCTGAACACTCCAGCAGGGCGGCTGGCGGGTCAGGCATCACCGACAGGATCTCGTCGGCCGCCTCCTTCGCGCTGTGTCCCAACACGTTGACTGTATAATGAGCTCCGAGTTCCTTCGCAAACTGCAGGCGGCTCTCATTGATATCTGAAGCAGTTATCAAATTTTAGATAGTGACAGCTGTAGGCATTTCTTTGTTTTATTTCCGATCGAGTGTAAGACGAACTCTTTCACTTTCTTTTCCTGTCATTCTTTTCTTATTGATACTAAAATTTTAGTGATTAATTATTCTACTGCCGTGTATGTGATGAGCTCCATTGTTTATGAAAATTTTATTCATGAAAATTTTCCAGTTCTCATAATGATTCACTCTAACTGTTGCTAACTGACCCGTCACACAGATAGGACCGGCGCCCATAGCCCTGGCCGTTAGGATAGCCACCAGCCCGATGGGTCCCGCCCCAAGTACTAATACCGGAGTGCCTGGCCCCACCTCGGCACGTCTGCAGGAATATACAGCCACTGCCAGCGGCTCCAGCATCGCTCCCTCCTCGTCGCTGACAGTATCTGGCAGCCTAGCAAAGAGAAGCTGTTAGTAAACAATAATAATGTGAAATTACACAAAAGTAACACGCACGAGACCCGAGTGCGTCGACCAGTTTTGCACATTTCTAGTGTGTGGGGTTTTTTTTTTTTTTTTTTGTGATTTGTGTTGTTTATTTTTTTTTGTTTTGTTATTTGATTATTTTTATACATATGTGTTTTTTTTGTTTTTCTTTTTTTTGTTGTTTTTTTGTGTTTTTTGTTTTTTTTTTGTTTTGTTTTGTTTTGTGTTTTTTATTTTTTATATTTTTGTTGGGTTTTTGTTTTTTTTTGATTTTGGTTTTGTGGGGGGGTTGGTGTTTTTTTTTTTTTGGGGTTTTTTGTGTGATTGGTGTTTTTTGTTTTTGATAGGTTTATGTGAATTAGGAAGAAAAATTAAAATTGTTAAAAAAAAAAAAAAGAAAAAAAAAAAAAAAAAAAAAAAAAAAAAAAAAAAAAAAAATTACAATTAAAAAATAATAAAAAAAAAAAAAACATTAAGTGTGGAGGTGACAGGGCAAGAAGGAAAAAAAAAAGGTGTGAGAAGGTGAAAAAAAAAAAATAAGAGAAGAGGAAATTAAAAAAAAAAAATAAAAAAAAAAAAAAAGATAAAAAATTATTATTAAAAAAATTATTCACTAAAATAAAAAAATAAAACAAAAAAAAAAAAGAAGAAAATAAAAAAAAAAAATTAAAAAAATGTAAATAGAAAGAATAAAAAAAAAAAAAATAAAAAAAAAAAAA
>NC_059302.1:13205166-13207666 GCF_017591435.1 Portunus trituberculatus | reverse complement strand
ATGTTAGCCTGGTATCTTGTAGTGCGTCCCATTGAGGAAAGCAGTTGTCACGAATGATAAGAGTTTTAAGAGCGTTTGGTTTTGTCGTAGAGCTAAGTGTTGGAATTACTTACTATCTTGTTGAGGACCTGCTCGTCTCTCTTAAAAGAAGATGACGTATAGTTCCTGTAGAGGTGTACAATATTTTTAGGTGATTCACCTGGTGTTGTTGACGGGTTGATGAACTTATTGAGAAGTAATTGACGAATAATTGAGCTGGTCTACTAAGTTCAGCGTGGATTGTTAACTATGATGAGCAGTGTGTGAGGGCACGCTTGAGGAATTAGTTGATGACTCTGCGACGGTATTTCTCTGGACATACACTGGAAGTGTTGAGGCAGAAAATGCATGAGGTTCGTAAGTGTGACGTAAACTTCGGAACTAAAGTGGGTGGTGTCGCGATGAGCGAGGACGTCAAGACAAGAGAGTTGGTAATTGTGTTCCATTTTGTTAGGGACTAGTTTCCTGAATCAATAATGAATCGGATCTGCTTTCATAACCTTACCTAAAGACTCATAGCACACCTTCAAGATGGAATGATAACTAATACAACGTTGAAAACACTTATACATATTATATATATATATATATATATATATATATATATATATATATATATATATATATATATATATATATATATATATATATTCTCTTATGCCCGAAAAACACCAGTGAGATGAGACAAAACGATTACTTACAAGCCTTAGATCCTGCGCTGCGTGTAGCACTGCTGTCAGATTATCCTCCGCCATCTCACAAATTATTATGTAATATATTCCTTTTCTTCTGATTCTGAAGACGAATGTTTGTAATATCTGGCGCCGTCAATCTTCGTATGTGCTATTAGAAGGACTTGTCTTTTCACTGGTATAAGAACTAAGGTTACTGTTTTTTCACTTATCAAATCTAGCTTATCTTTCATCTAAAGCGTGGGAACCAAGGCTGGTGGCTTTTTTCATGAGGCCGTCAAAGATCTCGTGTAAACGTATAACATGTCATGTCGCAAAGTAAGGACTGTCTTCAGCGAAAGTGAAAAGTGTATGGACTAGGAGAGAACATTCAGAATGACGGTCTGTTTATCGAAAATTAATGCTGCACAACGTTACTGTAAGGACATGGTCAGATCCCTATCACTAGCCTCAGTCTCAGGTAGAGAAGCGTAAGGTGCAGCTGCCCTTCGTCCGTGACTCTGCACTTTGTTTATCACGAGAGGCTGTCACAAATAGCCTTGGTCACTACACCAGTATATTACTAAACAACCATAACTCACAGTGTGCCGCTGTGTTACATTTTCTATTATCTTTTATCGCACATCTATGATTGTTCGATATTCCTCTGACTAAATGCTACTTCCCATATCATTCTGTAGCCTCGGTGCATAAAAGTTTCCTCTTTCTCTTATCATCCTCCTCCTTATTAAAGGAAAAGTCAACTCGTATTTTCGTTTTTGCTTTCCTTTCGCTGATAAACTCAGGAAGTTATTGCGCCTGTGTTTGTTCATTCCTGTAACTGAAGTAGGTGTGTAACGTTACGTGTGCGTGCAGGTGTTATGCATCGTGTGTCAAGGGAGAATACGAGAAGAAATTATCAAGCTTGTTCATGTATAGATTGTAACGTCTTTCTTACTATTACAAAGGACACAATAACATTTTGCTAGATTTGGGAGGACTACTACTACTACTACTACTACTACTACTACTACTACTACTACCAATACTACTACTACTACTACTACTACTACTACTACTACTACTACTACTACTACTACTACTACCACCATGAGCACGAGATAATGATAAGGCTTTTCCAGAGAGAGAGAGAGAGAGAGAGAGAGAGAGAGAGAGAGAGAGAGAGAGAGAGAGAGAGAGAGAGAGAGAGAGAGAGAGAGAGAGAGAGAGAATGTATTACGTAAAGAAAGAACGATACTCAACGGGCAGAGGTGAGATAACATTTTGTTCGACAAGGAAACGAACAACCATCGTCACATTATCTTGAAAAAGTCTGAGATATGATTGTTATTTTAGATAGGTCTTTCTCTGTAACCATTCCTTTAGTCTCTCTCTCTCTCTCTCTCTCTCTCTCTCTCTCTCTCTCTCTCTCTCTCTCTCTCTCTCTCTCTCTCTCTCTCTCAATATATATATATATATATATATATATATATTTTTTTTTTTTTTTTTTTTTTTTTTGCAAGAGGGAGAGCTGCTAAGGACTACCAAATATAAAAAAAAAAAAAAAGCTACTGGAATTGCAGTTTCCCTAAAAGATTAGAAATAACTAGCCGAAAGCCTAGGACAAATGTCTTGACACCTCTCTCTTAAAACAATTCAAGTCGTAGGTAGATGGAAATACAGAAGCAGGAAGGAAGTTCCAGAGTTTACCAGTGAAAGGTATGAATGATTGGGAATACTGGTTAATTCTTGTATTAGAGGGTTGGACAGAATAGGAATGAGAGGAGGAA
>NC_059302.1:13125166-13200166 GCF_017591435.1 Portunus trituberculatus | reverse complement strand
CATCTCATGCAACATCCTCACATTAATCCTCATGTACCCCTTTTCAGTAGTTAATAATGCAAATCCTGTATCTTTGAATATTGCCCATGTTATTGTTAATTTTTTGCTAAGTAAATTATGTATTTTTGGATGATGGTGTGTTTATGCTGTTGATGAATGAAACTTGGTTGTAATCTTTTATTTCTTGTTCATCTGTTTATATTTTGGGTTACAGATTACTTAGGAAAGACATTTTGATGTTCCTAAACATGGAATATTTATTTTTAAATTAATTTGAGTTTTCAGGAAGTGGAAGTTTCTTTTTGTAATGTTATTGTTAATCTTTTATTTTTATTTTCATGTGTTGTGTATAGACCACCTTCAAATTAATTTTCTTTTATGTATGAGGGGAAATCTAGCCAAGGGAAACAAAAACAACTAAACAAAAAGGCCCACTTAGATGTCAGTCCCTGAGTAGGTCCAAGAGAGTTAGCCAGAAGAATGAAAACACCATCTTAAATGAGTTCAGGTCAGGAAGATGAAAATACAGAAGCAGGTAAGAAATTCTAGAGTCTACAGAGAAAGAGATGAATGATTGAGAATACTGGTTAATTCATGGCATGAAGAGGTGAACAGGATAGGGATAAGAGAAAGAAGTCTTGTGCTGTGAATGCATGAGGAGGGGAGGCATGCAGTTAGCAGATAGCAAGAGATGCAACAGTGTAATGGCAAGAAAGTCAGTCATAGGAAAGGAGTTAATAAGACAAAAACCTTTTTCTTTCACCTTATCTAATAAAACAGTGTGAGTCCATACATGCAAATAGTACTCCATACATGGATAGATAAGGCTACTGTATTGAGTTAACAGTTGGAGACAACTTAGAATGCCTATCTTCATAGAAGCTGTTTTATCTAGAGAAGAGATGTGAGTTTCCCCTTTAGATTGTAAGTAAAGGACACACCAAGGTAGAAGAGGGTGACAGTTGAGTGCCATTGAAGAAATGGAGATAGTTATGTGGAAGACTGTGTTAAGTTGATTGATGGAAAAATTGAGTTTTGAGGCATTGAACAATACTAAGTTTTCTCTGCCCCAATCAGAAATTCTAGAGTTATCAGAAATGAGGTGTTCTATGGCATTCTTGTATGGCATTCTTGCATGTTCTGTTAACTTCCTGAAGGGTTGATCATCTCTGAAAGGACATGGAAAAGTGTAGAATGGAATCATCAGTTTAAGAGTTAATAGTACAAGAGTTTCATATAGAAGATCTTAGATAAATAATAGGAAGAAAGTGGGTGACAGGACTGAATTCTGAGGAACATCATTGTTTTTTTTGTTTTTTTTTTTTTTTCATTTAAAAGAACAATGGCCATCTACCACAGCAGCAATAGAACAGTCAGAGAGGAAACTTGAGATGAAGTTGCAGAGGGTAGTTTGGAGATCAAAGCTTTGTGCCAGATTCTATCAAAAGATTTTTATATGTCTAAGACAACAGCAAAAGTTTCACCAAAATCTCTAAAAGAGAATGACTAAGACTCAGTAAGGAGAGCCAGAAGATCACCAGTAGAGTGGCCTTAATGGAAGCCATACTAGCAATCAGATAGACGATTGTGAAATGATAGATATTTAAGAATCTTCTTATTTAGGATAATAAATTGAATAAATTAAAGCAGTAGGGTGACAGTTTGAGTTCGTGTGCAAGGCTTTGACTTGCTCTCCTGCCCATGCTCTTGAATATTCTGAGTTTTCCATCATCTGGTTTTGACTCAAAAGTCACTCTCTAACTAAATTTATCTGTGCTGTCTATCTCTTCCCTTAACTCTTCGGTCTATAAAGTGGAGTACATTGTCTCTTTATCCCCTCGTAGAAATTTCCATCCTTGGAGATTTCAATGTTTACCACTGGCTTTGGCTTTCCTCTTCCTTTGCTGACCATCCTGGTGAACTAGACTTCAGCTTTGGTATCCTCCATGACTTAGAGCAACTGGTGCAACACCCTACTTGTATTCCTAACCGTCTTGCTGATATGCTTAACATTCTTGACCTTTTCATTACCTTTAATCTTTCTGCTTATTCTTTTACCCTATCTTCTCCATTAGGTTTCTTTGATCACAGTGTCATATCTGTATCTTATCCTATTTCTCCAATCCCTCCTCAGGATCCCCCAAAGTAGAGGTGCCTCTGGTGTTTTGCCTCTGCCAGTTAGGGGGACCTGAGGAAATATTACGCTGATTTTTCCTGGAATTATTACCGTTTCTATGTCAGAGACCCATACCTGTGTGTAGAGCACATAACAGAGGTGATAGTGTCTGGCATGGAGGCGTACATTCTACACTCTTTTTCTCAACCTAAACCTTTTTAAACCTTGGTTTAACACAGCTTGTTCTTGTGCTATACATGATAGGGAGGCTTCCCACAAAAGGTGCTTGAGCCTTGCATCACCTTAATCTCATGCACTATTTGTTTCTGGCCAAAATCATGTCAAGTCTGTTCTTCATCTTACCAAACACTCCTTCATTAACAGAAAATCTTAACATTATTTGAAATCCAACTCCCCTCAAGAGTTTGCCATCTAACCAAACACATCTCCAATAACTTTACTTCTTCATCTTTCCCTCCTTTATTTCATCCGCATGGTATCATTGCCATATTGCCATTATATCTATCTCTAAAGCTAACACTTCTCTCAGACCTTTGCTAATAACACTACCTTGGATGATTTTGGGCTTGTCCCTCACTCTCCTCACTCTGACTATTTCATGGCTTCAATTAAGATTCTTTGCAATGATATTTTCCATGCCCTTGCTGGCCTAAACCCTCAGAAGGCTTATTGACCTGATGGGATCCCTCCTGTTGTTCTCAAAAACCGTGCCTCTGTGTTTGCATCTTACCTACTCTGTTTATTGACTTCTATCTTTCCTTCTTGCTGGAAATTAGCCTACATTCAGCCTATTCCTAAAATGGGTGACCGTTCTAATCCCTCAAACTTTTTTTTTTTTAGGCCTATAGCACTTGTAAGTAACTTGAAGAGTATTGGAGGAGCTGTTAAGCTTCCACTCATTAATGGCACAGCCAATTTTATTTATGTTGGTACCAATATTAGGGCCCATATCACCACCCAAGCACATCTTTGGTGTAACCACCTAGACCCTGGGTATCATGGTGACATATAGGTAACTTTAAATCACTTGACTAATGGTAAAGATTCAAGGCTGTATTTGTTGGGATTCAAACCTACACGTGGACGTCTACCCAATCCCATGCTCATCACCTTATCCACTACGCCGCCACCTCCCTAAAGCCCTATAGCTTTAATCTCTTGGTTGTCTAAAGTCTTTGAATCTATACTCAATGGAAAGATTCTTAAACATCTGTCACTTAACAAGCTTCTATCTGATTGCCAGTATGGCTTTCACCAAGGCTGCTCTACCAGTGATCTGGCTTTCCTTAAGGCAAGTTCACACATGCCAATTTGTGACTGAAATTGTAAGTTGTTTGAAATATCAACTGAGCCCTTCTAGTCGGAAAATGTTACACATAGCGACTAGTTGGCGTCCTGGTGGGAAGTGAATGTAAACAAACAACTACCTGCCAAGATGTCTTCCTCCAGTGATGATGCTGAAGCAGTTGTTGCTCTTCTTTTGGCATACTGGAAAAGTCATTAGAAAAGAAAATGCCTGTGGATACGTCCCTGGCTAAGTAAAAGGAAAGATAGGAGTGTCTACCACACACTAATCTTATGAAGACTATGCACAATTGTGATCAAATTAAATCCTGACAAGTCTTCAATCCTCATCTCCAACAACACCCTGTATTGAGGGAAACAGTTCTTGGAGAGTGGCAGATATTTCATCGAATAATGATTTGTGCAAGCTTTTTACTGTATAATTAATTTCTAGGGTCTCAGATGTGTTTTTTTCCCTCACCAAATCTAATATCATCTTCTCTACACCTGGAGACCACATTTTCAAAGCTTACTTAGTGAAATCACAACATAAATAAAGTTGTAAATTGGCTGAACAAGATCAACATGTTGGTCTTGTTTTGTGACTAGTTTCTCCTGTTGCTAGGCACCAATATTCAGTTGGAAACTCTACCAACTTGCAATTTTAGTTGCAAATTTGTACGTTTGAACTTGTCTTTATTGAGTCTTGGTCATCCTCTTTTAGAAATTTTGGTGAAACTTTTACTGTTGCCTTAGCCATATCAAAAGCTTTTGATAGAGTCTGGTACAAAGCTTTGGTCTCAAAATTTCTATCATTCTCTCTGCAACTTTATCTCAAGTTCCTACGTGCCTATTCTATTGCTGTTGTGGTAGACAGCCACTGTTCTTCTCATAAATCTATTAACAGTGGTGATTCCAGGGTTCTGTCATGATACCCACTCTCTTCCTATTATTCATTAATGATCTAAAGCAAACTTCTTGTCCTATCCACTCCTACACTGATGATACCACCCAATAATACTTTTCCATGTCTTTTCAGAGACAACCAACCTTTCAGGAAGTTAACAGATCTTGCAGGGACACCACAGAATGTTTGACTTCTGATATAAGATTTTTGATTGGGACAGAAAACTTAGAAGTGTTCAAATGCCTCAAAAAGCTTCATTCCTTTATCTATCAACTCAACACTACATATTCCCTCTTCTTCAGTGACACTCAACTGCCCCTCCTCTACACTGAATATCCTCAGTTTGTTCTCTACCTATAATCTAAACTGGAAACTTCACATCTCATCTCTTGTTTAAACAGCTTCTATGAAGTTAGGCATTCTGAGGCATCTCTGCCAGTTTTTTCACCCCAGTACAAGGGCCATATCGCCCATGTGTGGAGTGCTTTTCACATGTATTGTGGGGAGGGGGATCTACTCATTTTATTAGATAGGGTGCAGTCAAAAGCTTTTCATCTTATCAACTCGTCTTCTTTGAGTGACTGTTTTCAGCCTCTTTCTCACTGCTGGAATGTTGCATCTCTTGCTGTCTTCTATCATTATTTTCATGTTAACTGCTCTTCTGATCTTGCTAACTGCATGCCTCTCCTCCTCCTGCAACCTCACTGTACAAGGCTTTGCTTTCTATTTTCTGTACCTACTTTGTCCAACTCTCTACTTCAAGAGTTTACAAGTTCTCTTTAATTATTCATACCTTTCTATGGAAAACTGTGGAACTCCCTGCCTGCTTTTTTTTTATTCCAACTTCCTATGACTTCACTGTATTAAGAGGGAGGTTTCAAGACATTTATCCCTTCTTATTGGTTAACCCTCTCAGACCTGCAAGGGAACTGGCAACTTCATGGGCCAACTTTCCCATTACATAAAAAAAAAAAAAGAAGAAGAATGGTCATCCTCTTTAGGAATGGGCTGAATCTAAGCAGACTTCCAGCAAGAAGCAAAAGTAGATCAAACTCAATAGGCACAGTTGAAAGAGTTTGACCAGGCAAAGTTTTAGTGCAGAGGCACAGTTTTTTTATAACAATAGAGGGACTCCATTTGGTCAATAAGCATTGAGAACATCATTGCAAAAATATTTTAATCAGTGATATGAATTAGTCAGAGAGGGAGGAACAAGCCGAGAATCATCCAACATAGAGTTTTTAACAAAGGTTTGAGAGAAGAGTTCAGCTTTAGAAACAAATGAGATGGCAGTGGTACCATCAGGATGAAATAAAGGAGGGAAAGACAAAGAAGTAAACTTATTGGAGATATGTTTGGTCAGATGCCAGAAGTCTTGAGGGTGTGGAATTTCAAAAGATTCTGACATTTTCTATAATGAAGGAGTGTTTGGCAAGTTCAAGAATAGACTTAGCATGATTCCAGGTAGAAATATAAAGTGCATGAAATTCAGGTGATGGAAGGCTCAAGTATCTTTTGTGGGCAACCTCTATATCATGTATGGCACATGAACAAGCTGTGTTAAACTATGGTTTGGAAGGTTTAGGATGACAGAAAGTGAGGAATGTATGCCTCCATGCCAGACACTACCATCTGTTAAAGTTAAAAGTTCGTTGGTTTTACTTCTGTTATCCACCATATCTGGTGCTCTCCAGAATGTCAGCCAAGCAAACCCAACTCTTCATTGTGGAGCTCCAACCACAGCAGTAACCTCCCAGTAAACAGCTTAAATCCACGAACCTGAGGGAGACTCAATCTGCCAACCTTAGCAATGCCAGACCAGTGCATTACCACTGTGCTAGCCAAAAGCACACAGAGATGGGTCTCTGACACGGAAGCAATAATCATTCTAAAGAAATCAACATAATACCTCCTCAGGTGCCCCCCTTGTGGCAGAGGCAAACTGTCAGAGGCATCTCTGCTTTAAGGGATCTTGAGAGAGGATTGAAAAATAAGACAAGATACAAATATGAGATTGTGGTCAGAAGAGCCCAACAGAGAAGATCGGGTAACAGCATAAGCTCATTAAAGGATAAGAAATGGTCAAGAATGTTGGGCATATCTCTAAGAGGGTCAGGAATGGAAGCTAATTAAAATGTCATTATTTGCTTTTCTTTGTGATTTTTTTCTCTTTTTTTAAGCATATTGTATTCATAAGGGATTTCAACTTGCCAACTATTAAGTGGTGTGATAATACCCTATAGTCGCCTCATAAATAAATTAAAGATTTTGTCTTGTATTCAGCCAGTTGGACCTGATTCAGTGGATCACAAAACCAACTTATTACCCATCTGGAAATGTACTGGATCTTATTTTTACTAATGATAAAGAGAAATTGAGAGAGGTGAAGGTACTTACTCAATTTCCACATTGTGCTCATAGTCCAACTATTTGTTCTTCAATTTTCCAGGGCTCTGTATTGGCTCTTGGTGATGATCATTGATTATGGCACAAAAATTATTCTACAATTGTCTGTTTTGGATTTTGTTGACTAGGATTAGATTTGCATTTTTAGATGTTGAACAGATGTATTCCAAATTCTTGTCAATCTTGTACCCATTGATTGCATTATATATACTCCAGGCTGAATATCAAGAACATTCTTTACTAAAGAAGATTTGTGATGGGTGATGCAAGAGTTCAGAATGTTTCACAGCTGACAGTTATATATATGTATTGTATGGAATTGCAAAATAGTATGATTTATTATTGTGGGAAGAAAAGGAGATTGAATATTTGAGTGAACAGGAATTGAGGAAGGGAAGATGTTTGAATGACTATAAAGTGCATCGTCCATCATAGACATAACTACAAAACTGGAATAAGTGAGAATTATATATTAACTAAAGAAATAAAAGACATGAATATAGATATGGTACAGGCCAGCTAATACACAACTAAAATTACATGAGGACAATACTGTACACACAAATATATACATGTACACTTTGTATTTTCTATGGAGGTTTTATGATTAACATTTTTCTTTTCTGTCTTCAGGAAAACCGTCCGATCCCAGAGCCTGGTCCTAATGGTAAGCAAAGACTTGAAAATGCTGTTGTGACAATATATACAATTTAAATAGATGTATGGGAAGTCTTTTTTGTTTGTTTAATGAAAAAATCTTATTCTCAATTTTAATTTAAGTATCCATTTAGGCTACATTTTAATCTTATCTGTCCTTACAAATTGCATTCAGTATGAGATATGCACCATGCTTATTCTTTGTGTCATAAGTATGGCAATTTTGGACATTATTTAACTTAACAAGTACTAAAGTAATGTATGATAGAAAATGTGACAACACATTTAGATAAAGTTAGTCACTCAAAAGTTTTGTTTAGAAAGGCCAAAGAACAGAGACAAAGGCAGCATAAGACAAGGACAAGAGACTTGCTGAAGGACTGAAGGAGGGCTTCCAGGAGGATAATGATTGCCAATAGTGACACAACAGCAGGCCTTGACTGACCATAGGGAGAACCGGGAGGATTCCCGAAGCACCAGCCCCGCCCTCTCTCTCTCTCTCTCTCTCTCTCTCTCTCTCTCTCTCTCTCTCTCTCTCTCTCTCTCTCTCTCTCTCTCTCTCTCTCTCTCTCTCTCTCTCTCTCTCTCTCTCTCTCTCTCTCTCTCTCTCTCTCTCTCTCTCTCTCTCTCTCTCTCTCTCTTTACAGGCTGCTGGTGAGAGAGAGGCAGGCCAAGCCAATCATAGGCCACTCAGGCCAGTAGCATGTGAGGAGAGGCAAGACGATTGGTTTGTTTTGATTAATACCCGACCCAACACTCTCTATTAACCACACAGTGTGTGGAGGGAGGAGTGTTTGACATGTGCGTGTGTGTGCGTGCACAGATTAATTTAGTTTGAGAGTGACTGAAATAAGGATGACACATTTAAGATATGTGTGAAAGTAGACCAAAGGTATGAAAAATATGAAAGATGTTGAACTGTGATAGATCTATGAAATATAAGCATTTTCTTGAAAAGATCTACATTGAGATTTTATTGGCATTGCAACAGTATTGTAAATGTTTCCAGTGTGTCAGGTTTGAATATAATGATAGACTTGTCACCATAAATATATTTTAGTATGCTTAAAGGAGAAAATGTGGCTTGCTTTAGTTCACATTTTATTGCAGAGGTTCTTCTCCGCATGAGTTGTGTTGGGATCTGTGGATCTGATGTCTCATATCTGAAGAGGGGAGCTATTGGTGACTTTGTTGTCAAGGCACCAATGGTTTTGGGTCATGAATCATCTGGAGTAGTTGCCAAATGTGGCAGTAATGTGAAGCATCTGAAACCAGGTAAAGACAACTCTCCTTCACTCAAAACTACATGCACTTTCCACACATACACCCTTCACTTGAAATTAAAAATAAAAAAATGGCAACTCCAAACCCAGCCTTGGAGTCCCCTTTTGGTTAGGGGACCAGAATTGTCCCCAGGTCAGACTCCTCTCTTGATGATAATCCCAAATGTCTTGACACCTCCCTCAGCTTTTTCTACATTAACTTCTGCAACATCCACAGTCTTAGATCTGATTTTCAGTCTATGGAACACCACTTCTCCTCTACTAATCCTCATCTTCTTTTCCTTACTGAAACACAGCTGTCTGAGGCAACTAACAGGAGCCCCTTCTCTGTTCCCTACTACTTTTTCTATCCTCATTTTTGTTCCAAAACTGGATGTTGCATCTATGTGAGCAATAACTTAACCTGCTCTCATGCCCATGCTCTCGAATCTTCCGAGTTTTCCACCATCTGGCTTCGACTCAATAGTCACTCTTTAACCAAATTTATCTGTGCTGTTTATCTCTCCCCTAACTCCTATGACTATAGTAAATTCTTTGACTATTTAACTTCCAAAGTGGAGAAAATTCTGTCCTACCCTTTTGCGGAGCTCTTCATTCATGGAGATTTCAATGTTCACCACCAGCTTTGGCTTTCCTCTCCCTTCACTGACCATCCTGGTGAACTAGCCTTCAACTTTCCTATCCTCCATGACCTAGAGCAACTGGTGCAACACCCTACTCATATTCATGACCATCTTGGAGACACGCCCAACATTCTTGATCTCTTCCTTGCCTCTAATCCTTCTGCTTATGCTGTTACCCTATCTTCTCTGTTGGGCTCCTCCAATCACAATCTCATTTTTGTATCGTCCTATTTCTCCAATCCCTCCTCAGGGTCCCCCAAAGTGGAGGTGCCTCTGCTGTTTTGCCTCTACCAGTTAGGGGGACCTAAAGATTTATTATGCTGATTTTCCTGGAATGATTACTGCTTCCATGTCAGAGACCCATCTCTTTGTGCTGAACACATAACAGAGGTGATAGTGTCTGGTATGGAGATGAACATTCCTCATTCTTCCTTTCAACCTAAACCTTCCAAACCTTGGTTTAACTCAGCCTGTTCTCATGCTATACATGATAGAGAGGTTGCCCACAATAGGTACTTGAGCCTTCCATCTCCTGAATCTCACGCACTTTATATTTCTGCCTGGAATCATGCCAAGTCTGTTCTTTAACTTGCCAAACACTTCTTCATAAATAGAAAATGTCAAAATCTTTCAAACTCAAACTCCCCTCGAGACTTCTGGCATCTAGCCAAAAACATCTTCATCTTCCCCTCCTTTATTTCATCCTGATGGCACCACTGCCATCTCTTCTGTCTCTAAAGCTGACCTCTTCTCTCAAACCTTTGCTAACAACTCTACCTTGGATGATTCTGGGCTTGTCCCTCCCTCTCCTCCTCCCTCTAACTCTTTCATGTCTTCAATCGAAATTCTTCGTAATGATGTTTTCCATGCCCTTGCTGGCCTAAACCCTCGGAAGGCTCATGGACCTGAAGCGGTCCCTTCTATTTTTCTCAAAAACTGTGCTTCCATACTTCCACCTTGCCTGGCCAAACTCTTTCAACTTTGTCTATTGACTTCTACCTTTCCTTCTTGCTGGAAGTTTGCCTACATTCAGCCTGTTCCTAAAAAAGGTGGCCATTCTAATCCCTCAAACTACTGTCCTATAGCTTTAATCTCTTGCTTGTCTAAAGTTTTTAGTCTATCCTGAATAGGAAGATTCTTAAACATCCATCACTTCACAATCTTCTATCTGATCGCCAGTATGGCTTCCATCAAGGTTGCTGTACTGGTGATCTTCTGGCTTTCCTTACTGAGTCTTGGTCATCCTCTTTTAGAGATTTCAGTGAAAGTTTTGTTTTCGCATTAGACATTCAAAAGCTTTTGATAGAGTCCGGCATTAAGCTTTGATTTCCAAACTCCCCTTCTATGGCTTCTATCCTTCTCTCTGCAACCTTATCTCAAGTTTCCTTTTTCGACCATTCTATTGCTGCTGTAGTAGACAGCCACTATTCTTCTCCTAAATCTATTAATAGTGGTTTTCCTTGGGGTTCTGTCCTGTCACCCACTCTTTTTTGTTCATTAATGATCTTAACCAAACTTCTTGCCCTATCCACTCCTACGCTGATGATACCACACTACATCTTTCCACGTCCTGTCAGAGATGACCAACCCTTCAGGAAGTCAACAGATCATGCAGGGATGCCATAGAATGCTTGACTTTGATCTTTCTAAGATTTCTGATTGAGGTAAAGAAAATCTAGTAGTTTTCAATGCCTCAAAAACTCAATTCCTCCATCTATCAACTCGACACAACCTTCCAGACAACTATCCCCTCTTCTTCAGTGACACTCAACTGTCTCCCTCTTTCACAATGAATATCTTTGGTCTGTCCTTTACTCATAATCTTAACTGGAAACTTCACATCTTGTCTCTTGTTAAAACAGCTTCTATGAAGTTAGGCATTCTGGGGCGTCTCCACCAGTTTTTCTTGCCCTTCCAACTGCTAACTCTTTACAAGGGCCTTATCCACCCCTGTATGGAGTACTCTTTGCATGTTTGAGGGGATTCCACTCACACAGTTTTATTAAATAGGGTGGAATCAAAAGCTTTTTATCTCTGACTGACTGTCTTCAGCCTCTCTCTCACTGCCAAAATGTTGCATCTCTTTTTGTCTTTGATCTCTATTTTCATGCTAACTGTTCTACTGATCTTGCTAACTGCATGCCTCTCCTCCTCCTGTGGCCTTGCTGCACAAGTCTTTCTTCTCCCTCTCATCCCGATTCTCTCCAACAACTCCGCAAGATTTAACCAGCACTCTCTATCATTCATACCTCTCACTGGCAAACTCTGGAGCTCCCTACTTGCTTCTGTATTTCCATCTTCCTTCAACTTAACTTCTTTTAAGAGGTAGGTATCAAGACATTTGCTCCATAATTTTGGCTAACTCTTTACTTATCTCTTAGAGAACCAGCACTCAAGTGGGCTTTTTTTTTTTGCTGGTCTTCTCTCCTGCATAATAAAAAATAAGTAAATAGAAAATAAAAATCCCTGAAGTATTTTCAGGAACTGGTACTATACTGTTTGTTGGACTTTTTTCTAACACTAATACCACTCAAACAAAGCCAGTGTGAAAACCTTTGCAGTAAAATTTAGGCTCCCCAACCTCTCATGTGTGATTAAAAGAACTGGACTACTCCCATGCATTTTTAAAAATTTTATTACATAAGTGATCTTGTCATCCTTCTTAAACCATCTTTAGAAAGAAATGTCAACATTTTCTCTATCTAACTTTTTTTTGGAATAAACTGAATTAGTTTTCTTCACACCCCCATTCCACTTTTTAGAAAAAATTTCTCTGTTCCCTTTGGTCAGCTTCCTTTACATAAGGAAAATATATATATACTATGGTTGCTCCTGCTCAAGGCATTTCCTTTTCTTTGTGTATATTTTGCTAAATGTATTATGTGATTTGTATAGTTGTATATATATAGTTAAGTCATGTTGAGTGTCTTAGTGAAAATTTTGCTGGGTGTGGCTTCACATTCTTTTTAATTTAATGGTGCCTTTTTTAGGACAATTGAGAATGTTTCAATTTTGATATAGATATGTATTTCTCATCCCAGGTGACCGGGTTGCCATTGAGCCAGGTGTGCCATGTAGGATGTGTGACTTCTGCAAGAGTGGGAGGTACAATCTGTGTCCTGATGTAGTCTTCTGTGCCACCCCGCCTCATGATGGGAGCCTGTGTCGCTATTACAAACAAGCTGCTGACTTTTGCTTCAAGTAATGTTCTGAACTTTTAAATGAAAAAACTGTACACCTAATCTAGCACACTCAAAAGACTTACCTCTAGAAATTATTAATTCCTTAATCTTCATTAGGAATAGTGATGATGATGAGGAATATACAACTTCAGTGGTAAGAATAGTCTCATATATTAAGTGACGAACATCAAAATCATCTAAGAAGCTTTTTTATTTACTTGATATTTGTTATTTATTGCTGAAATTGCACACATATTATTATCACAATTCCTAATGTATGTTTCAATGTGGCTTGTGTCTTTTTATGTGAATAAATCCTTCACTGTGGTAGGTAAGGTGTCTGGTGAGAATTGATGAAAAGAGAAGGTACAGAGGGAATGATTTGGAGAGAGTATTGCTGTTTTTTCTTAAGGGAAGGAATTTCATAGACAAGGTGTTTGTTTAGGCAATTGTGGCAAGTATTTAGCAAAAGGAAATTATGTGTTTGGGTATTAAGGATTGCAAAAGAGAACAGCTAAATGAATAGAGAAGGTTGAATTGTTTCGAGATGGTGGAGGGCATGCTCAAGTAGAAATTAAATGTGAGTGAATAATTTCCTCATGAGTTTATAACAAAGATCTGTGATATCTTCTTAGTTGTTTAGTGTTGTTGTAATGGATAGTGATGTAAAGGAGGTAAATATGAAAGTGTTCATTACTAGTTTAAGTTTAGTGATTGCTGATGATAACATGAATCATGCCAAGTCTATTCTTCAACTTGCCAAACACTCCTTCATTAATAGAAAATGTCAAAATCTTTCAAACTCAAACTCCTTGTGACTTATGCCATCTAAACAAACACATCTCCAATAACTTCACTTCATCTTTCCATCCTTTATTTTAACCTGATGGCACCACTGCCATTACATCTCTCTCTAAAGCTGAACTTTTCTCTCAAACCTTTGCTAATAACTCTACCTTGTATGATTTCATGCCTTGCAATTATGTTTTCCATGCCCTAGCTGACCTAAACCCTCAGAAGGCTTATGAACCTGATGGGATCTCTCCTATTGTTCTCAAAAACTTTGCTCCATGCTTGCACCTTGCCTTGCCAAACTCTTCCAGTTCTATCTATCCTTTCCATCTTGCTGGAAGTTTGCCTACATTCAGCTTGTTCGTAAAAAGGGTGACCGTTCTAATCCCTCAAACTACTGCCCTAAAGCTTTAATATCTAGCTTGTCTAAAGTTTTTGAATATCATGAATAGGAAGATTCTTAAACATGTCACTTCACAATCTTCTATATTATTGCCAGTATGGCTTCCATCAAAGCTACTCTACTGGTGATTTCTGGCTTTCCTTACTGAGTCTTGGTCATCCTATTTTAGATATTTGCTGTTACCTTAGGGCATGAACCTTTCTGCTTCCATTGCTAATAGGTAACAGTGTTTGTCTGATGGACACTGTTCGACTGTGGATGTGCCTTTAGACATATCAAAAGCTTTTGATAGTGTCTGACATAAAGCTTTGATCTCAAAAATATCTTCCTACAGTTTCTATCCTTCTCTCTGCATCTTTATCTCAAGGTTCCTCTCTGACCATTCTATTGCTGCTGTGGTAGATGGCCACTGTTCTCCTAAATCTATAAACAATGGTGTTCCTCAGGGTTCTGTCCTGTCACCCACTCTCTTCTTAATATTCACCCATGATCTTATAAACCAAATTTCTTGCCCTATCCATTCCTATGCTGATGATACCACCCTACACTTTTCCATGTCTTTTCAGAGACCACAAGCTCTTTGGGAAGTTAACAATTCCCTGGAGCTAATTTCTGATCTTTCTAAGATTTCTGATTAGGGCAAAGAAAACTTAATAGTGTTCATTGCTTCAAAAACTCAATTCCTCCATCTATTAATTCAACACAACCTTCCAGACAACTATCCCATCTTCTTCCATGGCACTCAACTCTCCCCCTCTTCTACACTGAATATCATCGGTCTGTTCTCTACTTAATCTAAACTGGAAACTTCACATCTCATCTTTTGCTAAAATAGCTTCTATGAAGTTTGGTGTTCTGAGGCATCTCTGCCAGTTTTTCTCACCCCCAACTACTAACCTTGTACAAGGGCCTTATCTGCCCATGTATGAAGTATTCTTTGCATGTTTGGGGAGGTGGGGGGGAATTCCACTCACTCATTTTTATTAGATAGGGCAGAATCAAGCTTATTGACTTATTGTCTTCAGCCTCTTTCTCACCACCAGAACATTACGTCTTCAGCCTCTTTCTCACCACCAGAACATTACGTCTCTTGCTATCTTCTACAGCTGTTTTCATGCTAACTGCATGCCTTCTCCCTCCTTGTGGGCTTGCTGCACAAGGCTTTCTTCTTCCTCTCACCCCTACTCTGGCCAACTTTCTAATGCAAGAGTTAACCAGTATTCTCAATCATTCATACCTCTTTCTTGTAAACTCTAGGACTCCCTGCTTGCCTCTGTATTTCTAATTTTCTTTCACTGGACTCATTTAAGAGGGAGGTTTCAAGACATCCTCTCTCTCTCTCTCTCTCTCTCTCTCTCTCTCTCTCTCTCTCTCTCTCTCTCTCTCTCTCTCTCTCTCTCTCTCTCTCTCTCTCTCTCTCTCTCTCAGGGGACTGGCAACAAAGTGGACCTTTTTCTTTTTATGTTGCCCTTGGCCATTATTCCCTTCTTACAGAATAAAATGGCTGTTATTTGTGGATGGTTCATTGAGAAGGTAGATTGAGACAGCTGGTGAGGAATCGTGTGTGGAAGGAGGGAATCGAGTTAGTGACATAAAATAATGAAGTGTACGAAGGTAGAGCTGCTTGAAATGTAAACTAATGAGGTGTATTAGGATAGCAGACAACATTCATTGGGGATGTATCATTGAATGTATTCCTGTTCAGGTAGGCCTGTGGTGCAGGTGTACAAGAGAAGTGATAGGAAGAATGTTGTGTATAGATTTAAGTAATTGCTGATGATGTATTGAATGAAAAGCTACATCAGCTGCTACTTGCTAATAATACTGCACTGGTAGGTGGTTTGGAAGGAAGATTAAGATGAGTGGAGAAATATGGAGAATGTGTGGAAAGAGGACAAGAATTTAGTTGTATTTACAAGGGTTCCTCCAGTGCATCTTATCTTATGTTCATATGGAGCCACTTCTATCTACAAGATTAATGTTACTCTATTTCAGATTACCTGATCATGTCTCATTAGAGGAGGGAGCCATCCTTGAACCATTAAGTGTTGGGGTTCATGCTTGCCGCCGAGCTGGAGTTACCATGGGCTGCAGTGTGTTGGTTTTAGGAGCAGGACCAATTGGTTTGGTCAGCTTGCTGACTGCCAAAGCAATGGGAGCATCTCGGGTTTGTGTTACAGGTAAGTGCTACATCTTACTGGCTTTACATTTTATAAATTACCAAGAGATTTGAAATTCTTACAGATTGTGTTAATGTGTAAGAAAATAGCACTGAACTTGGATTATAATCATGTAATCTGTATTCGTAGGTTTTACAGAGTAGTTGTAATTATGCAGTGCGTCACAGAAATAGGCATGAGTTAGTTGCATGCCTGCATCTTGGGTACATTAAAAATGTTTCCTCTATACTATGCAAGTAAATGGTAGTGAGAAAAGAGAGCAACTCACTGCCTCAAGATGACCACAGAAATGTCAGTAATTATTTATTTGTGGTGGGAGCTTGTCATTTGGTATCTTCTTGCATGGATTTTTTTTTTGTTTTTTGTGATTCTATATTCATGGTTCACTCAAAACTTAAAATCTTACCCTTCATATATGCTTTCAAAGAAAATTTCAAATATTATTAGCTTGTAGTTTAAGATTAAAACAAGTCTGAAAACCTGTGAGCTTTAAGAAATGAATCTAGAACCACTCTCTACAGTGTCTGTTTGGACTGTCTCAGGAAGTGAAGCTCAACCTTCCCTCTCATGTTACTGAAAGAAACTTGGGAGATAGCAGTGACTCAAGCTTAAAGAGAGTACTTGTTAATCAAGCTTAGAATTTGATAAGAATTTAGGTTATTTAAATATCTCAAGCTAGCAGTAACTTGCCACATCGGTTAAATTCCTTTCATACAACTCCATACTCAAGCAGAGATTTGGATATGCATGGTTTCCTTTCACTTCAGCATTTGAATACACCACAGGAATCTTGTTAAATTATCAGCTGGAAATTCTCGTCTTACTTGCCTACTTTGGCTGAAATCATTTATGTAAGTTGAATCTGTTTTCTTTCTAGTTTTTTCAATCCCTATACCTCACTTGTCTTTGGTTGGATTATGTATATTGTGTAGAGGGAGTTCTCATGTCTAATTTTTTTTCTTTTTCTAACAAAGTTGAGGTCATAATCTATTTGTTCTACTTTCAACTCTTTAACTGATAAAGAAATAAAAAAATTTGGAAAGAAAATACAGTGGTACCTCAAGATACAAGTTTGATTAATTCTATGATGGAGCCCAAATCTCAAAACAATTTTCCCCATTGAAATACCATAAATCTGTTCCAGCCTCCCCCCTAAAAAATGAACCCAAATTTTTTTAACATGTTTTTAGGTAAGAAAAAAGTATTTATAAATAACAAGTATCATATGAAAACATAATGAAACATAACAAGAGAATATAAATAGATAAACTGGTTTTATGAAGTATATATATCTTGGAAGCAGTGGTGTAGTGGATAAGGTGGTGAGTGTGGGATCGGGCAGACATCCATGTGTAGGTTCGAATCCCACTGCATGCTGTCTTGAAACTATACCATTTGTTGAGTGGTTTAAAGTTACCTACATGTCACCATGGTACCCATGTTCTAGGTGGTTACACCAAAGATGCACTTGGGTGGTGACATAGGTCCTAATATGGGTACCACTATAAATAAAATTGCCTGTGCCACTAATGGGTGGAAGCTGAACAGCACTTCCTATACCTACAGGTGCTATAGGCCATAACATTTGAAAATAAAAAAAAATTAAATAAATAAATAAAAAAAAAAATATATCCACAGAACGTTATCCCACAGCATGTTGATCCCCCACTCTCACTTGGGACTGTTGATCAGCTGGAATGTACAAATATTAAAGCCATCCACGAGGGACTGGCTGCTCCATTAATCACAGAAGAGCTCGTTAACGATCTAGTAAACATTATTCATAGAATAAATGAAGTTTTAAGTAGGCAAGAGAGAGAGAGAGAAAAAATAGAGGCCGTGCTGCCAGTTTACATTGTTCCTCCCCTTTGGTGAGAAATGCATTTGAAGGAGAAAAGCGGAGATGGGAGGAGTTAATTTTATTTTTTTCAGTTACACACATGTATAATTGTATATACTTTATCAATGCCTAAAATATATATATATATAAAATAAAGAAAGTTTATCTAGTGTTTTTACCTTGGAGACTGACGTTTTTGGCTAATGGAGGTGAATGATGGAGGAGGAGGGAGAGAGGAAGGGATTCAAGCACCATTCACACGTAAACATTAAACATTATAAAAAAAAAAAAAAAAGTACCAAATTGTGGCTCATGTATAAAAAAACTTGAGATATATCTCAAGTAGTTTGTATCTCAAGGTATTACTGCATTACATAAACTCAACCAAGGTTTTATATATAAAATATCTGATAGATATAACTTACATTTACTTAAGCTTGGTTCATTAGTTGAAAGCTACTACATGATTATCAAAATAAATGTGTTATTCAAATTTTAAAAATTAAGCAAAATACAAACATGTTATTAAATTTTAAGAATAATGAGTTGTAAGCTGATGATGGTAATATTTTATTTTGATTTACATATCTATATAAATGGCCTTAAAACTATTTCCTTTTTCTGTTCAGATATTGCTGAGAATCGGTTGCAAGTTGCTAAAAGCATGGGAGCAGATCACACAGTCTTGGTGAAAGGTGGTGACCCAGAGGCACTGGCTGGGGAAATAAAGCAGCTGATGGGAGACATGCCAGACGTCACTATTGAATGTAGTGGAGCTGAATCAAGCATTCACTTGGGAATTGTGGTAGGTATTTTTGGAGATAATTAAATTTTGAGTTTATCTATAGTAAGAAATTAAGAAATGTTAAAAGTTACTCAGTATTTTCATCAGTATAGGAAAATGCAGTGATTGAATTTGAATTGTATATTTTTATCTTGCATACATAAGTTTAAACTTTCTTGTAAACATCAAGTGTGACACTAACTTGATCTTTGTGACTTTGTGTATGTAGTAATGTTTGTACATTATGTGATAGCACCATAGTTACAAACAGTAGTTACATAAGGCCACCCAACAGGATGGATAGCCATACTTTTGTTGAAAACAATGTATGATGATGTATGATGCCTGGTGTGACAGAAAAGTGTTGCCACACCCATGTCACAAGGTGAGCAGAACATAGGATGGAAGGACCAATGAGGGCTCCGTTTGTCTCTGGCAGTGGTGTTAAGACAGATTACGATAGCCCTTCGTTGTTCCGACTGGGTGGAGTTGGTACTTTTATCTTTACATATTCTAGTGGTGTGTGTGTTTAACCCTTACCTTCCCATGGTTGAATTATTTTTCATCTTCATCTCTGGAGAAAAATGGTAAACTTATAAGATGCTAGAAGACTTTAAATTATAAAAATTTTCTTCGCTGGCCATGGCGTAACCTGTCAAGTGGAAATAATCCTGGTGTGATAACACCACACAATCTCTCTCTCTCTCTCTCTCTCTCTCTCTCTCTCTCTCTCTCTCTCTCTCTCTCTCTCTCTCTCTCTCTCTCTCTCTCTCTCTCACCAGTTATTCCAATTGGCTTACCTGCAAACACAGGCATAGTTGTAATAAAATCGTCATCACATTCACTCCACTTAAAATTGCCTTCATGTGCAGCAGCATCTGTGGAGACTTGTGCTATAGTTCCATGTCTCACTTTACCTCTGCCACACCCACATGATCATCTGGCTGGAACATGTGAGCCACTGCGTGCTTTAAAGGAGATATATGAAGTCTGTGAAGTATTCTCTATGTTGGCACTGTTGCTGTCTTCACTTTGCTCTGAAGCATTTTCTGAGTCCCCATTACTGCTGTCTTCACTTTCTTCATTTTCTCCTATATAATCACTGTCTTTGAACTCAGAGCCACTCCCAAATGAAATGGGATATATCATGATCCATGTTGTGAGTTCTGAGATGTTCCCTTCGCCCTACAGAGAGTACATTACACCTGGTGTGCAGCAGGTTTTTTCTGGCCTATAGCGCCTGTAGGTAACTTGAAGAGTATTAGAAGTGCTGTTAGGCTTCACCCATTAGTGGTGCAGGCAATTTTATTTACAGTGCTACCCATATTAGGGCCCATATCACCACCCAAGCACATCTTTGGTGTAACTACCTAGAACCTGGGTATCATGGTGACATGTAGGTAACTTTAAACCACTCAACAAATGGCAAAGTTTCAAGGCTGTACTTGGTGGGATTTGAACCTATGTGTGGACGTCTGCCCAATCCCACACTCACCACCTTATACACTACGCCGCTGCCTCCAGATATGGAAAGAAGCTTAGTGAGACATATCTGAACATAGCCAGTAGGAACTCAGCAGGTGGAAAAGTTGTTTGATACTTATGCTTAGCCTCTGACTTGATTATGCACGAAGGCAATACAAACAAGTGGTGCAAAAAACCATGAATACTGGAACAGTCCCCATCTCCCCAGACATAGCAATATGATTGTTTATGAATGATCACTGTATGTTAAAGGTAAATTTAGCGTCTGAGACTATTGCCCAGGTTCTTGCTTTACATCTGGCACACGAACAACCATTGGACTGTATCTGGATAGTTTAATGCCATGAACAGGAGGTTTTGTCATATTTAACAAGGATTACCTTGTCATCTGAACTGTTCTTCATGGATACTCACAAGATCATGATTGTTACTTTGTTTGGGTGTTCTGGTCCACCTGAAGCATCCACCTTTTGCAACCATAGTGAATCATGTTCACCTTTGCCAGTGACTTCCCTCTTTACTTCCACATTGATCCTCAGATTACCAACCACCAAATATCAGAGGAGTATGAGTATGTGTAGGATTCTTATTTGTCCTTTGTCATTAACTTGTGGCCTGCTTTCCAGTAGCTGAATCTCTTCTTCGTGGGCCTTGATATTATTGTTTTCCTACTAATGCATTTCATAAGTTAGCTTATGATATTGTTTTTGTTAATTTATCAACAACTAACAACAACAGTTATACAACTGAAATTTGTGAACAACAAAACCATTTCATGATATTGTTACCTTGCAGGCTACAAAATCTGGAGGAGTGTTGGTGTTGGTTGGGCTTGGACCAAGTGAAGTGAAGGTTCCCATTGTCAATGCTGCAACGAGAGAAGTTGACATTCGTGGCATATTCCGCTATGTTAATTGGTAAGAATCAGATAAAATATATCAAATTAATGAAATATTTAAACAAATTACATAATTATTGTGTATTTTGTTTTTAAGCATCACACAGGGTGCACAGCTTTGCTTACAGCCACCAGAAAACACATTTGGCATTCTCTGTGGATCAGGAGTCGATCTTAAACTCTGCAAGTCTAGGGTTGTTAACTCTTCCCACAAGATCTTGCCTTCAAACGAGATATTGAATTCATTTGTCAGAATGAACATGGCTATATATAATGAGCTGATAGAGGTGTGTGAAATTATACCAATTTATACATGTATTAGGAACTTTACTTCTATAAAAATGGAAAGGACTAGATAGGATTGCAATTGAAGCATAAGGAGACATGTAAGTCTTAAATGAGTATGTGAAGTAAGAGTACAGTGGCACCTCAATACATTAGCATCTCGTCTTATAAGCAAATTGGGTTATGAGCACAAAATACTTCACCTCGGTATATAAGCATTCACTTGGGTTATAAGCAACAGTGTGGTTAAGCCACATGGCTTCGGCCACTGCATAATGAAACACACACACCGCGTAGTGTAGTGGTTAGCACACTCGACTCACAATCGAGAGGGCCGGGTTCGAATCCCGATAAGCGGCGAGCAAATGGGCTAGTCTCTTATTGTGGCCCCTGTTTACCTAGCAGTAAATAGGTACGTGATGTAACTCGAGGGGTTGTGGCCTCGCTTTCCTGGTGTGTGGTGTGTGTTGTATTCAGTCCTAACTGAAGATCGGTCTATGAGCTCTGAGCTCGCTCCGTAATGGGAAGACTGGCTGGGTGACCAGCAGGCGACCAAGGTGAATCACACACACACACACACACACACACACACCGGTAGCTCAGTGGTTAGAGCACTGGCTTCAAGCCAGAGGACCGGGGTTCGATTCCCCGGCCGGGTGGAGATATTTGGGTGTGTCTCCTTTCACGTGTAGCCCCTGTTCACCTAGCAGTGAGTAGGTACGGGATGTAAATCGAGGAGTTGTGACCTTGTTGTCCCGGTGTGTGGTGTGTGCCTGGTCTCAGACCTATCCAAAGATCGGAAATAATGAGCTCTGAGCTCGTTCCGTAGGGTAACGTCTGGCTGTCTCGTCAGGGACTGCAGCAGATCAAACAGTGAATTACACACACACACACACACACACACACACACACACACACACACACACACACACACACACACACACACACATTTCACTACATGGACAAAGAAATGATGAAGAAATTGATAAGTACTATAATAAGATCCAGATTGGAATATGCAGGAGTTGTGTTGACCCCCCATAAAAAGAAATACATAAGGAAATTGGAGAGACTACCAAAAATGGCTACAAGAATGGTTCCAGAATTTAAAGGGATGACATGAGAAGAGACTAAAAGTTATGGATCTACCAAGCCTGGAACAGAGAAGAGAGAGAGTGGATCTGATACAAGTTTATAAATTGATTAACCCCTTCCTCGGCAGAAACGAGTATACTCGTTTTCGCTAAATGTTCCGTTTTCAGTCGTCGACGAGTATACTCATCTAAAATTTTACCTTAAAAAACCAGCTAAAGACGTATATATTCGTTTTCACTAAATGTTCCGTTTCAGTCGTAAAGTATACTTGTCAAAACTTGACCTTCAAAACCAGCCACAGACGTATATACTCGTCGATTCTGAGTCTTTCTAAGCCATTCTACGTGTGAAACGAGTATTCTCGTCAAATCGTACGCCTGGCAGAGGCGACAGGGACGAGCGGTGGGATTTCAAGGACACTCTTACTAGACTTGCTCCGGCAACCACTGTCGTCGCATGGGTGTTGTTTTCATTCACATTACCACTTATTTTTTGTATTTTCAAATAATTTACACCCCAAACGTCTAGTTCTGAGGAAGATAGCGAATATGAACTTTCCCTCAGAAGCTTGAATACTTCTGATGACACTGCCAGTTCATCAAACAATGAATATTTCTCGACAAGTGAGTAGGAGGAGGAGGAGGAGGAGGAGGGGTGAGGGGAGAGATTGGAGTTTATAGGAAGACGAGTTAACTCGTATATGTCTACAAAGGTATCTTCAAAATAAAAAGTTAATCACAAAAATGAGGGAAAACAGTAATTGCAAGCTGTTTTCATAATCAGCATGAAAAATACTATATAGAACCAAAATAAAAAAATTTGTCTGAAAAACAAATGTTTTTAACTAAAAAATTGTTGGGAAGGGGTTAAAGGAATGGATCAAGTGGATAATGAGAAACTAATCCTGAGAGAAGAATATGACATTAGAAGCACAAGATCGCATAGTAAGAAACTGAGGAAGGGAAGATGTCTGAGAGACGTTAATAAATATAGTTTCCCACAAAGATGTGTCGAGACTTGGAATAGTTTGAGTGAGGAAGTGGTGTCAGCAACGAGTGTGCATAGTTTTAAAGAAAAATTGGATGGATAAGTGTAGATATGGAGACAGGACCACATGAGCATAAAGCCCAGGCCCTGTAAAACTACAAGTAGGTAAAAACACACACACACACACACACACACACACACACACACACACACACACACACACACACACACACACACACACACACACACCATCGCCGTCGCTGAGAGAGGACAGCTCGTCTCCGGCTGCGGACGGGAAGAAGGAAAATACCTATGGTGTTACAGGGCCCAGGTAACTCTAAGTTAGTGTCCTGTTAGTGTCCTACAGTCGCTCAGTGTTGAAAGTGAGGGATATGAAGAGTGATCCCTGAGAGGAGAGTGTGGGCGGTGATTGTTTTGGCCGTAATCAGCTGACGATAACAAAAATGGCGTCTAGACAAGCTAGAGACTTTGAAGGTTTTATAACTACGCCAAAAGGAATGGAGAAATTGGATATGGATGCAAGAATCCAGGCACTGGAAAGTAAGTTCCTAAACATTTTGTCCATAGAAGAAAAACTGGATAGAGTTCTAGCCGAGAATGATTCATTAAAAAAAGAGATCTATTTGTTAACGTTAGCGAATAAAGAACTATTGAAGGAAAAAGTAGAGATGGAGAAAGAAAACCAACAACTAAGGAAACAATGTGAAGAGATGAAGGCTAAACTCATAGAAATGGAGATGAAAATATCTGAAGGGGACTTGAGGAAGGAGGAATGCCTTAATCTAATTGATACCAGGATGAAAGAAGTGAACCATGAACATCAGGAGGTACAAAGGTCATTTAGGGAGATAGTAAAAAAGCAGGAAGAGAAAAATAAAGGGATTACGCAGAGGGAAATGGTAAAGGCACTAAAGGAAAATGAGTATGTGGTGAGAGATATTGCTGAAAAGAAAAATGTGTGATCATAATAGGATTGAGGAAGAAACTAACAGGAACTGGCAGGACAGGAGGGATAAGGAAAATGACAGGATTAAGTCTTTACTGAACAAGATCTCTGTGGAAGAAGAGACCTATATGCTGAGGTAGAAGAAAGTGTGAGATTGGGAGCTTTTGAGGAAGGCAAGAATAGACCATTAAAATTGAAATTAAAGTCTCAGGTGGCAGCGGAGGCCTTGTTGAGGAGGGCTTGGAAACTTAAGGACTCTGAGGAAACCAAAACAATTTACATAAGAAGAAATATGTCACAAGATGAGCAAATGAAAATGAAGGAGCTTGTAACTGAAGTGAAGGAGAGGAATGACGAAAGAACAGAGGAGGAAAAGACCAAGTTTTTTTGGAGGATGAGAAATGGGAGGCTAAAGAAGTGGTGGATAAAACAGACGGAATAGGCATTACATGGAAGAATGAGACTAGGAATGGAATAAAAGTGACTTACACGAACATAGATGGATTTCTGTCTAAGAGGCTAGAATGTATGGATTACCTAAGAAATAACGAACCGGACATAATGTGTGTAGTGGAAACAAAGCTAAGGCCGAAATAAAGCTAGACTGGTTTGTTGTAAAACACTACAAAGTATGGAGAAATGATAGAAAAATAAAGGAGGTGGTGGTATAATGGTTCTTACTAAGGAAGATCTGATAGTGAAGGAGGTGAACTATAGTAAGAGAAATGAGGAAGTGATAAGTATGCTTATAACAGATGGCAAGAGGGACATTAATATTATAACAGTATACATACCACCCAGAACCAGTGCTTGGGAATATGAACAGTACCAAATGGTGATGAGAAATACTCTAGACAGAATGAAGCAAGAACTCATCAGAAAGGATAGAGTGATGATAGTTGGAGACTTTAATTGCAAAGAAATAGTGTGGGAAGACTACAAAGTGGTGAACGGTGGTGAGTGGGCAGAAGAATTGTTAAAGGTAGCAACAAATAACTTGATGACACAGTGGGTGAGATCACCAACAAGGTGCAGGGGACAAGATGTTGCAGCAAGGTTGGATTTGGTATTTACCAGGGAATCTCTAAAAGAGGAAATTGAACATGAATGTCCCTTGGGAAAAGCGATCATGATGTCCTAAGCTTTGAGCTGGATACGGAATTAAGCACGAATAAGATTGTGGAACGCAGGGAGGAAAAATTAAATTATACTAGGGCAAATTATAACCATATAAGGGAGTTCTTTAATGAAATTGACTGGTCCGTGGTATACCAGGAAAGGGATATGCAATTGAAATACGATAAATTTATGGATTTGTATAACTCTGCTGTGAAAAGTTTGTGCCATATCACAGAAAGAGGACTTTAAATAATAAACAGTGGTTTAATAGAAATTGTGAAGAAGCAAAAAAGAACAAAGAAAAGGCATGGAAGAAACTTAAGAAAAACAGTGATGTATTATCAAGAGAAGTCTACAAAACAGCAAGGAATAGATATGTTGAAGTAAGGAGAACAGCACAGAAGGAATATGAACAGAGGGTGGTGGAAAACTGTGATAGTGACCCAAAATGTTTTACAAATTCATAAATGGAAAACTAAATAAAAGGGAGGCAATAGAAAAGGTAAAAACGGGAAGAAGTATATGAAGATGCTGGAGATATAGCTGAAATTTTGAACGACAACTTTTGCAAAGTGTTTACAAAGGAGGAGCATTTTATGGGAGGAAGGCCTACGGAAATAAAGCAAATGCAGGACATCATGGTTACTAAGGAAGATGTAAGGAAAATTATAAGCAATCTGGATATTAATAAATCAATGGGGCCTGATGGCATATCTGGGAGGTTGCTAAATGAATGTAAGGATCAATTGTTGAACCCGTATTTGATATTGTGGAAACCTCCATACGAACAGGATTAGTCCCGAAAGAGTGGAAAAGAGCTGACATTGTGCCTATATATAAGAATGGTAGTAGAATGGAACCGCTAAATTATAGACCAGTATCGTTGACTAGTATATTGTGCAAGGTATGTGAAGAAGTAATTAAAGCTAAGTGGAGTGAGTATCTAGAAAGTGAAAACATTCTGAGTGAAAGGCAGTTTGGTTTCAGAAAAGGAAGATCGTGTATCCAATTTATTATGTTTTTATTCAAGAGTGACTGACATACTACAACATAGAGAGGGATGGGTGGATGCTATCTACCTGGACTTGAGAAAGGCCTTTGATAAAGTACCACACAATAGACTGATGTGGAAACTAAAGATGATTGGAGGAGTAAATGATAAACTAGCAAAATGGATGGAAAATTACTTAATGGGAAGAGAAATGAGAACAGTGGTGAGAGGAAGGAAGTCCGAGTGGAAGAAGGTAACCAGTGGAGTTCCACAAGGGTCAGTGCTGGGTCCCATCATGTTTTTGATTTATGTTAATGATATGCCAGTAGGAATTGACAGTTACATGAACATGTTTGCGGACGATACTAAAATTATGAGGAGAGTAAAGAATGTGGAAGATTGTAACAAGTTACAGGAAGATCTTGATAAAATATATGAGTGGAGTAAGGAGTGGCAGATGGAATTTAATATAGACAAGACCCATGTTATGAAAATGGGAAGAAGTAGATACAGACCAAACAGGGATTACAGGCTGGGTGATGAGAAAATTAAAGAGACCAATGAGGAGAAAGACTTAGGAGTAACTGCAAAACACCTTGTCACTGGAGAAACACATTAACAAGATTTTTTGGAAAACATACAACATGCTTCAAAATATTGGCCTTGCATTCCACTACCTAGATGAAGGAATGATGAAGAAGATATTATGTACCTTAATAAGACCCCAGTTAGAATATGCAGCATGTGTCTGGTCACCGCATATGAAGAAAAATGTGAAGAAGGTGGAAAGGGTACAGAGGCTGGCAACAAGGATGGTACCAGGACTCAGGAGTTAGACTATGAGGAAAGACTGAGGAAGCTGGGGCTGACCACATTAGAAGAGAGAAGAACAAGAGGAGACATGATAACTATGTATAAATTGGTGAACAAGATTGACATACTGGACAGAGAGTTGATAAAGGTGACCACAAGTAATCATCTCCGAGGACATGGAAAAAGCTAATAAAGGACATCTGTCTAAATGACGTGAGAAAATACAGTTTCCCGCATCATAGCATTGATAAGTGGAATAAACTGAGCAGTGATGTCGTTGACGCGGTGTGTGTCAATCAGATGAAAGAGAGATATGACAGGAATGGACAAGGAGACAGGTCACAGAGAGCTTAGCTCGGGCCCTGTAATACACAAATAGGTAAATACACACACGCACACTCGCCGTCGCTGAGAGAGGACGGCTCGTCTCCGGCTGCGGACGGGAAGAAGTGAAAATACCTATGGTGTTACAGGGCCCTGGTACCTCTGAGTTAGTGTCCTGTTGATGTCCTACTGTCGCATAGTGTTGAAAGTGAGGGATATGGAGAGTGGTCCCTGAGAGGAGAGTGTGGGCGGTGATTGTTTTGGCCGTAATCAGCTGACGATAACAAACATGGCGGCTACCCCTAGGCAACCCAAGGATTTTGAAGGTTTTATAACTACTCCAAGAGGACTGGAGAAATTAGATATGGATGCAAGAATCCAGGCACTGGAAAGTAAGTTCCTAAATATTTTGTCCATAGAAGAAAAACTGGATAGAGTTATAGCCGAGAATGATTCGTTCAAAAAAGAGATCTATTTGTTAACGATAGCGAATAAAGAGCTATTGAAGGAAAAAGTAGAGATGGAGAAGGAAAACCAACAACTAAGGAAACAATGTGAAGAGATGAAGGCTAAACTCCTAGAAATGGAAGGGGACTTGAGGAAGGAGGAATGCCTTAATCTAATTGATGCCAGAATGAAAGAAGTGAACCATGAACATCAGGAGGTACAAAGGTCCTTTAGGGAGATAGTGGAAAAGCAGGAAAAGGAAAATAAAGTGATTACGCAGAGTGAAATGGTAAAGGCACTAAAGGAAAATGAGTATGTGGTGAGAGATATTGCTGAAAGAAAAATGTGTGATCATAACAGGATTGAGGAGGAAACTAACAGAAACTGGCAGGATAGGAGGAATAAGGAAAATGACAGGATTAAGTCTTTACTGAATAAGATCTCTGTGGAGGAAGAGGACCTATATGCTGAGGTAGAAGAAAGTGTGAGATTGGGAGCTTTTGAGGAAGGCAAGAATAGACCATTAAAATTGAAATTAAAGTCTCAGGTGGCAGCTGAGGCCTTGTTGAGGAGGGCTTGGAAACTTAAGGACTCTGAGGAAACCAAAACAATTTACATAAGAAGAAATATGTCACAGGATGAGCGAATGAAAATGAAAGAGCTTGTAACTGAAGTGAAAGAGGAATGACGAAAGAACAGAGGAGGAAAAGACCAAGTTTTTTTGGAGGATGAGAAATGGGAGGCTAAAGAAGTGGTGGATAAAACAGACGGAATAGACATTACATGGAAGAAAGAGACTAGGAATGGAATACAAGTGACTTACATGAATATAGATGGATTTCTGTCTAAGAGGCTAGAATGTATGGATTACCTAAGAAATAACGAACCAGACATAATGTGTGTAGTGGAAACAAAGCTAAGGCCCGAAATAAAGCTAGACTGGTTTGTTGTAAAACACTACAAAGTATGGAGAAATGATAGAAAAATAAAGGAGGTGGTGGTATAATGGTTCTTACTAAGGAAGATCTGATAGTGAAGGAGGTGAACTATAGTAAGAGAAATGAGGAAGTGATAAGTATGCTTATAACAGATGGTAAGAGGGACATTAATATTATAACAGTATACATACCACCCAGAACCAATGCTTGGGAATATGAACAGTACCAAATGGTGATGAGAAATACTCTAGACAGAATGAAGCAAGAACTCATCAGAAAGGATAGAGTGATGATAGTCTGAGACTTTAATTGTAAAGAAATAGTGTGGGAAGACTACGAAGTGGTGAACGGTGGTGAGTGGGCAGAGGAATTGTTAAAGGTAGCAACAAATAACTTGATGACACAGTGGGTGAGATCACCAACAAGGTGCAGGGGACAAGATGTTGCAGCAAGGTTGGATTTGGTATTTACCAGGGCATCTCTAAAAGAGGAAATTGAACATAAATGTCCCTTGGGGAGAAGCGATCATGATGTCCTAAGCTTTGAGCTGGATACGGAATTAAGCACGAATAAGATTGTGGAACGCAGGAGGAAAAATTAAATTATATTAGGGCAAATTATAACCATATAAGGGAGTTCTTTAATGAAATTGACTGGTCCGTGGTATACCAGGAAAGGGATATGCAATTGAAATACGATAAATTTATGGATTTGTATAACTCTGCTGTGAAAAGTTTGTGCCATATTACAGAAAGAGGACTTTAAATAATAAACAGTGGTTTAATAGAAATTGTGAAGAAGCAAAAAGAACAAAGAAAAGGCATGGAAGAAACTTAAGAAAAACAGTGATGTATTATCAAGAGAAGTTTACAAAACAGCAAGGAATAGATATGTTGAAGTAAGGAGAACAGCACAGAAGGAATATGAACAGAGGTTGGTGGAAAACTGTGATAGTGACCCAAAAAGGTTTTACAAATTCGTAAATGGAAAACTAAATATAAGGGAGGCAATAGTAAAGGTAAAAATTGGGGAAGAAGTATATGAGGATGCTGGAGATATAGCTGAAATTTTGAACAACAACTTTTGCAAAGTGTTTACAAAGGAGGAGCATTTTATGGGAGGAAGACCTACAGAATTTATAAAGCAAATGCAGGACATCATGGTTACTAAGGAAGATGTAAGGAAAATTATAAGCAATCTGGATATTAATAAATCAATGGGGCCTGATGGCTTATCTGGGAGGTTGCTAAATCAATTGTTGAACCCCGTATTTGATATTGTGGAAACCTCCATACGAACAGGATTAGTCCCGAAAGAGTGGAAAAGAGCTGACATTGTACCTATATATAAGAATGGTAGTAGAATGGAACCGCTAAATTATAGACCAGTATCGTTGACTAGTATATTGTGCAAGGTATGTGAAGAAGTAATTAAAGCTAAGTGGAGTTAGTATCTAGAAAGTGAAAACATTCTGAGTGAAAGACAGTTTGGTTTCAGAAAAGGAAGATCGTGTATCCAATTTATTATGTTTTTATTCAAGAGTGACTGACATACTACAACATAGAGAGGGATGGGTGGATGCTATCTACCTGGACTTGAGAAAGGCCTTTGATAAAGTACCACACAATAGACTGATGTGGAAACTAAAGAAGATTGGAGGAGTAAATGATAAACTAGCAAAATGGATGGAAAATTACTTAATGGGAAGAGAAATGAGAACAGTGGTGAGAGGAAGGAAGTCCGAGTGGAAGAAGGTAACCAGTGGAGTTCCACAAGGGTCAGTGCTGGGTCCCATCATGTTTTTGATTTATGTTAATGATATGCCAGTAGGAATTGACAGTTACATGAACATGTTTGCGGACGATACTAAAATTATGAGGAGAGTAAAGAATGTGGAAGATTGTAACAAGTTACAGGAAGATCTTGATAAAATATATGAGTGGAGTAAGGAGTGGCAGATGGAATTTAATATAGACAAGACCCATGTTATGAAAATGGGAAGAAGTAGATACAGACCAAACTGGGATTACAGGCTGGGTGATGAGAAAATTAAAGAGACCAATGAGGAGAAAGACTTAGGAGTAACCGTGCAAAACACTTTGTCACCGGAGAAACACATTAACAAGATTTTTTTGAAAACATATAACATGCTTCAAAATATTGGCCTTGCATTCCACTACCTAGATGAAGGAATGATGAAGAAGATATTATGTACCTTAATAAGACCCCAGTTAGAATATGCAGCTTGTGTCTGGTCAACCCATATGAAGAAAAATGTGAAGAAGGTAGAAAGGGTACAGAGGCTGGCAACAAGGATGGTACCAGGATTCAGGGAGTTAGACTATGAGGAAAGATTGAGGAAGCTGTGGCTGACCACATTAGAAGAGAGAAGAACAAGAGGAGACATGATAACTATGTATAAATTGGTGAACAAGATTGACATACTGGACAGAGAGTTGATAAATCATCTCCGAGGACATGGAAAAAAGCTAATAAAAGACATCTGTCTAAATGTCGTGAGAAAATACAGTTTCCCACATCGTAGCATTGATAAGTGGAATAAACTGAGCAGTGATGTCGTTGATGCGGTGTGTGTCAGTCAGATGAAAGAGAGATATGACAGGAATGGACAAGGAGACAGGACACAGAGAGCTTAGCTCGGGCCCTGTAATACACAAATAGGTAAATACAAATAGGTAAATACAAACACACACACCACGTAGTGTAGTGGTTAGCACACTCAACTCACAATTGAGAGGGCCCAGGTTCGAGTCCCGGGAAGCGGCAAAGGCAAATGGGCAAGCCTCTTAACCCTTAAACAGCGCAATTATGATTTCAGGACAGCTGCAGGGTGCGCAAAAAATGGCAAAAAATCAACTTGCTTGAAAACTATCTTTGATCTTATGAAACTCAAAGGAGACAAGTAGAACACTGAAAAGTGAAACAAAAAATGAAAAAAATTACATTGTGTGGCAGTGATGGCTGGCTGAAGTTGTTTGGGAAGTGGGGGCCAGTGACAGGGGAGCCAGGAGGGTGGGGAGCCAGGAGGGTGGCAAAGAGATCATACTGCACTTTCCAATCATGTTTGATTTTTTCTCCCTTTATCCGAAACTATTTATAGTTTGCAGCATGGTGTTATTCAGTATTGTTTCAGTGTGTGATACTCAGTGTGAAACAAAGTACAGCACACATTGGTACTTGACATTCTTCAGTGCGCTCGTGACCTTGAGAGGCAGGAGGGTGTTTACGGCATCTTTTGGGCTTTCTCACAGCACCAGAAGTTGATTACTGTAAATAATCTACATCATCAGGGCCATAAAAAGAAACACATAAGAAAATTAGAGAGACTACAAAAAATGGCTACAAGAATGGTTCCAGAATTTAAAGGGATGGCATATGAGGAGAGACTAAAGGCAATGGATCTACCAACCTTGGAGCAGAGAAGAGAGAGAGGGGATCTGATACAAGTTTATAAATTGATTAATGGAATGGATGAAGTGGATAATGAGAAACTGATCCTGAGAGAAGAATATGACTTTAGAAGCACAAGATCGCATAGTAAGAAACTAAGGAAGGGATGATGTCTGAGAGATGTTAAAAAATTTAGTTTCCCGCAAAGATGTGTTGAGACTTGGAACAGTTTGAGTGAGGAAGTGGTGTCAGCAAAGAGTGTACATAGTTTTAAAGAAAAATTGGATAAGTGTAGATATGGAGACGGGACCACACGAGCATAAAGCCCAGGCCCTGTAAAACTACAACTAGGTAAATACACACACACACACACACACACACACACACACACACACACACACACACACACATTGAGATTAGTAAAATGTGAGAAGGTCAGTGCAATCAATCAGGGATTAAAGGACATACAAGAAATAAAGAAACGAAATGACGTACTAAAAGCCACAAGAAATAAAGAAACTAAAATGACATACTAAAAGCCACATGTCAAGACTATGAAAACTCCTTAAGGAGCTTACAGGTTAAAGTACAGGATGGGATTGTGGACAGGGTAGAAGGTGGATTGGGTGAAAACAACCTGAAGGAACTACAAAATGCAAGGAAGCAGGAACAAGAAGAGGAAAAAGTTAAATTTTCGGAGGCAGTTAAGAGACAAATTCAGGAAAACACAAAAGTTGCTGTAATATGAGTAATTAAAGAAAAAGATCTTGTGCAAGATACAGTAGATAAGAGAAAAGTTTCATATTTTTGACATGAAGGAAAAGAAAAATTGAAACAAATTCATGAGAACATGGAGAGAAAATTGGCCAAAACTATTATCAAACAAGTTCAAGATAGCACCCAAGAACTGGACCAGGAGGTAGAGGAAGTGATCAGGTTAGAAAGATGCAGTGGGTAGGAGACCAATGAAAGTGAGAATGAGATCCCAAGTGGCAGTAGAGGAAATTATGGGTGGGGAAGGGAAGCTGGCTGATGATACTGACTGAACACAAGGATATATGGATAAAAAGAGATATGAACCTAGAGGAGAGGGAAAAGTAGAAATCTAGTGCTAAGAAATGAAGCTAAGGAAAAAAACGAGAAAAGGACAGAGATCAAGAAAAAGAATTTTTACTGGAGGGTTCTGGATACAAGACTAAAGAAGTGGTACGTATGGAAGAAAGAGGAGATTGTGGAGAAGGCAAGAAATTAAGAGTGGCTTATACTAATATAGATGGGTTGTTATCCAGCATGTTGGAGGTTAGGGATTAACCTTAGACTGCAAAAATGTAAATTTGAAAAAATAGATGTAAATGGTTATGCTGGACCAAGGGGAAGAAGTGTTACAAATGACAATGGGAAATCCAATGAACTAAAGGGGGAAGGACTATACAAGGTATAGAAGAGAACAACAACCATCCATACTTGACCTGGTATTCATGGGAAAAAAAAAAAATGTCCATTAAATATATAGCCCCATGGGGAAAAGTGATCATGCAGTTGAATTGGAAGATTGGGAAATATTGAAATGCAAAGAGGGTCACAAACAAGTAAGATTGAATTACGCCAAGACAAATTATGAAGGCTCAAGTAAATACTTTGGTAAGTATTAATTGGAAAGAAATCATCAAGGACAAAACAGTGCAAGAGAAGTAGGTAATATTCATGAAAAGTCAAAATGAAGGGATGAAGAGTAAGTTCTTGCATATTGAGTAAAGAAGAGCAAACACGTGAGGTATAATGCTATAGTAGAACTCATCCGTATCTACCCACAAGGTGTGGCTCGTCTTGGGTGCGACGTTGCCACTGCTATACCAGTACCTTCATCAAAGAAAACAGAGTGATGATCGTTCTCTACTTCACTAAAAGAAGTCAGAAGAGACCCAAATACCTATGCAGCTATATAGTACATTAAATGCAATAAAGATTCTGGTTATATACATGAAAATGAGAAATAATTTACATATTTGTCAAATAAGTGCACATACGAGTAGAAACACAGTAATATATTGAGTGGTTCCTTGCTTGAGTCAAAGGTAAGAGTGTTGCCCGATTTGCTTTCTCTTGCAAGAAATATCTATTAAGGCGGAATATGAATTCCTTGGTCTGGCTGCGCAAGACAGTGTATGATGGGGAAGCGTCAGGGGGTCCCAAGATGTATTAGACTAATACATCTTGGGGGGTCCTTCCATGGTGGTGACCAGAGGAGGAGCGAAGCGACACGTCCGTGGCGACCTGACTCACCCCCCAACCTCCCCGGGAATTTCCACCTGGGTCGTGAGTGGCAACGTCGCCTGACCTGATATGACACATCACCGTCCATGTATGTGAACTAGCTTAATTTATTTTCGTATATGACAATTATTTATATCATCTATCACTTAATTAAGGTTTCTGAATGTTCTGAGAACGTTTTTTTGATAATGCTATGATTACAGGACAGTGAGTAGTTTGTTTTTATTGGAGATTTGGCATAGTCTCACGGCAGACATGGCCAACGCCCTATGGGTAGGTACGGATGAGTTTTAGTTTAGATGTGCAAAAGTTAAAAAGAGTAAGGATGTACCTTGGAAAAAATTAAAGAAGCAAAGAAATTAAGACAATAAGAAGCAATATAAAGAGGCACAAAATGAATTTGTTAGAATAAGAAGGAAGGAGGAGAGAAAGTTTGAAAGGGATGTAGTAAAGAGATGTGAAAAAGAACCCAAGTTTTTTTACAAGTATATAAATGGAAAGATGATGAACAGAGAGATCATCAATAAGTTAATTAAGAGAAATAGCATAGATAAAAAACAATGGAAGTGAGTGAATTTATGAATAAGAGTTTTAGACTGGTAGTTGATATAGAAGGAGATTTCATAGAACTAAACAATAACATGCCACGAGAAGGGTTACGGAACGTTTTGGTACAAAAAAAAAAAAAAAAAAATTAGAGAAGTGATGTTAGAAAAGTAATGGGACCAGATGGAGTGTCAGGATTGACACTAAGGGAATGTAGAGAACAGCTGGTGGAACCAATTTGGAATGTGATCAACAGCTCCTTGATGGAAGGGAGAGCACCAAGAGAGTAGAAAAGAGCAAATATAGCATCTATATACAAAGGAGGAAAAAAGAGAGGCCCCTAAATTATAAGATCATTGTCACTAGTCTTGACTAGTGTTGTGGGAAAGATCTGCAAATTTATAATGAAGGAAAATAGTGGAATATCTGGAGAAAAATGAAATTTTAAATAACTCCCAATTTCATTTTAGAAAAGGAAGATCACCAATAATGTTCCAAATATATATTAATGATATGCAAGAGGACTTGAGTAGCTACATAAATTTTTGCAGACAATGCAAAACTTAAGAGTAATAAAGAGCAAACAATGAGGACTGTATGGAATTTCAAGGAGATATTTACAAGATCTGGGAGTGGAACCAAAAGTGGAAATTAGAATTTGATGCTAAGAAATGCCATGTAATGGAAATGAGTAAAAGTAAAGAGAAGATGGAAACATGGGAATATAAAATGAGAGAAATTATAATAAAGAGGAAGAAAAAGAAACACTTGGAAGTGGTTATACAAGACACCCTAACCTCAGAAAGGTACATCAATGGGTTATTTACTTCAACATATAGGACACTAGCAAATATCAGGGTGGTGAAAAAAATTCATAACCACTATGATAAGATCCAGACTTCAATATGAGTGTACAAAAAAAACTTTACAGACACTAAGGACAATGAGTTATACCACCACAGTAACAGGATGGTTCAGCAGTGCATCAGTTTGCCAAATCTATGATGAATTGTCCAGTGATCAAAGATGCAGAAAATAATTTAGAGAGAGAGAGAGAGATTGTGTGTGATATCATGAGTATTAGGAGTATTTTAAGGTCAAATATATGGTAAGTGGCCTCAAAACAACTTCCTTGATTTAATGCTCCGACACATAAGTAACTGCACTTGTGTTTTACAGACGATATTGGCAAACTGGCACATTGGCAAATCATCCAGCTGGATGTTTTGCTTAAACCACTACGACAAAGTTGGAGGACATTGAATCTCACCGATCACAGTGCCACATATACCATTTCATAACTGTGCTATCTAATGCAGCATCTTTTCCAGTCCTTACATATTTCCTTAGTTCACCTTTACCGTTTTTACTTAATGATGCATCCACACAGTATTTGGCAGAATATTCTATTAGCTTATCTTTTGAGATTCTAGTATCCAAGAAATTACAATTTATTTTCACACCATACAGGTAACTCTCAACTTACGCGTGTTTGATTTACGCGTTTTTGTTATAACGCAACCGAAAAAATATTATCATTAATTTAATTTGCGCGATCGGTTTGCTTATACCCGATTTGACCCAACCGCATTTTCAAACTGAGCGCCAGATGCAATTTCAAACTGCGCACCAGAGAGTTCCGCAGCTGGCGGATAGGTGGCAGTACCACTCTTCTCGTGCCTCATTTGCAGTCTGCCAGCACTGAGTACAGACAGAATCTCTTTAATCTGCCTATAATTCACCAAGATGTCCCCAAAACATCCTTCATCTTCTTCTGCATGTGGGGTTATTTTTGATAAGTGGATTTTTGATAAAGTGGTAAAGCTCAGAGGAAGATGGTGACTGACTGTGGTGTGAGTGGTGAAGGCAGTGACGCAGTGAGTGTTGTGTTTACATATTCTTTGTTTTGTTGTTTTCTTATTATTTTTTGCTTTCTCATTATTTCTTGCTTTTCCCTTTACTTTAAATACACTTCTAGTATTTAGAATGGTAAATAATAAAAGCATGTTAATTTATCCAAATAAATAGAGTATTTTGTATGAATTTTTTGGGCCACATCCTGCATCCCCCCTATTATCTATTATTTCTTATGAGAATTACAAGTTTAGTTTTACGCGAATTTGGATACATGTGATGCCTCTTGGAACGCATAAATCGAGAGTTACCTGTACTTGTTGTTAATACAATCTGTCGTCAAATGTAAGATACTGAACATTCCACAGATTGCAAAACATAACATTAAAACATTTGATATTTAGCCAAGTGGCACCTCCGGCTGCTGCAGCAAGCCAGCAAGTCATCGTCACCTCATAAAAAAACAGAATGGACTATCACGCGCCTCTCAGAAATTTTAAAATCATCTTACAGGTAAACAAAACCTTAAAATGCATATGTGTATATAACATTTTCTGCTTAGAAATGAATGTTCTCTCACCTCTTTCAATATTTACCGGAAGTCGTGTTACAACCTGTAAGCATATATGCACTATATGTGCAGGGTACATCGGTGTACCAATACGTTATGGTTTTTAACGCTCCATACTACAAAACACTATCTCAGGAACACTTGAGTTGCCATCTGCGGTTAACATGTTAACATATTGAAAGAAATAAGATGACAATAACCCAAAATTTGGTGTGGGGTCATCTTGGTAAACATGGGGCCGTTAGGGTAAACATATGAGGCCGTCTTGGTAAAAATGTTTGTGAGGGGTGAAGAGATTGGTGTCCTGCATTTATTTTTTTTTCTAGTGTTTGCTTTTATACTGTGGGGTTATTTTTGATAAGTGGATTTTTGATAAAGTGGAAAGGCTCAGAGGAAGATTGTGACTGAATGTGATGTGAATGGTGAAGGCAGTGACGCAATGAGTGTTTTGTTGTTTTCTCTTACTATTTTTTGCTTTCTCTTATTATTTCTTGCTTTTCCCTTTACTTTAAATACACTTCTAGTATTTAGAATGATAAAGTATTTTGTACAAATTTTTTTTTACCACATCCCCCATCCCCCCTATTATCTATTATTTCTTATGAGAATTACAAGTTTGTTTTACGCAAATTTTGATTTACGCGACGCCTCGTGGAACACATCTATCGCGTTAATCGAGAGTTACCTGTATTAGAAATAATTGTGATCAAGAATTGAGGATGTATACCTACATGTACATATAAGCCAGGAAATTTCTTAAGATAAATAAAAAAAGCTTCTTGTTATATCAAGCATCTTGTTTCTTGACAGTTTAACTGCAGTACATAGTCTAATGGAAACCTTTTCACGAGACTAAAAGATCTCCTCATATATTTTCTTTGTAATCAATATAGTCTTTACCTTTTAATTGTTTGAGTTCTAGTACAATCGCGTCTTGGGTCACTAATTTAATTTATTCCATAACGTACCTCTTATTCTGAAAACCTCGCATCTCAAAACAAATTTCACCATTTTAAAATGATGGAAATCCAATTAATCCATTCCACATTAAAAAAATACTAATATAAAAATCAATTGACATGGTATTTTATGCAAAAATAAAGTAATTTTCTAACATATAATAATAATGAATAATATACAGTAAAACTTCAAGTAACAGGCAGCCCATCCTACAAGAAATTTGAAATATGAGCTGTAACTCGGTGGAATTTTTGCTTTGACTTGTGAGCCACAACTTGAATAACAAGTATGCTGCCACTATTTGGTGCAGCGACACCCAGCATGCAACCTCAACTCCGTGGCACTGAGTAATAGTGAATTACTAATGAAATACCGCAGTATTTCATTAGTAATTCACTATCACTCAGTGCCACGGAGTCGAGGTTATCCTCATGGCATGAGCGTATATGATATCCATTATAGCAGGCAATAGAGGAGTGGAAACATAAATATCGTTGTGAAAGCGATCTCATCTCTGCTTTATTTTTTGGTATTCCATGTAAGATTTCACTTTGTGCATCACAAAACAATCCTTTCTTAGGGGCAAGGTTTGTAAAAAGCTAATAGAAATGTGGTTTTGTGAACATAAATACACATATAAGACAGTAACACCACCTCATGAGCTGTTCTCAGGTAGCTCCACACCTGGGCCGGATTAGCGTGGTGGAAGTAGTAGTAGTAGTAGTAGTAGTAGTAGTAGTAGTAGTAGTAGTAGTAGTAGTGTGGTTCACTACAGTACCCCCCCTCCCCCAAAGAAGGGAAAAAAAAAAAAAAAACAAGGCATAAGGGGAGTAGCAAGGAGCCTCTAAGAGGCCTGGAAAAAATTAGGGGGTTGGCTTAACCTGCCAAAGCAGGTGATGACGCCGGAAGAAGTGACAGGAGGAGGAGATGGGGGCTGGGAGACAGGCAGGGTGGGTGGTGGTGGTTGGGGGCTTGCCGGCAGCTCCTGGTCTGCCAGGGGGCGAGGTGAGGACGCCGGCCCCGACGAGGAGGGGATCCCAGCGGTGGCGCCCCGCGGCAGCAGGCAGCATGGTGCCACCTCCCTGGGGTGAGGAAGGCGCAAGGGCTCCGCCACAGGAGGAAGGTGCTGCTGTGGGAGCAGGGGCAGCGCTGTGGGCGGAGCAGGAGACAGGTGAGCCGCCTTCACCCGGTCCCACAAAGCGACGTACGGATGGCCCTTAATCTCGAGGGTGACGTATTTCTCACCCCTGTGCAGCATACGATATGGGCCTCCATACAGTGGCTGGAAAGGCCCTGTGGTAGCGCCAGTCCTCAGGAAGACAGCTGCCATGTCATGGAGGTCCGCCAGGTGGACGAGGAGGAGTGAGCCGGAGGTTCGCCATAGCCTGCCGCAACACCGGTGTTCTGGTGTGGCTGAAGAGAAACACTGGGGAAACTTCCATGTTTATTGTAGGATACAAAATGTACTGGAGGCTTGGTAGCGAGTAGCCGTGAGTGAGGCTTGAGAAGTAGCCGGCGGCCAGAGAGACTTGTAGTCAGAGCGATTAGATGAAGCTTGTAGCTAGCGTGATGATGTATAATTACAGTCTACACACTGGAGTGTGACTGTAGACAGTAGACTGTAGAACTAGACTGGCTGTGCAGGACAGGAGGACCAGTCAAAGAAGGAAGGCAAGCGGATTGCCAAACAGAGCGTGAGCCTGTTCCTTAAGCTGCGTTAGGAACCAGACTGAGCGTGGCATCCCTTGGGGTAGCAGAACAATACACAGCCCCAGTACACTATATACAGAACATTACATTACTCCGCGTTAAAAGTAGTCTGTCTATGATACCGGAAGGAAGACCAGAGCATGTCCCGCGGGCGGCCCAGGTGCTGCAAATTGGCCAGGAAGCCTCAATTCCTCCCCGTAGACCAGCTCCACCGGCGTGTGATGCAAGTCCTCCTTCTCCGTGGCCCTCTAGGTCAGCAGGATGATCGGGAGGGCGTCAACCCAGCCACCAGGATGGGGGAGGGCACAAATTGCCTCCTTGAGACGCCAGTGAAAGCGCTCCACCATCCCGTTGGCCTGTGGATGATAGGCTGTGGTGCGTTGGCGCGACGTGCCGAGGAAGGCCATGAGCTCACCCCAGGCGTGAGACTCAAACTGCATCCCCTGGTTGGTGATGATGGTGACCGGCGCCCCGAAGTTTGACACCCACCCCAGAGAGGAAGTGGGCGGCGTACACTCCGCCATGCTGTCAGGCATCGGAATTGCGGTACCCCAGCGTGTGGTCTGGTCTACACAGGTGAGGAGGTACCGGTGGCCACGGCAAGGTGGAAGGGGGCCAACCAGATCTTATGTGGACTGTGTGGAAGCATTCCGTGGGTGTGGGGATGGTCTGCAGTGGCGTGCGGATGTGGTGGTGAGTCTTGGCAGCCTGGCAAGGAAGGCAGGTACGGACCCACTCTAACTTCCTTCCTCATTCCTGGCCAGACTGCCCGCCTGCTGATGATGCGATGCGTCCCCAAGATGCCAGGATGGTTGAGAGAGTGGTAGTGGCGTAAGATCTGCTGGCGGAATGGCCGCGGCACATATGGGCGTACCTGCCCGTACGACACATCGCACCAGAGTTGCCGTGGAAAGTCGGGGAGATGTTGCTGAACGAGCTGCAGTGATGTGGGCCCCTCAAGCAGTGCCTGTAGCTCCGGGTCGTCCTCTTGTGCTGCCGCCACTGCTTCGTAGTCCAAAGGTGGAGGACGAGACAGGGTGGCAACCGTGCGGGAGGGAGCGTCGCCACGGGAGAGAGCATCAGCCACTGTGTTTTCCTCCCCCCGAATGTGCCTGAGGTCCGTGGAGAACTCAGAGATGAAGGCGAGCTGCCCACACACTCGGGGGGTGAAGTTGTCGCCCGTCTGGGCCATGGCGTGAGTTAACGGCTTGTGGTCTGTGAGCACGTGGAACTCACGGCCCTCCAGGAAGTGGCGAAAGTGACACACGGCTTCGTACACTGCCAAGAGCTCCCTGTCAAAGGCGCTGTAGGAGCGCTGAGCCGGTTCCAACTGCTTGCTAAAGAAGGCAACTGGCCTGAGCTCTCTGGCGACTTCCTGCTGTAGCACCACGCCCACAGCTTCCGCCGACGCATCCGTGGAGAGCACCGTTGGGGCGTGGGGGACTGGGTAGGCAAGGCGGGTCAGGGAGATGAGCCAGCGCTTGATGGCTTGAAAAGCGCGCTCTGCCTCTTGCCCCCAGTCCAGGGGCTTAGGTGAGTTCTTCTTAACGTCCTTCAGGAGGTCGTTGAGGGGAGCCAGAAGAGCGGCGGCCTGGGAGGATAAACCGGTGGTAGTAGTTAATCATCCCCAGGAATTCCCTGAGTTTCCTGACGGTCGTGGGGCACGGGAAATCCTCAATGGCTGCCACCTTCGGGGGGAGGGGCTCCAGACCCTCCGCACTCACCTTGTGGCCCAGAAAGTCCACGGACTGGACGCCCAACATGCACTTCTGAGGGTGTAGTTTGAGGCCGTGGTCCTGAAGGTGACTAAGCACCTGCCGCAGGTGGACTGCATGCTGCTGAGGTGAGGAGGATGCGATGAGAATGTCATCGATGTAAACGACGACGAAGTCCAACCCTCTCAGGACCCTGTCCATGAACCGCTGGAAGGTCTGGGCGGCGTTGCGAAGACCGAAGTTCATAAAGGGGTATTCGAACAATCCGAAGGGCGTAATCAACGCGGTCTTCGGAACATCGTCCTCTGCCACAGGAATCTGGTGGAACGCCCGCAGGAGGTCGATCTTCGAGAAGATAGACTTGCCATGGAGCTTGGTGTGGAAGTCCAGCACGTGGGGGATAGGGTACTTGTCGGGGCGGGTCATGGCGTTAAGGGCCCTGTAATCCCCACAAGCCCGCCATTCTCCTTCCTGGGCCTTGGGCACCATGTGAAGTGGTGACGCCCAGTTGCTGTCAGACGGGCGCACAATGCCTTCCTCCAGCATGAGGTCAAACTCCTTGTGCACAGCGTGAAGACGTTCAGGGGGCAGCCGCTGGGGCCGAGCAAAGCACGGGGGACCAGTTGTCACGATGGAGTGCTATATCCCGTGTAGGACCCGAGGCAGGGCGAACTGTGGGGATGTAAGGAGGGGAAACTCCTGGAGGAGGGCCTCGAACTGTGTCGCTTGGCGGAGGGTTGTGAGGACGGCGTCGGCTGCGCGCAGGATGATAGTGGCTGAGGGCTGGTGTAGGAGGCATCTGCGGCGTGGATCCACCAGGAGGTCGTGAGCAGCAAGAAAATCCATCCCCAGGATTGCCTGCTCCACATCCGCCACCACAAATGCCTACGGGAAACGGCTGCTGGGCAGGAGGGCCACACGACGCGTCTGTGTCCCATACGTCGCGATCAGGGTGCGGTTGGTGGCCAGGAGGTCGTACGCCGTACGGGGTTGGGCGCGGCAGTCAGTGTCCGCTGCCTGAACCACACTCACCTCTGCCCCGGAATCCACCAGAAAATGGGCCTCAGAGCAAATGTCTCTCACCCAGAGAAGTGGGCGCTGGCTGGCGGGAAACCACTCTGGGTGCTGTGGCAGAGGTGACGGCGCAGGGGAGTCAGAAAAGCTGGGAGTGGGCTGACGGGGCCCCGGCGGCGGGACCAAGGCAAAGCCCTCCACAGGCTGCGGAGGAGTGGGCAGCCAGTAGGGGTGCCTGGCGCCGACTGAAGGCTGCGAAGGGGTGCGCCCAGCTGAGACTCGCAGATGGGTGGGCAGCGCCGAAGCCCGGCCACCAGTAAGCTGCAGATGTGATGGTGGAGGAGACGGGGCCCGGCCATCCCAGGACCGCTGCTTTGCCGGCGGGCACGATGTGTGGGCGACAGTAGGCCGTCCAGGGGACACGGGCGCGTCGACTGCCCATGGAACATTGCGAGGCCAGCAGCGGAGGCGGTGCAGGTTCCGTGGGGCCCAGGGCAGGCTGTACAGCTGGCGGAGACAAGGCAGAAATAGGATGGCGGGGCAACGGGTCGGGGCAAAGACAAGGAAGAGAGGCAGGGCCGGGCAATGGTGTTAGCGACCCCCACCCGCCCCGTTTCCCTGGCGGGGCCACGCACATGGCAGTCGGCAGCTGCGTGCCTCCTCCCTGAAACGCCTGTGATAGAAACAGACCCCAGTGTCCATCTGGGTAGGAGAGCGGACGAGTAGAGCTTCCAGGCACCACAGGGAGGCCTCCACCGAAGCAAGGCGGGTCTCAGTGGAGCTGGGCAGGGTTACGGCGAGCCCCCGAGGTCACCGCCGCCTGTTGCTGGAGGACATGGAGAGAGAGATTCTGCTGGTGTGGTTGGCTGGTCCGTTGGGGCAGCAGCACTGATGGTGCACAGGCAGGCCGGGGTGAGGGTCTGCTGGGGGGGCGACACCATGTGAGCCTCGTGCACTCTTGTCCACGAGAGCAGAGAATTCCTCCAAGGAGAGGGCCTGTGGGGCAGCCATCAGCTGGAGACGGACAGGCTGCGGCAAGAGAGAGGAGAGTTTGTGGCGCACCATCTCCTCTGACCATGGGAACCCTGCCGCCCTGTTTAGGGCGGACAACCTCGCCAGGAGTGCTGACGGTCGGCCGCCGTCATACCGAGCTGAGTTAAGTGTGGCGAAACAGGCTTCGCGGGACCACCCAAAAGCCCCCGTGATGGCCGACTTAAGGGCGCCATACCTGTCTGCCTCTGGCAGGTTGGAGAGGACACTGTACAGACGAGCGACCACTTCTGAGGGGAGTGCCCGGACAACCGTCTGGTATCGCTGGAGGTCAGGGAGGTCCGCACCAACCCGCACAGCTTCGAGGTGCAGGAAGTAGGCCTCGACATCATAGGTGAAGGGCAGCACACGCAATATGTCACTGAATGCACTGCACTGCTCCATCACACGTCAAGGCTACACTCTCGGGGTCACCAAATGTAGTATTCTCTGACTAGCCAAGACACGGATGGAGAGGTAAACCAGAGATGTTCATTACTGCTGTTTATTATTGTATACACAAGCGGTGCGTATGTCCCGGAGTTTCGGTGCTGACTGGCGAGTCCTCAGCTGAACAACCGGCCCGTGACCTCATACCATCCAGCTGGGGTCAGGTCACTGCACCTGGCCCAGCTTAGAAGGGGATCGGCGTAGTGCGTGGAATTCCCGGGCCGTGCCACACCTCGCCCAGCTGTCTCAGGTAGTTCCACACCTGGGCCGGATTAGCATAGTGGAAGTAGTAGTGGTAGTAGTAGTAGCAGTAGTAGTGTGGTTCACTACAAACGCTTTTGAGTACGAACAAATAAATCTTGTTTTTTTGCATTGGAGGATGAACTTTGCTTTGGAGTGCGAGTAATAACAAATGCGGTTAACAGATTGCGCACAGCACTGCGCTATCAGCTGACTGCATGCTGGGGCACCACACTGTCTCAGTGCCTCAGGAGTGTTGTTTGCATTTGTTTGGTTGTTGTTTTGTAGTGCTGGGGATAATAATATTAATTTTTTTTTAGTTATTAAGATCATTGCCTAGCGTAGCAGCACACATCGTCACGAGACATACAGACAGACGTATGGAAGATTCTAGAAGATCCAAGGGGAAGAGAGAGTATCCAGCTCATGAATTAAAAGCCTTAACCCTTATAGCCCGTCAAGGCACGATTGTGGCGCTTTTCAGAAGCCCTGCTCCTTTATGCCGCACAGTTTGTTTATGCTTGAGGCTATCTGTCATATATCAAGGTCTGTCATTGACCCATTGTTTTCAAGATGGTGGACACTTAGCCAATCATGTATCAGCTTTTACAAGGATATGTTTGTGGAGGTGTGAGAGCACCAAGCGTGAGGATGGTGAGAGCATTTATGTCAGTATGCTGTATTTTATCATTTTTTATGTATTTCTTGGTGAGATATAAGATATACATGTATTTCCATGGATAAGTAAGCAGTTCAAACATATTATGATGCATGACAATATTGGAATCGTCATTTTTATCCCATTATTGGTTTAGATAAGAGTGCGTAGTGCTGGCTTGATGGAGTCGGCTGAGGAGGGTGTGTTGACGCTTGTTTCTGACCAAGAAGTTGAATTTTCATATTACAGTTTGCTTACTTCCCTGATTTATTTTCCATAATGAATGCAGTATTTGAAAGAAAAACTTATTGGATTATATAAGAATGTGTGGTGTTGGAGTCGCATGAGAAGGATGTGGTGACGCTTGTTTCTGACCACGAGAAGTTGAATTTTCATTATATTACATTTTGCTTACTTTCCTGCTTTATTTTCCTATCTTCTATAGTTATAGCAATATAGTAGTAGTGTATATAGTAATATTATTCAAAAAGTAAGCAATTAGGTGAAAAAAAAAAAATTTGGTCTTGGGAGGTGGTTTCAAATGAATTATAATTTCTTCCATAAGAATACATGTATTTTGATGCTTTGGAGTAAGAACAAAATTTTGAACATATTAAGTTCGTATTCAAAGGCACCACTGTATAACATTTCCTAATTCTGAATTTAACATCCCATCACAATGAATCACATGTCTCCACCTTAATGATCTCACCTCTAACATTAGTTTTGTTTACTTTTCCAGTTATCCACTTGCCTTAGACATGATTGCATCTGGAAAGATTAACGTGAAGCCTCTCATCACACACCGCTTCAAGCTGGAAGAGTCCATCAAGGCATTTGAGACTGCTGCCACTGGTGCTGGAGGAGCCATCAAGGTCATGATTTCATGTGAATAACACTGAATTGGATCCTCATGACTTGTCTGCATTCAGATGAACCCATGATAATCTGAAAAAGTGGCATTTGTGTAAATATTTTGTGTATAGATTTTGATAAAAAATGTCTGGCTTAAAAATAAAACCTGTCATTTACATAAAACAGCCATATTTGTTTGTGTTGATATAGTTTTAACCAGCCTGAAGTGATTTAATATCAGAAAAAATTTCTGGGAAAGATGTGGGGGATGGAGGAGGATTACAGCTTCATATTCATGGAGTCGAGGAGATAAACCTGAAAAAAGACCCAATCAGTTATCAGTCTCCTTAAGGGGGACGTTGCCAATTTTACTCGTGTGGAGCATAAGAATATGATCTACTGCATTGGTTAGCTTATGGACAAGTTCCTTATATAATGAAATTAATCTATGTTGTGCCTGAGTAAATTATGCAAATAACTTTTAGAGCAATGAATATTTATGCAAATTTTATGTACTACTTTTGTTTCCTTTCTCTGTTTTGTTCTCTGTGTTTTCTGAAAGAGTACCTATTGTAGAACTATTTCTAATGAATAATATTTTCTTAAGTACTCTCCATCTTAGTGTAAATATTATTCATTTACAAGTTCTTTGACAACCCACTGATTTAGAGAGAGAAAAAAATAATTAAAAAATATTTGAAACTAAGTATATTTATTTCAGTCATTAGAAAAAAATTGAAACAAATTTCTTCTTTACAACAAAACAAAGATCACTCGGTTAAAAAACTAACAAAGTTAAAGGCTTCTGAATGGGGAAAAAAAAGTTTTTCAGGAGAGGTCTTTAAAGTTTAAAGATCCCACAATTGTCCTTTAAATTAAACATGCACTGCTTGGTAATCTTGATGTAAATACATTCTACTTACTTCCTCTTCACACCTACCTCATGTTTACTGTCGTACTCCTGGGTGTTAGAGGTAGTGATACTGCTGGTGTGAATCCAAGGATATCACCTATGTAGTGAAGATTCTTGTAGGATTACAGCTTCCCAGAGTATAGATTTGCTTGTTAGCATTTTTGTACTTGTACCAAATGCTTTATTATTGAATGGAGAACAATGTGGCAATCCAAAAGGCCATTTTATGGAAGTCCAGGGACCCTAGGTAGGAAGAGAGTGTATATCACTAATAAGCAATACACACAACCTTTCCCGAGTGAGGTCCACAAACCACTGACACGCTGATGACCACATTCTGTTGGCTGGGGCCACTGAGCTATGCTGCTAAACACTACCAGAAAATAATTACTAATTTCCATTACCAAAAAAACACAGATTCTAATTCAGTGACCGATAAAAATGCATTACCTGTGGGTTGCCAATGATCACAGTATTTTTACCTATTTTCCTAATAAAAAAATTTAGAAGAAGATTTCACCACAAAAGTTTGAGTGTTGCCAACACCATATTCATATTTTTAAAAGAAAAATATCTTTCCCTAAATTTTCAGAATAAAATATTAAATCTGGCGATGCCACCTTAAAGAGCCGATAGAATTAGCCATAGGATAGAGACAAATGTCTTGAAACCTCCCTCTTGAATGAAGTTAAATCATAGGAAGTTGAAAATACAGACACAGGCAGGGGGGTTCCAGAATTTACCAGAGAAAGGTATGAAAGACAGAGTACTGGTTAACTTTTGCATTAGAGAGTTAGACAGAATAGGGGTGAGAGGAAGAAGAAAGCCTTATGCAGCAGGCTGCAGGAGGAAGAGAGGCTCCAGTTAACAAGATCAAAAGAGCAGTTAGCATGAAAATAGCAATATTTCATGCAATAAAGATGCAACATTCTGGCAGTGACAAAGATGCTTAAGATAGTCAGAGAAAGGGAATTGATGAGACCAAAAGCTTTTGATTTCACCCTATCTAATAAAGCTGTGTGAGTGAAACCTCCCCCCAAACAGGCAAAGAGTACTCCATACTAGGGTGAACAGTACCTTTGTACAGAGTTAGTAGTTGGGGAAGTGAGAAAAACGGGCGGAGACGCCTCAGAATGCCCAACTTTAGAGAAGCTGTTTTAGCAAGAGATGAGATGTGAAGTTTCCATTTTAGATAAGGAGTAAAGGATAGGCTGAGGATATTCAAGGAAGAAGAGGGGAACAGTTGAGTGTCATTAAAGAGGAGGGTATAGTTGTCTGGAAGGTTCTGCTGAGTTGATAGATGAAGGAATAGAGTTTTTGAGGTATTGAAAACTACTAGATTTTTTCTGCCCCAATCAGAAATTTTAGAAAGATCAGAAGTCAGGTGTTCCGTGGAGTCCCTGTGTGACCTATTGACTTTCTGAAATGTTGATCATCTCTGAAAAGATGTGGGAAATGTGTAAGGTGGTATCATCAGCTTAGGAGCGGATAGGTCAAGAAGTTTATTAAGATCATTAATGAATAATAGGAAGAGAGTGGATGACATACCAGAATCCTGAGGAACACCATTGTTAATAGATTTAGGAGGAGAACAATGGCCGTCTACCAATGGAACGGTCAGAGAGGAAACTTGAGAGGGTAGTTTTGAGATCAAAGATTTGTGCCAGACTCTGTCAAAAGCTTTTCATATGTCTAATGTAACAGCAAAAGTTTCACCACAATCTCTAAAAGAGGATGACCAAGACTCAGTAAGAAAAGCCAGATCACCTATAGAACAGCCTTGACGGAAGCCATACTGGCAAGCAGATAGAAGATTGTGAAGTGACATGTTTAAGAATCTTCCTATTGAGGATAGATTTGAAAACTTTAGACAAGCAAGAGATTAAAGCTATACGACAGTAGTTTGAGGGATTAAAACAGTCACCCTTTTTAGGAACAGGTTGCATGTAGGCAAGCAAGGAAAGATAGAAGTCGACAGACAGAGTTAAAAAAGTTTGGCTAGGCATGCATAGAAGCAAAGTTTTTGAGAATGATAGGAGGGATCCCATCAGCTCCATAAGCCTTCCAAGGTTTTAGGCCAACCAGGGCATGGAAAACATCATTACGAAGAATTTTAATTGATGACATGAAATAGTCAAAGGACAGAGGAGAGGGAGGAACAAGCCCAGAATCACCCAAGGTTGAGTTATTAGCAAAGGTTTGAGAGAAGAGTTCAGCTTTAAGAAATAGAAGTGATAGCAGTGGTGCCATCAGGATGAAATAAAGGAGGGAATGAAGAAATAAAATTAATGAAGATGTTTTTGGCCAGATGCCAGAAGTCTTGAGGGGAGTTGAAGTTTGAAAGATTTTGACATTTTCTATTTATGAAACAGTGTTTGGCGAGTTGAAGAACAGACTTGGTATGATTCCGGGCAGAAATATAAACTTTACAAAGCAAAGTTCGTCCTCCAATGCAAAAAAAAAAAAACCAATTTTTTTGTTTGTAATCCACATTGTTTGTACTCAAAAGCATTCGTACTCCAAGGTACCACTGTAGGTCTATAAGAGGAGGCTACCGTCGGGTCCTTGCCAGGCTTAGGAATAGGAATAGTGGTGGCAAGACGCCCCGACAACCAGCTGTTGTTGAGGACGTCCAGAAGGAGCTGTAGCAGAGCATCTGGGAAGCATCAAAGAAATTTGTTTGGCACGTCATCCAGTCCTGTTGCCTTCTTAGTGGACAGTGAAAGTAAGGTTGAGGTGAGTTCCCGGGGAGTTATAGCAGTGCTAATTTTATGGCTGGAGTGTGAGGAAGAGGATAGCACAGGTGTGGGCACAGGATCTGGAGAGCCAAGTGTTGTGTGGATGTGGGTGGCAAGACACTCGGCTTTTTGGGCATCAGTGGTGAGGAGGACACCGTTACTAGTTAATGGGAAGGTGAAAGGGGGTTGTAGGTGGACCATCTTCCTGAAGAAAGACCAGGCTCAGGAGACTGAGGTGGAAAAGGTCAGGGAAGCACAAAAGGAGGCACACGCTGAGTGTTTCTCATTAAGAAAAACATGCTTGCACTGGGCCTCTTAAGTAGTGAAAATGGCGGAGTGGAGGGATAGGGTTCTTTCGCCATGCTGCAAAGGCATGGCACTTTGCCTGAAGGGCCGCCGCACACTTCTGAGACCACCAGGGGACTCAAAAGGAGTGAGAAGGAGAGGAAGTGACAAGGTGAAAGTGGTGGGATCCCACAGTCACCAGGACTTCTGTAAGGAAGTGAATTTTGTCATCATGTGGGTGGGACAATTGAATTTAATTGTCTGAAAAGATACCAGGTCTCCCTTTTTGAATGACCAATGGGGTCTGTGTGAAGTGGGAGGGGGTGGTGGCACTGATGGGAAAGCAGTAATCACGGGAAGATGGTCAGTCCCCATGTAAGGGCCAGTTGTTAATTTTTCCACCGTTCTGTATGGAAAACTGCATTTTCCAATATCCTTCACACACTGCCTCATCCTGATCTTCTTTTCATGTCCTCTTGTCCTTCCATCTTCTTTCGTCAACAGTCCTTCCATCTTCTTTGGTCAACAGCACCAGGTCTTCTTAGTCTATCTTTTCAATATCATTTACTATCTTATACATTGTTATTAGGTTCCCGTGTTCTCTTTTATCTTGTAAGGTTGGTAGTCCCATTTCCTTTCAGCATATGTGAGGTCCTTTAATTCGCACCATCTTTGTAGCAATCTTCTGTATCCTTTCCAATTTTCCAATTTTCCAATTTTCTTATATCCTTTTTAGGGCTCGGAGACCATACCACTGCTGCATATTTCAGCCTTGGGTGTATCATGCTTGTGATGATTTTTTTCATTATATCTTTATCCATGTAATGGACTGCCACTCTTATATTAATCAACATCTTATATGATAGTCCAAATATCTTGCTTATATGTTTATCAGGGCTCAGATTCTCTTACATGATCACTCCAAGATCTTTTTCCTCTTTAGTCTTCATTATTTGCTCCTCTCCCATCAAATAGTTCCATACTGGTCTTCTCTTACTTTATCCTAGTACCATTATGTGGCATTTCTTGGCATTAAACTCCAATTTCCACTTCTTGCTCCATTCATAGATCTTGTTTAAATCTTCCTGCAACAGCAGACAATCCTCTCTGGTTTTGATAACTCTAAGCAACTTCGCATCATCAGCGAATAAATTTATATAACTGTTTATCCCAATGGGAATGTCGTTTACATGAACTTGAAACATAATGGGGGCTAACACTGACCCTTGTGGCGCTCCGCTAGTTACTTTACCCCAAGATGAGTATGTATCACAGTTCTCATTTCCCTATCCTTCAAATAATCTCTTGTCCATTCGAGCAAGGTTCCACGCAGTCCTCCTATGTACTCTAGTTTCCAAAGAAATCTTCTGTGTGGGACTTTATTAAAAGCCTTTTTAATGTCCGGGTATACTGTGTCGACCCATCCATCTCTGTTTTCAAGTCCTGCAATAACTCTCGAGTAGAAGCTTAACAAGTTTGATACACATGACTGCCCTGTCCTGAACCCAAATTATCTGTTCGATATGACTTGCTCCTCATCTAGAAATTTTACCCATTTTCTTTGATAATTATTTCACATAACTTCCCTACGACACTTGTGACACTGGTCTGTAGTTTAGTGGTTCACTTGCCTTTCCTCCTTTAAATATCGGTATTATGTTGGCTCTCTTCCACTCTAGTGGAACTTTTTAAATATTTCCCAAATTGGATCCAGTACAATCTTTACATTCTTTTAAAACCCAGCCTGATACACCATCTGGCCCCATTGCTTTTCTGACTTCCAGCTCATCCAGTAATCTTCCAATATCCTCTTTGTGCACTGCAATCTCCTGTAATCCTTGGCAATCCAATGTCCTATTTGGTTCTGTGAAATCATATTCTGCAGTGAATACTGCTTTGAAGCTCTCATTCATTATTTCACACATTTCCTTCTCTGTTTGGTATGTGTTCCCTTCTTTAATTATTTTTTCAATTGTTACCTTATTCTTTATTTTGCCATTTATAAACTTGTAGAAAAGTTTGGGTTCATCCTTGCTTTTATCCACTACATCTTTCTCAAACTTTCTTTCTTCCTCTCTCCTTACTCTTATATATTAATTTCTAGTATCTTTGTACTGCCGACTATTATAGTCATTTCCCTGTTTTAAGAGTTTCTTCCACGCTTTATCCTTTGCCTTTTTTACTTGTCTGCATCTAGTATCTTATCAAGCATGTATTTTTTTCTGAACTCTATAAACAGGAACAAACTTTTTTACTCCTTCATTGTATTTCCGTAAGAATATGTCATATTTCCCTTGTATTGTCTTTCCGTACATAATGTTTCTCCACTCAATATCAGCAAAAAAGATCCTTAATTTTGCAAAATCCACTCTTGCATAATTTAATCTCTCTCCTTTATAGTCCTCTCTGTACGTAACTTATCTTATCTTCCTCCTGCCTTTCCATCTCTAATGTCACATGATCACTTTTTCCCATTGGACTAAGGTATTGTATGATTGGAGGGGACTCTGGTTTCTTTGTGAAAACTAGGTCTTCTTCCCCCCTGTACCTTGTTGATTCCACCCACTGGTGCATTGTATTAACCATAGTCAACTGTAACACTTTCTCACTCCACTGCCCAGCATTATCCATTACTTTCATCTCTCTCCAGTTTATTTTTTTACAGTTAAAGTCTCCAACTAAGAGTATTCCTCTATCTCTTCTTATCATGTTATCTAGGCACTTTATCACCTCTCTTTGCATATCTTTATGCTCTTCTGATCCCCATGTATTAGTCTTTGGTGGAACATATGTAACTATAATTTTCTTTTCTTCAAATCTTCTGTTCTGATTGTTACTCCCATTACTTCCACTTTGTCCTCACCATATTGCACATCCTCCACACATATATTATCACGAACCATTATTAGCACTCCTCCTCCCTTTATCCTTCCTGTCCCTCCTCCAGGTATTATATCCTCCTCTTTAAAGTTGACATGGATCTCTTTTTCAGTTTTGTTTCAACAATGTCATTACATGGCTTTTTCTCTTTCAAATAATCCTAACTTCCAATATGCTGATAACAACCATCTATGTTAGTATAAGTCACTCTTAATTTATTGCCTCCTCCACGACCTCTTTTTTTCCTTAGGTACCACTTCTTAGTCTCATATCCAGAACCCTCCAGTAAAAATTCTTCTTCTCTATCTCTGTCCTTTCTCGTTTTTTTTTCCTTAGCTTCACTTCTTAGCACTTTCTCCTTTTCCTTTCCTCTAGTTCATATCTCTTTTATCCATATTTCCTTGTGATCAACATCATTGGCCAGCTTCCCTTTTCTAGCCATAATTTCCTGTGTGTGTGTAATTCACTTTTGATCTCTCAGTCTCACACAGCCAGATCTCCACCACTCAGATCATTATTTCCATCTTGATACTCTGAGACCAGGCACACACCACACAACAAGGTCACAATTTTTCATGTCTCTCATGAACAACACTAGGAGACACCCATCTCTGTGTGTGTGTGTGTATTTACCTAATTGTATTTACCTAATTGTAACATACGGGAAAAGAGCTATGCTCTGTTGTCCCGTCTCCATATCTATTAATGTCCAGCTTTTTCTTAAAATCATGAATATTCCTTGCGTTGACCACTTCCACGTCTAAACTATTCCATGCTTCCACCCTTCTATGAGGGAAGCTATATTTTTCACATCTCTCCTATAAGTGGCCATTTTAGTTTTTTCCCATGCCCTCTCGACATTCTTTTCATTCCACATACACAGATCTTCCTATCCATTTTTTCCATGCCAATCATCACTCTGTATATTGCTATCAGGTCTCCCTTTCTTCTGTTTTCCAGGGTCGGAAGTTGCATTCTTTTCAGTCTGTCTTCATAAGTCAAATCTCTTAAGTCAGGCACCATTTTTGTTGCAGCCCTCTGTACTTTCTCTAGTTTCCTTATGTGTTTCTTTAAGTTCGGAGCCCACTGTATTGTTGCATATTCAAGCCTCGGTCTTATCATTGCAGTAATTATTTTCTTCATCATTTCTTCATCTAAATATACGAATGCCACTCTTATGTTCCTCAATAAGTTCAATACTTCTCCAATTATTTTGTTTATGTGTGTGTGTGTGTGTGTGTATTTACCTAATTGTATTTACCTAATTGTAACATACGGGAAAAGAGCTATGCTCGTGTTGTCCCGTCTCCATATCTATTAATGTCCAGCTTTTTCTTAAAATCATGAATATTCCTTGCGTTGACCACTTCCACGTCTAAACTATTCCATGCTTCCACCCTTCTATGAGGGAAGCTATATTTTTTCACATCTCTCCTATAAGTGGCCATTTTTAGTTTTTTTCCATGCCCTCTCGACATTCTTCCATTCCACATACACAGATCTTCCCTATCCATTTTTTCCATGCCAATCATCACTCTGTATATTGCTATCAGGTCTCCTTTCTCTTCTGTTTTCCATTGGAAGTTGCATTCTTTTCAGTCTGTCTTCATAAGTCAAATCTCTTAAGTCAGGCACCATTTTCTTGCAGCCCTCTGTACTTTCTCTAGTTTCCTTATGTGTTTCTTTAAGTTCAGCCCACTGTATTGTTGCATATTCAAGCCTCGGTCTTATCATTGCAGTAATTATTTTCTTCATCATTTCTTCATCTAGATATACAACGCCACTCTTATGTTCCTCAATAAGTTCAATACTTCTCAATTGTGTGTGTGTGTGTGTGTGTGTGTGTGTGTGTGTGTTTGTGTGTGTTTGTACCTAATTGTAACATCTAAAAGAGCTATGCTCTGTGTCCTTCTCCATATCTACTAATGTCCAGCTTTTCTTAAAATCATGAATATTCCTTGCTGACCACTTCACGTCTAAACTATTCCATGCTTCCACCCTTCTATGAAAGCTATATTTTTCACATCTCTCCTATAAGTGGCCATTTTAGTTTTTTCCCATGCCCTCTGACATCTTTCATTCCACATACACAGATCTTCCCATCCATTTTTTCCATGCCAATCATCATCTGTATATTGCTATCAGGTCTCCCTTTCTCTTCTGTTTTCCATCAAGTTGCATTCTTTTCAGTCTGTCTTCATAAGTCAAATCTCTTAAGTCAGGCACCATTTTTGTTGCAGCCTCTGTACTTTCTCTAGTTTCCTTATGTGTTTTTTAAGTTCAGCCCACTGTATTGTTGCATATTCAAGCCTTGGTCTTATCATTGCAGTAATTATTTTCTTCATCATTTTTCCTAGCGGGTGAGCTTTAAGATAGGAGGTACCCTAAAAAGTATCCCCTTTAGCCCATAAATTCCCGTGAAAAGCCCACATGGTATAAAAAAAAAAAAAAAAAAAAAGAAAATTGTTAATCTTATGATTATATGCAGTTGTGGTTAAATTAAATCCTGACAAGTTTTCAATCCTCACCTCCAACAACACCCTGCATTGAGGGAAACAGTTCTTGGAAAGTGACAGCTATTTCATCAAACGACGATTTGTGCAAGTTTTTTTTTTTTTTACTGTATCATTCTTTTCTGGGGTCCCAGATGTGTTCTTTTCTCCTCAGCAACTCTAACGTCATCATCTCTATCTCTTAGAGACCACATTTTCAAAACTTACTCCATGATGTCACGACGTAAATAAAGTCGAAAATTGACTAGCAAGACCAACATGTTGGTTTTGACTTGTGACTGCTTTCTCCAGTCGCTAGGCGCCGATTGCAAGTCGGAAACTCTACGTACGTAAAAAAAGATGCAAATTGGCATGTATTTACCTACTTGTATTATACAGGGTTCGAGCTGGGCTCATAGTGTCCTGTCTCCATATCTCTATTTATCTAATTTTTCTTTAAAGGTATGCACACTATGTGCTGTAACAAACTTCATTATCCAATGCATTCCATTTTTCCACCGTTCTGTGTGGAAAACTGTATTTTTCAGTATCCTTCACACACTGCCTCATCCTGATCTTCTTTTCATGTCCTCTTGTCCTTCCATCTTCTTTTGTCAAAAGCACCAGGTCTTCTTCATCTATCTTTTCAGTATCATTTACTATCTTATACATTGTTATTAGGTCCCCACGTTCTCTTCTATTTTGTAAGGTTGGCAGTCCCATTTCCTTCAGTCGTTCTTCACATGTGAGGTCCTTTAACTCCGGCACCATCTTTGTAGTAATCCTCTGTATCCTTTCCAATTTTCTTATATTCTTTTTAGAGCTTGGAGACCATACCACTGCTGCATATTCCAGCCTTGGGCATATCATGCTTGTGATGAGTTTTTCATCATATCTTTATCCATGTAATGAAATGCCACTCTTATATTAATTAACATTTTATATGATAGTCCAAATATCTTGCTTATTAGAGCTCACATTTTTTTGTATGATCACTCCAAGATCATTTTCTTCTTTACTCTTCACTATTTGTTCTTCTCCCATCAAATAGTTCCATACCAGTCTTCTCTTACTCTTGCCTAGTTCCATTATGTGACATTTCTTGGCATTAAACTCCAATTTCCACTTCCTGCTCCACTCATAGATTTTGTTTACATCTTCCTGCAACAGCAAACAGTCCTCTCTGGTTTTGATAACTCTTAACAGCTTTGCATCATCAGCGAATAAATCTATATAACTGTTTATCCCAACGTGAATGTCATTTACATAAACCTGAAACATAAAAGGGGCTAACACTGACCCTTGTGGCACTCTGCTAGTTACTTTATCCCAAGATGAGTATGTAACTCTGATCACAGTTCTCATTTCTCTATCCTTCAAATAATCTCTTGTCCATTTGAGCAAGGTTCCTCGCAGTCCTCCTATATTCTCTAGTTTCCAAAGTAGTCTTTCATGAGGGGACTTTGACAAAAGCCTTTTTTAATATCCAGGTATACGTACTGTGTCTACCCATCCATCTCTGTTTTCAAGTCCTGCAATAACTCTCGAGTAGAAGCTTAATAAGCTTGATACACATGACCGCCCTGTCCTGAACCCAAACTGTGTGTTCAATAAGACATGCTCCTCTTCTAGAAATTTAACCTATTTTTATTTCACATGACTTCCCAAAACACTTGTAAGTGACACTGGTCTGTAGTTTAGTGGTTCAGTTGCCTTTTCTCCTTTGAATATCAGTATTACGTTGGCTCTCTTCCATTCTAGTGGAACTTTCCCTTCATTTATTGAACTTGTAATTATTTCCCAAATTCGATCCAGTAGTTGCTCTTTACATTCTTTTAACACCCAGCCTGATACACCATCTGGCCCTATTGCTTCTCTGACTTCCAACTTATTCAATAATCTTCCAATATCCTTGTACACTGCGATCTCCTGTAATCCATGGCAATCCAATGTTCTATTAGATTCTGTGAAATCATCTTCAGCAGTGAATACCGTTTTGAAGCTCTCATTCATTATTTCACACATGTCCTTCTCTGTTTGGTATGTCTTTCCTTCTTTAATTAATTTTTCAGTTGTTTCTTTATTCTTTGTTTTGCCGTTTGTAAACTTGTAGAAAAGTTTGGGTTCGTCTTTGCTTTTATCCACTACATCTTTCTCAAAATTTCTTTTTATCTCTCTCCTTACTCTAATATATTCATCTCTAGCATTGTTGTACTGCCGTCTGTTATAGTCATTTCCCTGCTGTAGGAGTTTCTTCCACTCTTTATCTTTTGCCTTTTTTGCTTGTTTGCATCTAGCATTGTACCATACATGTATTTTTTTTCTGAACTCTATAAACAGGAACTAACTTTTTTGCTCCTTCATTATATTTCTGTAAGAATATATCATATTTTCCTTGTACAGTCTTTCTGTACATAATATTACTACACTCAATATCAGCAAAATAAATCCTTAATTTTTCAAAATCCGCTCTTGCAAAATTTAATCTCTCTCCTTTATAGTCCTCTCTGTAACTTATCTCATCTTCCTCCTGAATTTGCATCTCTAATGTCACATGGTCACTTCTCCCCATTGGACTAAGGTATTGTATGATTGGAGGGCATTCTGGTTTCTTTGTGAAAACTAGGTCAAGCAATGATGGTTCTTTTTCCCCCCTGTACTTTGTTGACTCCTCCACCCACTGGTCCATTGCATTAACCATAGTCAACTGTAACACTTTCTCACTCCACTGCCCAGCATTATCCATTACTTCCATCTCTTTCCTGTTTATATTTCTACAGTTGAAGTCTCCAACTAAAAGTATTATTCTGTCTCTTCTTATTATGTTATCTCGGCACTTTATCACCTCTCTTTGCATATCTTTATGTTCTTCTGATCCCCATGTATTAGTTTTGGTGGAACATAATTATGTAACTATTATTTTCCTTTTCCTCAAATCTTCTGTTTTGATTGTTAATCCCATTACTTCTACTTTGTCCTCACCATATTGCACATCCTCCACACATATATTATCACGAACCATTATTAGCACTCCTCCTCCCCCTTTATCCTTCCTGTCTCTCCTCCAGGTATTATATTCTTCCTCTTTAAAGTTGATATGGATCCCTCCTCTCAGTTTTGTTTCAACGATACACATTACATCTGGCTTTTTCTCTTTCAAACAATCCCTAACTTCCAATATGCTTGATAACAACCCATCTATATTAGTATAACTCACTCTGAATTTCTTGCCTCTTCCACGACCTCTTTTCTTTAGGTACCACTTCTTTCGTCTCATATCCAGAACCCTCCAGTAAAAATTCTTCTTCTCTATCTCTGTCCTTTTCTCGTTTTTTCCTTAGCTTCACTTCTTAGCACTTTCTCCTCTTCCCTTTCCTCTAAGTTCATATCTCTTTTTATCCATATGTCCATGTGTTCAACATCATTGGCCAGCTTCCCTTTTCTAGCCATAATTTCCTCTACAGCTACTTGAGATCTCATTCTCACCTTCATTGGTCTCCTATCCCCTTCACGGTATCTTCCTAGCCTGATCACTTCTTCCACCTCCTGGTCAAATTCTTGTGTGCTGTCTTGTATTCGTTTGATAACAGTTTTGGCTAATTGTCTTTCTTCACGTTCTCTCGTGAATTTATTTGAATTTTCTTTTCCTTCATCCCCAAAATCATGAATTTTTTTTTTCTTGTCCACTGCATCCCGTACCAATTCTTATTTCTCTTTAATAACTTCAATTACAGCGACTTTCGTGTTCTCCTGAATATGTCTCCTTACCACTGAAAATTTTACTTTTTCCTCTTCTTCCTCCTGTTTCCATTCATTCTGTAGTTCTTTCAACTTGTTATCACCTAATCCACCTTCTGCCATATCTTCAATGCCGTCCTGCACTTTAGCCTGCAAGCTCCTTAAAGAGCTTTCGTAATTTTGGCATATGGCTTTTAGAACGTCATTTTGTGTGTGTAATTCACCATTTGATCTGCTGCAGTCTCTGACGAGACAGCCAGACGTTACCCTACGGAACGAGCTCAGAGCTCATTATTTCCGATCTTCGGATAGGCCTGAGACCAGGCACACACCACACACCGGGACAACAAGGTCACAACTCCTCGATTTACATCCCGTACCTATTCACTGCTAGGTGAACAGGGGCTACACGTGAAAGGAGACACACCCAAATATCTCCACCCGGCCGGGGAATCGAACCCCTGTCCTCTGGCTTGTGAAGCCAGCGCTCTAACCACTGAGCTACCGGGCCATGTGTGTGTGTGTGTGCGTGTATTCACCTAGTTGTAATTTTGCAGGGCCTGGGTATCATACTCGTGTGGCCCCATCTCCATATCTACACACATCCAACTTTCCTTTAAAACTATGCACACTCGCTGACACCACCTCCTCACTCAAACTATTCCACACCTCCACACATCTCTGTGGGAAACTATATTTCTTCACATCCTTCAAGCATATTCCCTTGGCTATCTTTTTACTATGCGATCTCGTAGTTCTATTTAAATTTTCCTCTCTCAACATCATTTGCTCATTATCCACTTCATACAAACCGTTCAACAGTTTATAAACCTGTATTAAATCCCCTCTTTCTTTTCTTTGTTCCAAGGTAAGCAAATTCATTTCTTTTAATCTCTCCTCATAGGTCATTTCTGCCAATTCCGGAACCATTTTTGTTGCCATTCTCTGCAATCTCTCCAACTTCCTTATATGCTTCTTTTTATAAGGGGACCAAACCACCCCAGCATATTCCAATCTTGGTCTAATTACCGTACTAATTAATTTCTTCATCATATCTTTATCCATATAATGAAAGGCTAATCCAATATTTCTAATCAAATTATATGTTTCTCCAAACATCTTGTCAATATGAGCCTCAAACTGCCCATGGTCTTGTATTATCACTCCCAAATCTTTTTCCTTTTCCACCTTTTTCAACACTACTCCTTCACCCATCTTATATGACCCTCTTGGCCGTCTTCCACTCTTCCCCATCTCCATTACATGACTTTTGCTCAGATTAAATTCCATCTCCCACCTCCTGCTCCACTCCCAAATCATATCCAGATCTGCCAGTAAAATTTCACAATCTTCTTCACTCTTCACACACCTACACAACTTCGCATCATCCGCAAACAAATTAATATAACTGTTTACTCCCTCTGGCATATCATTAATATAGACAAGGAAAAGTATTGGTGCCAGCACTGAACCTTGTGGGACTCCACTCCACCACCACCGACCAGTCCAACTTTGCATCCCTTATTACCGTTCTCATCTCCCTCCATCTCAAGTAGTTTTCCATCCACTTTAACACTTTTCCCTTTAGTCCTCCATAAATCTCTAATTTCCATAGCAGTCTCATGTGAGGTACCTTGTCAAAAGCCTTTTTTAAATCCAAATATACACAGTCCATCCATCCCTCTCTCTCTTGTATTTTGTCAACCACTCTCGAATAAAAGCTCAGTAGATTTGTTACACATAACCTCCCTTTCCTAAAGCCAAATTGATGATCCGATAATAACTTATGATCCTCCAGGAACTGTATCCAATATTTCTTTATCACCCTCTCACAAATCTTACCGACCACACTTGTTAAAGACACAGGTCTATAGTTAAGAGGCTCTTCCTTACTGCCTCCCTTATAAATGGGCACCCCTTCAGCTCTTTTTCACTCTACCGGTACTTCCCTGGTTTCTAATGAGCACCTTACAATATCATATAATGGATCTATCAATTCTTCTCTACATTCCTTCAATAATTTGCCTGAAACTTCATTTGTTCCCATCGCTTTATCATCTTAAAGTTCCTCCAACATTTTATATAACTCCTTTTTAGGTATCTTAATGTCATCCATGTGCACATTTCCTTCTACATTTTGAGGCTTTACAAACATTGTTTCTTTAGTAAATACTTGTTGAAACCTCATCATCTCCTCTATATCTAGTATTTTCTTTCACCCTCTGTTCCATCATATTTTCCATCATTAGATTAAGAATCTCTCTCCCATGCTTCCTCTCCAACACCACTTACTAGATTTTCCCAATCCACCTCCTTACAATTAAAATCTCCTACTAGTATCACCTTTCTTTTCCAGTTAATACACTTTCCAAACTCTGTAAAGTATCCTTGATCATATTGTCGTATTCCTTAATGTCCAAGAATTTGTTTTAGGAGGTACATAGGTCACCATGATTATTAATTCTTTTCCATCACTTTTTAACCTTATGCTTATCACTTCTGCGTTGTTCTTCCCATACCAAACCTTATCCACATTTATCTCCTTCTTCGTCATAATCATAACTCCTCCTCCACCTTTACTCTCTATCCTTTCTCCATATATTATATTTATTATCCAAATTTACCTTTGTTTTTCATGTAATTTTGTCTCAGTCAAACACACTATATCAGGCTTCTCCACCATCATATAGTCTTGCAATTCCAATCTACTTGACAGTATCCCATCTATATTAGTATACATTACGGTCCACCTACTGCTCCCTCTAGGGGTTCCTCCGCATTCCTTCTTTCCACATACCACTTTCTGACTCTCTCTCCTATAACTCTCCAAAAAAACTTTTCTTTTTCCTCTTCAGACCGTTCATCATTTTTCCTTCTCGCCTCTTCCAACAATTCCTTATATCTTCTCCTCTCTTCCTCATTTCTATTTTTTCTTACGTACACCTCTTTACAACCTTCTACCTCTCTTAATTTTGATGTTCTATATAAGATGTCCTCCGCAGATTGTTGTGACTTCAGTACTACTTTAATCGGTCTCCTTACTCCCTCCTTATACGGACCCAGTCTATGGATCTCTTCCACTTCTTCTTGTAGGTCTTTTTTTTCATCATCATTTAGATTTTTGAACAGATCTCTTACCGTTTTTAATTCTTCCTTAATTCTCTTAGGCTTATATGTTATATTTTGTTCTTTCATCCCAAATATTAACACACTCTTCTTCTTTTCTGCTATTTCTCTTATCAATGTTTCCTTATTCTTCATAACATTAACCAGTTCCTTGGACCTTTCTTTTTTGTCTTCCTTCAACTGATCTTTAATTATTTCTTGTAATCCAACCATCTCTGCTTCCCTCGACTCAGTCCATTGTGTTTTCTTCAGTTCCCATTCCCTTTCAAACCTTTCATTCTGCTCACTGATCATTTCCTTAAAGTCATCTTTCTCCTTTACTACTTTCTCCATTTTCTCCTCCAACCGTCTCTTGTATTTTTCAACCTCCACTCTCAAGTGTGCATTCTCATCCACCAATCGTTTTCATTTTCCTCCAGTCTCTTAACTCTTTCCTTCAAAGCCTTGCGGAATTCTCTATCCTGCTCCTCCTCACTCCTCTGAACTTTTAATTCCTTCACCAACTCCTCAAATTTCTTCTCTAGCATTACCAATCTACCTTGCATTGTTGCCCCTGTTGAAGATGGACTCATATTTTGAATGGCCACTTTTGTTTTGCTCCTGGGCCTCATCGGCATATTTTGAATTTGGTAACTTATTTCTTACTGGTCTATCCATTTCATTTCACTCTTCCTGGAAGCGTGTGGGTGTGTGGTGGTGTGCACTGGCGGTCAGACCTGGTAGCTTTGTGTGTGGTGGGATGCGTTGGCGGCTGTTTATGGCTGGCCTTTGTGTGGTTTCTGCGCTGTCGTTTGGAGTGCGGAGGTTTCAACACCTCCGATCACTCTTATGTACACGCCACCAGGCTACGTTCACTCTGTACACTCGTTCACTCGCTCTGGTTGCCCTTTTGTACTAGTGACAGTTCTCACTCCAAGCACATTGTTTAGCGTGTGGAGTGTTAGGCAGACGGTACTCTGAGCAAGGAGGCACGTCCGCTCTCCATGGAGTGTGTGTGTGTGTGTGTGTGTAATTCACCTCGGTCGCCTGCTAGTCACCCCAGCCAGTCTTCCCCTTTACGGAGCGAGCTCAGAGCTCATAGACCGATTTTCGGGTAGGACTGAGACCACAACACACTCCACACACCGGGAAAGCGAGGCCACAACCCCCGAGTTACATCTCGTACCTATTTACTGCTAGGTGAACAGGGGCTACACATTAAGAGGCTTGCCCATTTGCCTCGCCGCGCCGGGATTCGAACCCAGCCCTCTCGATTGTGAATCGAGCGTGCTAACCACTACACTACGCGGTGTGTGTGTGTCTCTGTGTGTAATTCACTGTTTGATCTGCTGCAGTCTCTAACGAGACAGCCAGACGTTACCCTACGGAACGAGCTCAGAGCTCATTATTACCGATCTTGGGATAGGTCTGAGACCAGGCACACACCACACACCGGGACAACAAGGTCACAACTCCTCGATTTACATCCCGTACCTAGTCACTGCTAGGTGAACAGGGGCTACACGTGAAAGGAGACACACCCAAATATCTCCACCCGGCCGGGGAATCGAACCCCGGCCCTCTGGCTTGTGAAGCCAGCGCTCTAACCACTGAGCTACCGTGTGTGTGTGTGTGTGTGTGTGTGTGTTTACCTAGTTGTACTTGCCTAGTTGTAACACACAAGAAAAGAGCTATATATGCTTGTGCTGTCCCGTCTCCATATTGTTGTGATGGCGCAAGGGGGGGAGGGGTAGCTACTTCCAGGAGTGAGATGGTATTGTTGACACACGAAGTGGGGGACCGGAAGTGATAGCTACACAGGTGGACAAAACAATTGTGATTGGCCCAGAGGCGAGCGAATGCAGTATTGCTAAAGGGGTATTTAAGCTGCCCCAGCTAGTGCGGAGCAGTCAGTCTCGCCAGCAAGTTGTCTCGCCCGGCTCTCTCCCTGCTCTGCTCTGGGCCTGTTACTTGCTGCTGGCCAGTCCCCACTCTCAGCATCTACCCAGTCCTGCCTGATTCATCTGAGTGTGTACCTCATTTCCCTTGCAAGTCACGGATCTCTCGTCAAAGTTATCCCTGTGCCGCCCCTGTCCTGAATGCTGTCCTGGTCTCCGCCGCTGAGAGTAAGTTACTGTAGTGGCGTTGGAAGCTTAAGTAAGGACCTTGGGTGCCCTGCCTTGCCCCTTGGTTGTTGAGTGTGGGTGGCCCTGCTGTTTGGGCGGCAGTTCATAACAATTGGTGTCAGGAGTTTTGGGATAATGTTTGCCTAGTGAGGTTGCCGGGTACGCTTGAACTATGGCAGACTCAGACGTGAAAGGCAGTGAGATGCTGGAAGGCGGTGAACCATAGTGGAAAAACATGTTCGCTATGATGATTGCGTGAATGGACGAAATAAGTGACATGAGACGGGCAAGGATTGAAATGAGACAGGATTACAGAGCAGCATTGATGCGCCAGGACATGACAGAAGAAGTCAAGAAAGAACGGGTGGCAGTGAAACAACAGTGTGAGGGACGCACTGGAGTCACCGAGAGCATGGTGGACGGCTGCCCGTGTCCTGAGGTGGTGGACACTGGTGAGGCGAAGACCGTCGTCAGGAAAGAAGTTGTGGCAGTACAAGACCTCCCTGTGACAGACCAGCAGCTGTGTGACGTGATTGGCCACTGTACGACGCCACGAGGCCCCGTGATGTCTATGATCACGGTGGGTGGCGTAGAGAAACTACCAGCTTTCATGGCCGACATGGAGGAACCCTGTCTGGTGGGGCTGGACTCCCTGGTTCAGAGTGCAGCGTGTGTGGACTCCGGAAGGATGCAGAAGCAGGTATGTGAGGAAATGTTACCGCTGATCCTGGAGGACGCTGCTGAACAGGTCGAGAGCCTGTGACGAGTTCAAATGTCGAGGACGAGGGGCTGGAGCTGCACTGCCGAGTCGTGAGGGAAGGTGAGGTTACAGACACCACTGTGAGACCCCGTGAATGCCAAGCAGTGGTGAGTAGCTGCGGTGGTGAGGTTGCAGACACCACCAGGACAGCACACAGACGGCAGGGAGTGGCAAGCAATGACAGTCGTGAGGTGGACGGAGACATGGGTGAAGCGAGCCCCACGCTATCTCCACATGTGGTGGACTTGGAGGTATGTAGTTCCACTAAACTGACTCCTAAACAGATGGTGAAGTTGGAGAAGCAGCTGATGGAGCATGAGGACGTCTTCAGCTGAGATGCACAAGACCTTGGCTGCAAGTGGCTGCACGGCTGGGCTGTCGTGAAGGAAGGATGCTTGTGGGGCCAGCAGGGACCACCCTCATCGCCGGACAAGTGAGGTGAGAAGCGACAGCGAGGTGGTGGGTGACGGCGGGTATAAAAACTATGTTGTGGAGTGTGTGGTGTTAGTGACAGTGAATAGTGTCGGGACGACTATTTTTTGTGTGGGAGGGCAGTGTTGCGACGGCGCAGGGGGTGGTGGTAGCCACTTGCAGGAGTGAGATGGTATTGTCGAGAGACAGGAAGTGGGGGACCGGAAGTGATGGCCACGCAGGTGAACAAAACAATTGTGATTGGCCCAGAGGCGAGCGAATGCAGTATTGTTAATTAAAGGAGGGGGGTATCTAAGCTGCCCCAACTAGTGCGGAGCAGTCAGTCTTGCCCCGCTCGCTCCCCGCTCTGCTCTAGGCCCGTTACTTGCTGCTGGCCAGTCCCCGCTCTCGGCGTCTACCCAGTTCCCTGATCCTGTGTGAGGACAGCCTGTTCCTCCAGTGATCCTGTGCCCACCAGCCTGAGGGAGTAGTTGTCTCTGTCTTGCCTGTCTGAGTGAGTCTGTCTGATTTTTAGTGTGTACCTCGCTTCCCTCGCTAATTACGGACCTCTCGTCAAAGTTATCCTGGTGCTGCCCCCATCCTGAATGCTGTCCTGATCTGCTGCTGAGTAAGTTAAGGTTGTGATGTTTGAAGCTGAAGTAAAGACGTTGGGTGCCCTGCCTTGCCCCGTGGTTGTTGGGTGTAGGTGGCCCTGCTGTGTGGGCGGCGGTTTGTTAACAATATCTATGAAAATCCAACACTTCTTTGAACTTATTGATTGTCCTTATTTCAACGACTCTCTTATCTAAACCGTTCCACACCTCTACACATCTTTGTGAAAGGCCGAACTTCTTCATATCTCTCTTGCAATTGCCCTTTCTTAATTTCTTTCCATGTCCTATTGTGTCACTGGTGTCCCAGATTAGTAATAAAGTCTTCTCTATCCAATTTTTCCAGTTCATTCATTGCTCTTTACACTGCTATTAGATCTTCTCTTTCCCTTCTCTGTTCTAAGGTTGTAAGACTTAGTATTCGTAGCCTTTCTTCATATCACCTTTCACTTAAACTTGGAGGAAGCTTTGTTGCTGACCTCTGTATTCTCTCTAGTTTCCTTATGCGTTTCTTTTTGTTCGGCGACCATACTGTAGCTGCATATTATTCTAATTTTGGGTGTATTAAGGTCGTTAATTTTTTTTTTATCATATCTTCGTCTATGTACGTGAATGCCACTTTTAGATTTCTCAAAAGTTCATAGGCATTTCCTGAAATTCTATTTATGTGCTTTTTTGGTGACAAGTCTTCTACAATGGTTACTCCTAGGTCTTTTTCTTCAGACTTCTTTTTAATTTCTTCATTACCCAATAAATAAACTCCCTTCGGCCTTCTTCTGCTCATTCCAATTTTTTTTTTTTTTTGCATTAAATTCCATTTCTCATGTGAATGACCATTCCACTATTTTATCTAAATCTTCTTTTCTATTCACCCTCCTCAATTATAGCGTCATCAGCAAACAGACTGATGTAACTATCTATATTTTCAGGTATACCGTTCACATATTCTGCAAACATTATTGGTGCTAATAACTACCGACCCCAGCAGAGCTCCACTTGAGACTCTTTTCCAAGTTGTTGTTTTTTTTATTTCTCTTAAAATTAATTGTTCTCATTCCTGTCTTTTTAGAAACTTAGCCATCTATTTCAGAAGTCCTCCCTTTAGTTCTCCATTTTGTTCAAGTTTCCACAGTAACCTTTTGTGTGAGACCTTGTCAAATGCCTTCTTTAGATCTAGATAGATAAATGCAGTCCACCCAACCATCTATTTCTTGCACTATGTCAACTACTCTTGAGTAGAAGCTTACTAAATTTGTGACACATCATCTTTCTCTTCTGAATCCATACTGTCTATCTGCCAACATACCTTTCTCCTCCAGATATTCTATCCATTTCTTCTTTATCATCCTTTCATATATTTTTGCTATTACACTGGATAAGACACTAGTCTGTAGTTTAATAGATCCTCCTTATTTTCCCCTTTGAATGTAGGCACGATATCTGCTCTTTTCCAGTCTGTTGATGCTTTACCCTCTATTAAGGAACTCATAATTTGTGGACTTTGTCTGCTAACTGGTGACTGCATTTCTTTACAATCCAGTTTGAGACTCCATCAGGACCTGAGGCTTTCTTTGCATCTTGTTCTTCCATTATTTTCCTTACTTAATTCTTTATTCTACCGACACTTGCATTTCACAAACACCATCAGTTAATTCAACTAGGGTTTGACATTGAAAGTTGTTTCATCTGGTGAAGACTGACTGGAAGCAGTTGTTCATCACTCCCACCATATCTTCCCTGTGTGTGTGTGTGTGTGTGTGTGTGTGTGTGTGTGTGTGTGTGTGTGTGTGTGTGTGTACATTGCCTTGTCTTTCGTTATCAAGTAGGGAAGCCCATCGAGCCCAATGGATTGACCCAGACCGAAACCCACTCCCAGCTGGTATTTACCTATGCTGGTATTTACCTATGGCTGAGAGAGAGCCAGGGGGTCAGTTGATTAGTTTGTTGACATAATGAATCAATCAATCAATCATGGGGGACATAAGGCAGGGCACGCCATCGCCTTGCCTACCCTATGGCATCACTCCACGCAGTCAGGCCTCGCGAGATCCCGTGCAGGCTTCCTTCCCATGCCAAGTAATTCCCAGCAGGAGGCATCAACTTGCCGCAGTCATGAGTTCTGTGGACGTCCCCTTGGCCTCCTCCATGCTGGGTTATCCCTTTCCGAGACAACCCGATATGCAGGATCAGCTTCCAAGTAGCTTACCACATGCCCATATTATTATTATTATTATTATTATTATTATTATATATATATATATATATATATATATATATATATATATATATATATATATATATATATATATATATATATATATATATATATATATATATATATATATATATATATATATATATATATATATATATATATATATATATATATATATATATATATATATATATATATATATATATATATATATATATATATATATATATATATATATATATATATATATATATATATATATATATATATATATATATATATATATATATATATATATATATATATATATATATATATATATATATATATATATATATATTGCAGTTGGCGATGACAGACTATGCTGGTAATCGGCTTTGAATCAGTATCATGGAACAATTGCTGATTTGACACAAAGTCATACCAGTGGTATCCCATGATCCTGCAAAGGCATCTAGCACTAAAGACATCAAATTTGTGTCTTCTGTAGGAGTTTGTATTTACCCAAGAGCGGTACGATATGTTTACCTAGATATAAGCAGGCGCCATGGGAACAAGGAGTCAGTCCTGGCCCCGCTTTGTCACAGCTCGCCTTGTACTCTTTCGCTCCACCAATAAACCAAGCAAGATCCTGGTGTTTCTGCATCCCCTCACACCCCAACATGGCGCAGTATCGTTTAAACTGGGGTGAGGCACCAGGACGCGTCCGAGGTAACCCCGGAATGGAGCAAGCAACCCTGGAAGAAGTAGTTACCGAAACACCGGCAAGAGACCGCGTGGCGCTTCATCCGCCATTACCAAGCCCTCCCGCCACAGCTCCCAGGCCTGGGCCCTTCAGCACACCCCTCGCCCCATCTGCATCAACACGGTCACCTGGCGCACAAGCAGCTTCACCATCACATCGTCCGCCGGCTCCCCCGTCGGGTCCTGGGACGGCAACTCAAGGCATGTCACCGGCAGCGTTCGAGGCATGGGCCGTTAGCGTGGAAGACTACGGCCTGATCTGCGGGTGGTTCCCGCCTCTCGCCGCCCCATACGTGCGTCTCCTGTGCGACGGCAGTCTCCAGCAGCGTATCGACGCACGCTTCGACAAGCAGGACTTCCGGCAGCTCTCAACCAGTGCAGCGATAGAGGTGGTCAGAAGTGTGGTGGTGGGGCAGCGGTGCGAGGTAGGTGCATGGTCCGACCTCTTTCAGTACTCCCAGGAACCGGGAGATAGTGTCGATGTGTACGTGTCGAGGTGCCGCGCCCTGGCAGCCGAGTGCAATTTTCGCTGCCCAGAATGTGATAGTTTGCTGACCAAGTATATCATGAGCAGAAAAGTAGTCGTGGGGCTCAGTGATCGCAACATGAAAGCTGAGGTGTTACGGTGCTTCCCTCGCCTGACGTCCGAAAGTGATGTGGTGAACCAGTGCGAGATCATAGAGGCCGCAGACAAGGTGGCAGGGCAGCGGGCCACAGGGAACGTGGCCGCCCTGGCGGACGCCACATGCCGCAATTGTGGGCGTAAAGGGCACTTCTGGCGCGTGTGCCGCGCCCTCACACCAGGCAGGGGCCCCGCTACCTCCAACGCAGTAATTGTGGGGGGCGTGGAGGCGACGGCAGACCTCTCAGTGCGCATCGTCTGCCCCTGGCCGCAGGCGGAGTGCTGCACCACGGCGGTAGCCGACACAGGGGCTCAGGTGTGCATCGCTGGCCGGCCCCTGCTGGAGAGTCTTCACGTCTCACCCAGGACAGTCCGCCACGTCGCCGGTGGAGGGGTGAAGCTTCTGGGAAGCCTCACGTGCGAGGTGTCAGTGGGGCCCATCACCACGTCCGAGTGCGTATACATAGCTGAAGGGGTGCAGCGGCTGTACTTGTCACTCGGAGCTTGCAGAGCCCTTCAGTTGGTGCCGCAAGATTTTCCTCGCCCCGCAGCCAGAATCAGCGCGCTGACAACCCCTGCGCCCAAGACCTCGGCCCACCCATTGTCACCGCCCTGCGAGTTGGTGGAAGAGAACGTGGGGCGTCTAGAGAAATGGCTCCTGGAGGAGTTTGGACGCACGGTATTCGCAACAGAGCGCACACCTCTACCAGAAATGCGTAGCCCACCATACCACATCCACCTCCGCCCCGGCGCACGCCCCCACGCGGTGCACGTACCCGCCACAGTCCCGCACCACTTCTACGACGAGGTACGGCGCCAGCTCGACGACGACATCGCCAGAGGCATCATAGAGGAAGTGCCAGCTGGAGAGCCGACCGAGTGGTGTGCGCGCATGGTGGTGGTGCCGAGGAAAAACGGGAAGCCACGCAGAACCGTGGATTTCCAGAAGCTCAACCAAGCTTGCCTGCGCGAGACTCACCACACCAGGACTCCCCTTTGACCTCATCTCCAGCGTGCCCAAGCACACATTCAAGACCGTCGCTGACGCGTACTCCGGGTACCACCAGATACCCCTGGACAGTGCAAGCCGCAAGTTAACAACGTTTATCACCCCCTGGGGACGATTCCGCTACCGCAGGACTCCCATGGGGCACTGCGCAGCGCAGGACGCCTTCACGAAGCGCCTCGACGACGTCATGAGCGACGTGCCCAGGAAAATCAAATGTGTTGACGACACGCTTCTGCACGATGAAAGTGTGGCGGAAGCCTTCTGGCATACGTATGGGTTTCTACAGAAATGCCACGACAACGGGGTGACGCTGAGGCCTGATAAGTTCAGCTTCTGCAAGAGGAACGTCACGTTCGCCGGGTATGTACTCGGCTGGGAAGACTACCAGCCCAGTCACGACCTCATCAAGAGCATCGCAGACTTCACGATGCCTGCAAGCCCATCACTGACGGATATCAGGTCGTGGTTTGGCCTGGTGAACCAGGTGGCTCCCTTCTTAGCAGTTGCCCCCATCATGGAGCCCTTCAAGGAGCTCCTGAAGAAGCCAGTCGGCAGAACAGTCTATTGGGACGAAACACTCAACGCCATCTTCACGTCAGCGAAGGACACCATCAAAAAGCTAGCAGCAGAAGGCCTCAAGTTCTATGATACCTCACGCCCCACGGCCGTCCTAACTGACTACAGCCGGCAAGGCATAGGATTCGTCGTGTCGCAGCAGTACTGCCAATGCGTGTCCCTGGAGGCACCGATGTGTTGTCCCAACGGATGGAAGCTCGTCCTCTGCGGCAGCCGGCACCTGACCGCGGCAGAAAAGAACTACAGCACACTGGAGGGCGAGGCACTCGCGATAGCCTGGTGTCTCAAGAAGGCCCGCCTGTTCCTCTTAGGCTGCAAAAACCTAACCTTCATCACCGATCATAAGGCGCTCACCAAAATCTCTCGCCTGTGACAAGGAGCTGAAGGACATTGCACGTGAGTGTGAGCGTGAGCGTTAGCATCCTCAACATCAAAGAAAGGACCCTGATGTATAACTTCCGGGTCAAGTACATCAAGGGGAAAAGCAACTGCGCCGCGGACGCTCTCTCGCGCTACCCAGCATTAGCAAGCGCACCAGAGGACTCAGACGAGGCTGACGATGAAGCAGTGTGCGCTGTCATGGTCGCCGCGGCAGCAGACGCCTCTACGGACGATGTGGGTCATGTGGTAGACCTACGTCATGTGGAGGAGGAGGCAGTCAGAGATGAGGAATATCGGCTCCTCCATGAGTGCGTGGCCAATGATGGTTGGGGTGAGCGGAAGGACGCCGAGCCGGCCGCGCTACGCCCGTACTTCAGAATGCGGCGGCACTTGTCGTGTCAAGGCAGCATTGTTCTATATACCAGCGATGAGAGATTCCCCCGCCTCGTCATCCCAGCCGCCCTCAGACGCACCGTGCTCGCCAATCTCCACGCCGGTCATCAAGGCAGAGACTCAATGCTTCGCAGAGCCAGGCAGTCTGTATACTGGCCCGGCATCGACGCAGAAGTGGAGCAAAACGACGCCAGTGCCAGGTGTGCGAGATGCACACGCCCTCTCAGCCAGCCGAGCCGCTCCTGCCCACCCCACCACCCCAGTTACCGTTTCAACAAGCCGTGGCCGACCTGTTTCAGCTACAAGGCAATGTGTACATCGCCTACGCCGACCGGCTGACAGGCTGGCTAGAAGTGGAACACCTGTCTGGGAAGCCACCAGCTCCCGCCTCATCACGTTGTTCCGGCGGTGGTTCACACGCTTCGGCATCCCTGAAGAGCTCTCATGTGACGGGGGCACCAACCTCACTAGCCACGAGTCAAGAAGGTTCTTCGAGGACTGGCGCGTCACCCTACGAATCTCATCATCCCACTACGCCCAATCTAATGGGCGTGCAGAAGCAGCTGTGAAGTCGGCCAAGAGGCTGCTAAGAGGCAACACAACTCGCGGGGGCTCCTTAGACACCGACAGCATTGCCAGGGCGATCCTCCAGTACCTGAACACACCCCTGCACGGCCTCGACGCATCCCCAGCGCAGCTGCTGACAGGCAGACAGCTGCGAGACGCCATACCCGTGGAGAGCTCCCGCTACTTCATCAATGAGCAGTGGGGCAGAACACTGCGCGATCGGGAACGTGCCATGATCGACACGTCAGTCAACTCATCCATACGGCACGACCAGCACGCCCACAGCCTGACACCCTTAAGGCCCGGGCAGCGAGCACGCATCCAAAACCCATCCAGCGGGCGGTGGGATCGGGTGGGAACCGTGCTCGAGCTGTCTGCACCCCGCCAGTATCTTCTACGACTCGACGGTAGTGGGAGAGCGTCCATACGGAATAGACGTCATCTTCGTCCTCTCATCGGTGAACCACAGCTGTCGGATGATTTGACTACGTCCCATACACCTGTGCGCGTCACCACACCACGGCCTCGTCGCACCCAGCGAGCACCAAGGCACCTTGATGATTATGTCTTGAACTCTCCTGTTTAGTTTAACTCACTGTGTCACTCCAGGACATGTATTATGGTTACTTTTCATTTGCTACCCACAGTGTATATTATTTTTTCATTTGTATCATTACACCATCCAGTGTAATTGGGGGGAGAGTGTAGGAGTTTGTATTTACCCAAGAGCGGTACGATATGTTTACCTAGATATAAGCAGGCGCCATGGGAACAAGGAGTCAGTCCTGGCCCCGCTTTGTCACAGCTCGCCTTGTACTCTTTCGCTCCACCAATAAACCAAGCAAGATCCTGGTGTTTCTGCATCCCCTCACACCCCAACAGTATATATATATATATATATACACACACACACACACACAGTGGAGACTCAATACTCGAACTTAATTCGTTCCAAATGGCCGTTCGAGTATTAAAAATTCGACTATTGATACCTATAAATCAGGTAATTTGTTCCAGCCATTGCCACACCCAAGTTTAGAAAAAAGCAGCGGTTTAATGTTGCAGTCGCCGCTAGCACTGACACATAGAAGCAGGGTTAGCCTGTCTTTCATAGGCTTGTGTCCTGGCAAACACTTCTCTTCCTTTGTTATATAGATCATGTTTAGTAGTTTTTTGTTTTCAAAACAGGCCAGTTTCATCAGAATTAATGATCTGTTGTGGGCTTGAGCGCTCCTTATCCACAAGTTTCTTAAATTCAGGCACAAATTACTCAGCGGCAACTCTGTCAGCACTTGCGGCCTCGCCGTGCCTCGCAACAGAATAAATTCCAGTTCTTTTCTTGAAATTCCCAAAGCACCCTTTAATTGCTTTAAAATCATCATTGGAGTTAGATGTAGTATCAGAAATAAGATCGCAATGCAGCAGCCTAGCCTTCACACAAATTATGCCCTCTGACAAAGAATCACCAGCCATCTATCTGCCTTTGGTTTATCCATTCAACAATTTTTCCATTTTTTCCACTGCCGCAGGTCGCTTAGATTGCCTTGTCACACTAATCGCCACATCAGGTCTTTTAATGAGCTCTGTCTTCTTCAGTATTGTGGCTACTGTAGATTCAGCCATACAATACTCAGTTGCAAGATCGGTTATTCTTCCTCCTTTCTCGTATTTATCAATAATCTCCTTTTTCCTTTCGATGGTTGTAACTACATAATTTCTTGTAGGCTTATTCTCACCACTAACAAGCCTCTTCTGTGCCATTGTAAGCTTCTAAATGCAAAAAAAAAAAACTCGGAGAGAAAGCGTAGGACAATGTTATTCTTACAACAGCAAAGGATCAATTGGCTGCGGTGGCCCAGTGGGGCGCGTGGGGCAACGGGAAGCGAGACTCGTTGTTTACAACCACGTGGACAGACGTTTGACCAATAGGTATTTTTTAGAGCATTAAGTCAAACTTTTATGTTCGACTATTGAAAAGTTCAACTATTTAGACGTTCGAGTAATGAGTCTCCACTGTACAATAATAATTATATTGTTTCGCCACTATCTTATCCTTACACAACTTCCACAGCTGCGACAGGTACTCACATAACCTCAGCAGCAGCCCAGAACAGTACAGGACGGAACAGCAACATACACAGGGATACTTCTAATGAAAGTCTGGACTAGCAAGGGAAAGCAAGGCACGAGTACTCATCAGACTCAGGCAGACTTACTCAGAGAGGCAGGAGGCATGAAACACTTAGTACAACTCTTTCAGTTTACTCGGGTATAATACAGTACAGTGTAATACAATGTGTCACGACGAGAGCGAAGGGCA